>NC_043958.1:6538947-7138947 GCF_902148855.1 Sphaeramia orbicularis
GTATGGATATGCCCCGTGCTGCGTTCCACCACAAAGCCCAGCCCCCTGTGCATCCCGTACCACCTCCTCCATCTTGTGCCCTTCAGAAAAGGCAGTTGACTTCTGAAAAAGACCCCTTAGGTATCCTGGACCCTATCCCAAACAAACCTGTTAGCCAGCCCCCTGCCAATGTCCCAAATCCCTCCAACTTCCAGCCTAACATCCACTCTCAGGTACCAGTGATGAATGTAAACATACCCCCTCCCGCCATTGTACCCTTGCCAAGCAACTTACCTTTACCCACAGTGAAACCGGGGCCTGTGGGACACGGTGGCCATGTTCAAAGGACTCAACAAGCTGGTCCGGCCTCCTCCATGTCCCCCTCCCCTGTCACTTCCCCTGTCCACATGGCCGGACCTGCTCATGGGAGGATGGAGGCCTCCCCCCATCGCTCTCGCTCGTCCTCCACTTCCTCTGACCATGGGAACTTCGCAATGCCCTCGGGGCACCAAGCTCCATGTGGCACTATGAAGGTCCCCCCTCGTTCCCCCAGGTCAGCTATGGGCTCCCCCAGGCCTGCCATGCCCTCCAGCCCTTCCACCAACAAAAATGACCCACTCCACCAGTATAAAGACTCGCAGCTTCTGTCCGGGATGGGAAATTCAATTGGCTCCCAACAGCACAGCAACCCCATGTATTCCCCCACCTCTTCCTCCTCCTCATCATCCTCTTCTTTAGCCAACCCCAGCGCTTCCCAGAAGGGCCACCCAGGACTCTTGGGGATGCCCCTCAACCAGATCCTCAACCAACAGAATGCCGCTTCCTTCCCCGCCAGCAGTCTCCTGTCAGCCGCAGCCAAAGCACAGCTAGCAAATCAAAACAAACTCAATGCTGCTGGCAGCAGCGCTGCTGGCATGGCTGGTGGTGGTGTTGGGATGGCAGGCATGGGTACAGGTGGAGGAGGCAACGGAGGGGGCAGTGGGCACCCTGGCTCTATAAGTGGCCCTCGAGGCATGGAGGGACATAGCACTTTAAACCCCATGCTCCCACCAAACTCCACCATGCTGCTCAACACTCCTGAGGGCCAAAGTGGTCGGGCGGCTCTGAGAGACAAGCTAATGGCCCAGCAGAGGGACCCACTTCGCAAACGCAAACAGTCATCAGGCAGCGCTGCAGTAAACCATGACAACAGTAACAACATGGTGTACAACATGCTGAACAAACCAGGCATGGGTGGACCCCACATGCCTGGGCCTAGTGCCACTGAACAGCTGCGGAAAGTGGGGCGACTCGGAAACCTTCCCCCAAACACCTCGATGGCTCAGCTTCTCCAGTCTATGAGCTGCCAGAGCTCCCACAACCTGGCTGGGAACAGCCATCGTCCAGGCCTCAGCCCCCAAGGAGCTGCTCAGCTTCACTACAACGATGCCACGTCCATGGTCCCTGGTGGCCCTCAGCAGAACCTCCTCGTGCAGCAGAGGCTGCGTGGTCCAGCAGATGCCATGCAGCACATGGACTCTGGGGGCCACCTGGGGTCTCGCCAAGGCCAGTTCCCTGACATGATGACCCAAATGCAGGCCTCATCTATGAGTAACTGTGGGCCAATGGGGCCTGGAGGTGGACCAGTGGGCCCTGATGGCATGCCACTGGGACGCTCCAACACTAACCCCCCACCTCTGTCGCACCCTGGCCCCCATCCTGCACAGCAGAACCTCCTTCATGGTATGGGAAGGACTAACATGGGGGTGATGCCACATGGAGGCGGTGATGGAAGCTGTACACAGACCATCCCTGACCCAGGTAAGACACACTAATCACATCTTAACATCTCACCGTCACTGGTATTTAACATTTAGTCAGTTTTCTTTTTGAGGAAAAGGACTTGAAAAATAAGTGACTGTCGATAGAAACCCAGCATATATTTGTATATAAGTAATGAACACAGAATTTAGCAAAAAAATACAAATAAATCCCACCACCAGTGTTTCATCTTTCCAGCTGGTAGATCTAAATGCTCAACATTCTCCTCCCACTGGTTCCTTCTATCAAAAAATAACCCTTAAAGTGATTTTGTGATTTGGCAGCCTTCCAAAGTGACTGAACGCAGCCACAGTCCAAACTGACCACCCTCTGGCTGTGGGACAGCGCTGATGTCCAGTGCATTTAATGAGTCCACCCCCTCCTTTCCTCATCATACACTAGATTGACTGAAGGGCGTCTGGTTTCTATGATTATGAGGGAACCAAAACCAGAGGATTTAGGTGACAGGCCACCACGCCTGGACAGTTGGGCTCCTCCAGTATCTGTGAGCTAATGAGCAGGCCCCTCATCTTTGAGAGCTGAGCTAATTGTCAGTCAGCCAGTGTTTCTCTTTGTTTTATTTGTATGGTAGCATCAGTCAGTGGTGTAAGACGATGGAAATGGGATCTGCATCACGCTTTAAGGGAAGCAGCCCAGATAGGGCGCTCTAAAGAGCTTCTCCCAGCTAGCTGGTCGCTATAGTAACAATGGACCCTGAATAGAGAGTAGAGTGAAGCCTTTGATGAGGGTTTAGGCCTATGTGTGTGTTTCAATGACTGTGCCTTACAGTGTGTGCGTTTATTTGTGTGCATATGAAGGACTTTTTTTCATGCGTCTGTGTGCATTCTTGATGGTTTGTTTTACCAACACTGAAAAACCCTTTTCCTGGCCTTCCTGCTGTGGACCGGACTATGAGTTTGTGTGTTCGTTGTTTGTCTGTGTCATCATATGGTTTCTAATCACTGAGGTCTGCTGCAGGCCACCTGTTTTCATCTCCAGGAGCCAGCCTTTTTTTTTTTTTTTTCTTTTTTAAATTTTATTTATTTTTTTCGTTGTTTCTCCATGTGAAGTCATTGAAATTCAAGTGTACTGTAGGTCAGGAGGGACGTGACGTACTCATCTGTACTTCAAATAGAGGAAGAAATAGTTGACCTTCTTCTTAAAGATCCAGGTGATTTTTGGTACTTAATTAATTTTAGATTCATTAGATACAGGACACCAAAAATGTAAATTTCAGTTTTTAACTACAAATTAAAAATCCTTTTCTGGAATGTCTAAATTTAAGATTTAAATGTAGATTTGTTTAGTAAATCTAGATAACCATACATACGCAATAACAACCAACAGTAAAAACAGTGTGACCAATAGTGGATTTGAAAAGACCATTTTAATGCCAATAGTCTGGAGTGTAAAAGCTTGTAAAAAAAAAAATAATTTGACTTTAATAGAAACTGCATATTTGAAGTTAACATCACAGTGATAAATCCCTAAATAAATGCATCGATAAATCCCAGCCTAACTATAAAAGATCTAACCAAACCAATTAACCTGTCCATCTTTACTTTAATGCCTGTCAGTGTGCATAAGTGTAGGGAATTTTTATTGAGCAAGAATGTTCTCTAGAGGATGCAGTGATCTCAATGGGTAGTTTATGCATTTTTACAGTGACTTTAAGCAAAAACAACAAAGAACAAGAAGAGAATGGTGATGTGGTTATGTTGAGTTATGCTGAAGCCTTTGCTTTCTGAACACAGTAAAAGTTTGTTGTGTAGAACTGCTACATATGTCCTTAACATCAATACTACTCTTAGCATCCACCTACAAACATAGCCTTTCTCAAATGTTGCTGACCTTTATTTAGTTTGGAAACACTGTGTTTGGACAGTTAGAAACAGACCTCTGTATACAATGATGCGGACATTCTTTATATTTAGGAAGGTTTGTAACTGAGTGAAATGATTGGGAATTATTTCAGTGTCAGCCATGATAAGAGTTGTTTGCTGTCTCTAAATGCAAAGGAAAGGAGCCTCAATGGTTCCCACAATTCACTGTGGCGACAACATCAGCTGACCTGACTGTTCTCTAAAACAAATGATCAGCATGACAGACAGGGCACACATTTGCCATCTTATGCTACAGCTGCCTAATGTGCTGAAATATGTAGAACTCTAAACAATAGATGAATATGGAAATGACTGGTTTAAAATGTTAAGTTCATGTTGCAGCAGAACCTGTGCTTTGTTTGTATTAGTGATGTTTCTTTCAATTTATTTAGCACATACAGATGACTTAATAAAACTGTAAAGAGGATCCTTAGCAGGAAGACAAAAGCAGATGAATCCTGTCATAAATTTAGGCAGATGATGCCTTAAGAGTAAGATAAAACCTTGTTTTTCACCAGGTTGTAATTTGTTACATATATCAAGGTCAAGGAAAGTTGTTAGAAAAAGTAGATAGAAAGAGGTTGTTTTGAATCACACATTTACCACCTGTCTTTTTAGTAACAACATATCATTTTCTGATTCGTTGCACACCTGTCACATGACTGATTTAGGAAGAAGTTGAGGCATCATCTTTGACTGCAAACTTACGCACAATCCTGCTTTTTATTCCTATACTAATGAATACATTTACAACAGCAAAACTGTTAAATAAGAACTGTGTTTCCTTTGGAACTGATCTCTTGGTGTGGCAGTGTGTCATCGGGGGGGTCAGCTGGTTTATGTCCTACTTATTCATTAAGTAGGCCTACTCAGTGTGGAAAACAAAATCCCTTCACACGCTGACTTCTGATTACCTCAGAAAGGTGCGGTGTCACGTACAATTTTTACCTACGTATTATTTTTGTACTTTCTACTTTTCGCACATGCGTAGTATGTGGGTAAATTTGGTATAGCGTGCTGGATTTATATCCATATTATTTTTACCCCCATTAACTGTGTAGTGTTGAGTATCCAAATAAAGTGAAATTTAATATAGTAAATGATAAATAAACGAGGTAAATTCAGTGTGATAGGTTTCACTACCGGACCACTACCGGATGTATACATAAAAAAGAATGCAGTTGTGTATGCCCAATGGTTTGAAGCATGCACATAATTCTTTGGAGTTAAATAAAAAAAATATGGGGGTGAAGATCGTACCGCGGCACGGACCGTGCACAACTTCTTATTGAAAATAGTAGGCCTGTTAGTATATTATGCGTATGTATAATAAGTCTGTTGCAACAGTGATGATTTTTTGTATCGAATGTGTACTATGGTGTCATGTATCGTGCGGCAAGGGGGACCTTACCAGCGGAAATGCTGAAAAAACCTGCAACAATTCCAATGTCCAGAGGATTTTTGGTTTGGAAATAATTTTTGGAACAGTGCTTTTTTGAAACTTAAACCATACTACTGTGGCCATAACCTAAAACTCCAGGCTGCCATTATTTTCTGCAGTATACTTTAATGATAAATTTATGTGTTTGAGGTGCAAACACCGCATTTAAGCAGCTTATTCACCTCCTTTGCGGACACTGTCATGAACATGCAATTTAAAACTAAAGCCACCAAAGAACGGTGCACTGTTTAAGATCGCAGCAGCTCATGTCATTCCAAGGCCCGGTTTATTTTGGATTACTTACTTTATAGGATCAAACAAGGATCGATTTGGCCCAGGCTGTTAGTAAACATTTCCAGTTCCACATTTTGCATTAATATTACCAACACGCAGGCATGTCTGACTCAACACCATATGGAGTTAAACTCTGAGGAAGAACAGAGACAACTGTTGCCTCCTCCTGTTGCTTGTTATTTCAGTTTGGAGAAATCAGGGTTGTATAGCCAGGGTGACTTTTAAGTCTGCCTCCTTTTGAAGTGCATATTCTTTTTAAGCCTTGTCCCTGTTAGCCTGGTTTGGACCAGACATCTATGATATTGTCAGTAGCTTCTTTGACTTGAATATACTCGTTCACACTGCAGATAATTCAGCTGCGGTATAAAACAAAAAACAATTCCTGTTAATCATTTGCTTATTTGTTAATTATTGACATTCTCAAACGTATTGGTGTGGTTAAATTAAAGTAGTCTGGTTTGTTTTCGCTCTTGGTTCAATCAATTTATGTTGATGTGAGCATAGCAGCTAAGCTCTGTTTGAGACTAAAAAAAACACATCACGACCGTTTGGTCACAAACAGTGTGGTTCTTTTCACTTGAAATGCCTGAAGAACCACATTGTTTTGGCTTGCTTGGATTTGTGGATGAGCCCAAGGAATTGAGGAGTTGTATCAACACACCAGGCTTTCCAGCACATCCAATGGAATCATCCTTTGTCAATGATTTTGTGTGTGTGTGTGTGTGTGTGTGTGTGTGTGTGCGTGCGCGTGCGTGCTTGTGCGTGCGTGCATGCGTGCGTGTGTGTGTATATGTATAGTCAGACTCCGTATTGTAAAAACATGAAAATGGAGATGTGTCGTCCCCCGTTCTGGCAAACCCCCTAAATAATTTGCAAGTGGTCATTGCCCATTTTTAATGAAAGATGACACAACAACTCAAACTTATGAAATGTACCTAAAAAGCCAGACATTACCTTTGTTCCACTGTACACATTTAGTTTATGTTGTACACTGTAATTTTGGGAGTGGACTAAACAGCGTGACATACCAAACTCTATGTGGGCTGTGTTGCAGTTCATGGTTTATTGATTGGTGCGTGTCTGCATGTGTCTAATTTGTCCCAATTTCAAAGATGATATCACTAAAGGGGGCTCTTACAGATACTGTTTTGTTAGATATTTCCACTTTTAACTTCTTTGGGTTTAGCTCATTTTTCTATCTCTGATTGGCATTGGTAAAAATCGTGTTGCACAGCTTGATGTAACTGGACTTTTGAGAAATTACAAATAAATATTGAGGTGTTTTGGCTTATTTTTGGGGCGCTGTGATTACATCCATTTTAATACAAGGTCATTGTTCTGTCTACAATGTCGGGTTCAGCAATCAAACACTGGGCTGTTAATGATTCTTTAAGTGGCATGTTATTTAAAATAAGCTGCAAGAATGTTTTTGGAGCATTTTGTATCCTACGTATTTTCACTATCAAACACACTAACATTAAATCATCTATCGCTGATGATAACTTGGTTTGTTGCAAAATGCAACCGGTAGCTCAGATAGACTACCAGATTAGGGGTGGGTAAAAAAATTGATTTGATCAATTTTTGGATCAATTTCTTTTAGTTTTGCATAATTGATTAATGGTGGATGAGATCGATTTTTCAGAGCGGGACAGCGAGTGAATGACTCGAAAACCGCTGACGCGGAAGCATGGCCAGCTCCGTCTCACGAGCCCCTCGCAGGCCCCTCGTGGACACAGGGCGTCTTGCAATGGTTCTGGCACGGGAGGAATGCAGAGGAAGGGTGGGGAAAGCCCCTCCACGGGAGGTCCTCCTGGTCTCAAACTCGAACCCGCAGTGCGGAGGACCTGGCCAGCAGAGGCGGGTCGCAGAAGCCAGTCGTTCTAGAACAGTGGTTCTTAACCTGGGTTCGATCGAACCCTAGGGGTTCGGTGAGTCAGTCTCAGGGGTTCGGCGGAGGTCAAGACACACACTCGACTCATTAGTCGTGTGTGTGTGTCGGGCTGGGTCCGTGGATGTAAACAAACGGCTTCGGAGACTCTTTCTCTTATTGACATCCAATATACGCGGCGTATTGTTGTTGCTTATAGCACTTCAACACAATCCAGAAGTATTTATAATCTCTTCCACTCGTCTGACGATGAATTATTTGAGTATTTTCCACATCATTGTTATAACTTTTGGTACTTCCTGTTAACCACGGAGGCAGCCATGTATAGCGTTTGTTTACATTTTTCGGTCACCGCACTGGTCAGTCACAATCATGTGATGACCGACGCACCGTCGCGGATGGAGAAATCGTATTACGCTAAAGCTGTCAGTCACACTGATTTGCAGTAAATATTCATTATTATTGTAGCCTGATGGAAATTAGGTGATGGGTGTGTGTTAAAATGTTAAAAATGATAAATAGATAAATACAAAAAGTACATTATTGGAATACATAAGGTTAAAAATTAAAACCATTTCAGTGTGGTAGTATTAAAAAAGGTCATGTCTTTTTGAAAAGGTGTGTAATTTGTTGTGAGTTCATGCACTGTATTGGTTTTGTTCTTTGAACGCAGTGATGTTAATGGACTGTTCATTTTGTGCACCAGTAAAACATATACCTGTGTCTTGAATTTGAAAAAAATCATATTTTATTTTTTAATAAAGAAGGGTTCGGTGAATGCGCATATGAAACTGGTGGGGTTCAGTACCTCCAACAAGGTTAAGAACCACTGTTCTAGAACTATTAAATTTCGGTCACCAGTGGCTGAGTGCAGAGTTAGAGGAATAGTAAAGCGGAAATCACGAAGCTCCGCCCACCCCCCCTCCAGTGAGTTTCTTGTGCCAAGGGCCCAACATGATTCTGTTTCAGGGGGGCCAAATTGGTTGCAGTGCCCCAGGGTGAGAGTAATGTGCCTTAAGGCTGGAAGCACCAGCCATAAAACAGAATAAAGATGATGAAGAAGTCCGCTCTGAGCCACTGTAGAAACATGGCAATGTTTCTGTCCTGTTCATTATTTCAGAACAGATTCAGCTATTTACTGCTGAAATGTCATATTTATTTCCTTTCTAATATCAGTATTGATTCTGTGTTGCATGGGTGCAGTAGTCAGATAATCAAGTTACAACTCAAAATTGTACTTTGGTGTCACTAAATGAATCTGAATCAATCAATTAATACTGAATCAAACTGAATCAAATCACAATGAATCGATTCAGAACCTTATAAATCGAAATCGAACCAATTAAGGAAGTTGGCCATGATACCCAGCCCTATACTAGATGCATGTCTTTTCCTCAAACCTTATCCTTTGTTGGTTTCTGTACATCATTGAAGTTGAACTGTAGAGCTTGGGCTTGGAGGTTCCTGTGTTGACGGTGATCTTTCTGTTGCCAGAAGTGTAAGCACTCAGTACAATGGTGAAAAACAAAGAGATACAACAGAATATTGAGCAGACTGACTATCTAGATTGAGTCAATCACCTATAGCTTCAATTAATTTGTTTCTGATTCTGTTACGTTGGGACAATTTCAGTATTGATATGATGGGATGCATGGATGGTGAAATTCTTACCCTCCACCAATGACTAAAACAAGTTTAGCTATTACCGATATTTACTCGTCCATTTTTGTGTTTTGATGCATGTTTGTTGCGTATTGCTTGCACACTAACCATTAGTGCACTCTCTGCTTGTGGTTTGTCACCACCAGAAACAGACCATTGACAATTCAAGAACGACTACTACTAAAAATCACTTGGTAGCGTATCGAACTGGTCTCAGCTCCTTTGAAACAACTGAATGGAGTCCAGCTGGAATCAGGTGCCATTGCTGTGACGCAACAAATATATATTGGTGAATGTCATCTTTTTTTACTTATCTGCTGGCAGTATAAATAAAAAAATTGATCAATAAATGGGTGGACCCTACTCATGGGTTTGTGACACAGCATTCCATGAATTTTTAGAACAAGATGAAATATTTTTAACTTGCCTGGGCATGGATTTGTGCCTTTGCATTGACTTTGGATCGTACAGATGTCCCACAGAATTTGCTTCTGGTCTGAACCCACCATTTGCAGTTCCTCTGTAAGTAAGAGTGCAGTAATAATGTCACAGACGTTCAGTGAATGGGTTCACCTCAGCTCTTCACTGAGGACGTCTGTGGGCCCTAATGGCAGGGGAACCTAAGCTCTGGCTCCTGGGATAAAAGAATATTTTGTCACCAAATGGTTGATTATGCTTTTTAGTAGATCTTTCCATACTTGAAGCTAATTTGGCTGGCATGTTGAGCATCTTAAGAGCACTGAAAGCTCTTTGTAAGTGTCCTAGACAGTGGCTTCTTAGCATTAGCCTCTAACCATCTGTTTCCAGACAGCTAGTAAGCTGTGAACACCCACACCCACCCCCTCCACACAGTCTTGCCATCAACAAATACTCCAGAGTTCATTGTAAACCCCCCCCCCAGACCCCCTGCCACCCAGCTGACCGCCCCCCCATCCCCCAGCCAGCTAAAATCACACCACCCGGCCCTTGTAACCCCCCTCATCCACCCACCCCAACTCCCCCAACAAGCTTCCTGGCAGTGGACAGCACCACCAATCATCACTCGGTTCCCATGGCAACCTCCCCCGGCAACAGCCGTCACTATATCATAGCAGTAGCAGAGGACGTGGGGAGGAAGGGGGAGGGGGTTGGCCGAGTCGTGGCTCTCAACATTGGAGAGGAGAGAGAGGGGAAGAAAGAAAAGAGGAGGAAAAAAAAAATGGAGAACACACACAGCTGCCCTTCAGCGACGTAGCATCGCACCAGCTGCTCCAGTCACCACTCGCCCAAACACACACCCACTGAACACGGCGTCAGGCCTCTCACATTCTGTATTTGCGTCGGCTTTGTCTGCATAACATTGCTGGTGGGCTTTCTTTTCATTCATACATACATCTGTGGCCTTGATGTATTTTGTTCGTGTTCTGTCGTTTTGTGCGGTACATCTGACAGTGGATCTGTTACTTTTGGATGCAACAGATTGTTAATGTGCAACTTTTCCTGTTCAATCCGGTTCACTGTCTCTGTAGTGCAGTACATTTTAAAAGGTATAAATTACACTTCGATGCCGTTTGTTGTGCAGACGGCTGCTACTGGAACCAGCTCAGGGAAAGTTTGTTCCTAGAATTTCCCTTTTCAGACTCTCCTATGAACATCACTTGATACTTAAACATATATCTTGAGTTATCAGTTTCAAACGGTCTCATACTTCAATAATAATTGAGACTTGACTTGCATTTTTCCGTAACTTAATGTTAGTCACGTTTTAGGTGAATTGTGTGTGACATGAAAAACACAATGGTTACGTTTACATAGACATGAATATGCCAGTTATAATCAAGTTTTCTACATATTTTTAAACATCATATCCCCATTCCAGAAAATTGCACAAGCCCTTTGCACTAGATCTGAGAAAGTTGATGATGCCAGCTGGTATACCCCCAAAAGAAACCAAAATATTGTTGCATATATATGTCTTGTCCCAGTTTCTGACCACTGCTGAGGTCCCGAGCAGGTGCAGCTTTAGCCAAATGATGTTACAAACACAATGGTGGCAACAAAATTATCTCATTCCTGGAAAATTGGGGGAAAATATGAGTTTTGTCTTTTGATATTTAAAATATTAGCATTGTCACAGATCCCTAACCCAAAGCGAAAGGCAATAGAACTTCAGGTTAAGACAGGCTTTTTTGTGACCATCACACTTCTTGTATGGCTATCAATTAGACTTAATCAGAAAGGGAATATCTTCTGTTTGTGTGTTTAACATGTTGGTACAATACAACTGAACTACATTTCCCTTTCATGAGTCACTGGTGATGTGTTGGGTGTTAAGAGGTTAAAGCCTGTAGTAAACAGGTTGTAGGATGCTGGTTTCCCAAACTGTACAGCGGACCAAGTCAGTTCACAGTGGAAAACACAAAAGAAATATTATTATGTAGAGCTTTAAGCACACAGTAATCAATAACCAGGATGCTAATATTTATCATCCCTATTTTGATTTGAAAAAAACATTCTCTGTTTATTTACCCAAGCATGTTCAGAACAATTTAATCAGGGCAGGGTTTTTCTTCCTCTTTTTGTCAGCTGCTGCGTTTCTCAGTATTAACACCTCTTTTAACCTTTTTGTTCCATTGGTTGTGCAGGGAACCCCTCCTCCCTCGGCTGTAGTATGGGTGGCAGGCAGCCTCACGCCAACACCAGTGGAGGTCAGATGTACCAGCAGCAGGTCCATCAGGGTATGCAGCAGGGCGTGGCCCCCCACCCAGCCTACCAGGGCCAGCAGCACTTCTCTGATAACCCATCCTACTCAGACAACAACAGCGCCAACGCCAGCTCCATGGCCTGCCTCTACCAGAACTACCAGGTTGGTTCTAGTCTGATTGAATTCAGTATAAATAAACCTTTTCACATTTTTCCCATCTTATGACCTTGCTGTTGCTTCCACAGCAGGGGATGTTACAACATCCGCAGTTTGGTGATGGGCAGCAGCCCCAGGCTGAGGGGCCTCCTGCAGGTACCCCGTGCTCTGACAGAGGTCCTGGCGGCGGCCCAGAGGCCGTGGATGCCATCTACAGAGCCGTGGTAGATGCTGCCAGCAAAGGTATGCATGTCACCATAACGACCACAGTGAGCGGGACCACACAGGCGAGCCCCGTGCCTGCCCTCAGTGCCATGAGTGCCTTCACTGCCTCCATAGGGGAACCGGTCAACCTTCCCCAAGCGGTTAGTGCAGTCCTGCATGGGCACCAGGAAGGGGAGGCGATACCCCAGCAGGCCAGACCGAGGCAGGTGAGACGGGCTCACAAGAACATGGATCCAGGGAAGAGCACTCCAGACGGTCCTGAGGGCAATGACTACTTCCGTTCCCCTGGCCGTGGGACACCCAGGGGGCAGTGGGACGGGGAGGCGCAGCATGGGGCCGGCTTTGATGCTCACAGTAACAACAGTGCCTGGGGTGGTGAGGAGTTTTTAGAGTGTTCAACCCAAGTGAGGAGTAGTCCTTGCATGGAGCGTCCTGCCAGCCTGGCCCCTGCACCGCCCTGTTCCACTGAAGGCTCAAACGATCACAGCCTGGCTCTGGCCCACGAAAAGGCCTTTCTCGATGATGGCTATCGCTTCAACAACTGCAACCGGACACCTGCCAGCTACAAGGAGCGGCTGGAGCAGACGGTAGAACGCTGCGCCCACATTAACGGCGCCACCCCACACTTCAACACCAGGGGTTACGGAGAAGTTCTGGGCCCCCCACGGCAGGAGCTAACGGGGGACGACCAGTCGCCCAGCTCCTCCACCAGCCTGGAGGGACCTCTGGCTACAGCCAAAGACTACAGCCACTACAACGGCCACTTCAACGGGATGGCGCCCAGCCCCTCTGACACAAAGAGCCTGAGCAGTGAGGAGGACCTGCGGCAGCCGGACTCTCCCTCCTCGGAGCTGCTTCACTACCGGTCCAGGACCTTTAACATGGGAGAGCTGGTCTGGGGCCAGCTGAAGGGCTTTCCACCCTGGCCCGCCAAACTGGCTGGGGACGAACAAGTGCACAGTGCTGCTCTACAGCTACGCGAGCAGGCCAAGGTGAGCAAGTGTGGGAACGCCCGTTAGCATGTGAGCAGCTAGCTTACATTTTAATACACAATCTGACCAGGGCATTTCAGAGACTGACGCCTTGGATTACAGATGATTGGTTTCCACTACAGTCATTCTTAGCATTTTTTGTCAGGTGTACCCCAGAGCAGCAGAGAATTTAATATAGCCCTTTAGCAATGTGCTGAATTTTACTCAGGAAGGCTAGAAATATTTTTCCATTAATTTTTATGTAAAAGTTTGGACAGTGTCTTTCATACAAATCAGCTTTTGTCTTTTGTCTGTAGTTTCCTCATACTTTAACACATAGCTTTAACCTTATGTATGTTAGCTTATACTTCAGCAGTCATTAGATTGATCCTTTTTAGCCTTTGTTACTTTTGATGAACTCTATGAAACATACATTTTTTATTTTATTATTATTTTTTTTTTACAATTTCTAATAGCAGAAAGACGAGAAAAAAAAAAATTCAAAAGGAGCAGTAAGACGTTCAACTTACATACTCCCGCCCCCTTAGCCCATCTTTTTCTACTGATCACCAAGTGCCATGTCAGTTCCTCAAAGTAACTTAACAAGCCAAAATAACCAGTCAAACTAACGAGTCCTGCACAAAACACAAAAATATTATACATATCAAAAATAAACTCACATTCATTTCCTTGAACCAACTATTTTATTATTTTTAGGTTACCTTTTACTTTTCATCTTTTACTCTGAGTAGTCTCTTAGTTTAATCCTCTTTTAGTGTTTCTTTTAAAATTTAGCTCTATATTTGACACTCTTACGTTTAATGAACTGTTTTAGCTTCTCTGCTTGGTAGCATCATGGTTCTTGTGTAAAAGAGATGTTTGCCACAGATTTGTATTTTGTCTTTGACTGTAAACATATTCTTGAAAGTAGAGACATTGCAATAAAATACTTGAGCTGCCAAATGTGAATTTGATATTAGAAAAGGTTCTGTTCATGCTGACTGTCTAAGTAACTGGTAGATAATACAAGCACAATTATTTCTCAGGGAATTCATGGTGAATCTGCTACTGAACTGTTACTTTATGCCCTTTTTTTCCCCAGGTGGAGCCAGAGAAGCTTAAAACACTAACACACGACTTGGAGGCACTTGACCGGGCTGCCAAAAGAGGCCTGAAGTGAGTTCACACCATGTTGTTTCTCTGTTAAACATCAAAGTACAAAAACTTTAAATGCTTTCAGTTTTTACCCCTTGGCGAACTGTTTTGTCGTCTGTCCGTCTGTCTGTCCATTCAACGACATAATCACATTATCTGAAAAATGCCTTGACATATCTGCACCAAATTTATACTGTGGATGCTTCTTGGCATAAAGCAGAAGCCTAGGTGATCTTGACCTATTTTTTCAAGGTCAAATGACCTTGTGCCTTGTGCAGTTATAATATCTGAGTACTTTCAAATGTAAATATGTATGTAATAGGTTTTACACAAAGACAATCTAATCTAAATCATAGGGCAGTAACTTTCAACAGAATCTTACACTATATTTGGCCGAGGGGGCTTAAAAGTGTGCAGCACATTATGTTTTAATCTGTGTAGTAGTTACCAGTTCATCCATATTCACTGTCTGAAACAAACATTAGTGGTGTCTTGAAGTTTCTGTCTCTGCAGAAACCAAATGTCTGCCTGGCTGAATCAGAATAGAATAGAACAGCATAGAATAGAGTAGAATACAATAACATTTATTGTCATTGTGTGTACAATGAAATTAGGAGTACTGCTCCAGTCAGTGCAACAATATGAACAAGAAAAGCACTCGGAGAGCGCAGACCCCCCCCCAAGACAGATGCCCCCCCCCCCAATCACCACCAGAATTTAATCATTTCTTCCTTGTGCCAGTATCAACATTTCCTGAACATTTCCTGAAAATCCATCCATAAATTCTTAGTTATCTTGGTAACAAACAAACACGCACACACACAAACACACAAAGTGATTACAATACCTCCTGGTGGAGGTAATAAAAAAAAAAAACAAAACAATGTCAGAAAATAGAGCAAATATAAAAAGACAAAAACCAAAATTAAGATAAAAAATGGAATATAACATTTTTACAAAAAGTCAAATAAGAATAGAACATAAATGAAAATAGACATAAAATATGAATAGACACAAAATTAGCAATATTAACAGTATGTATATTTATGAACTCAAGTCTATATAAAGACAGTGATTTTATATTTGAATAAATATTGAATAAAAACTACATTGTTATTGCCAGAACAGAGGATTTTGCACGAACTGCAGAAGATTATTGCATGACTAATTGCTCATAATTCACATGATACAGGGTTATTGCATGTTTTTGGAAGTGATTGCATGAGGATGCATTGAGGGAAGCGATTGTACGTCAGTAACTTTGAATGAAAATATTGTCCAACAGACCGGGAAAACTGAATAATCACTTGGAAGCTGCTATCCACGAGGCCATGAGCGAGCTGGATAAAATGTCGGGCACAGTGAGTATCTGTTGATTCTCTACTTTGACCTGGCCTTCCTGTCCGGCCGTCACCACACCTCCTTTTCTCTCTCTGCCACCAGATCCCATCGAGGGATCGTCAGGTGAAGCTCCCCAAGCCTAAGAGGAGGAAGATATCCAGATAACATTGAATGTGTCGGCCCAAGAACGTCCTCAAAGCCTTTTCGGAGACTTCGTTCCGTTCAGCCTTGATGCGATCTGAGCTCTCTAACAGGTGCTACACATGGACTATTCAGTGGTACATCGTTTGTTCCATGGTATCAACTTGACTTAATGACTGACCACAAGAAGGTGCTGGAAATTCCGATCACCAATACAGTTTTAACTGTAAAAAAACTAAACGAAAAAATAGAGGAAAACATCCAAACGGTTGCAATTTGTCTACAGCTCACTGAATTAACTATTTTTTTCTAGTATAAGATAGTAAAACAAACAAAAAAAGCTACGAGCATTACCTTACATATTTAAGAAAATAGACAGTCCAAATATTTCTGATACATTTTCAATATGTATATAGATAATCCTGAAATTTCATGCTATTAAGAATTGTATGTAAATATTGTACAATGTCATGTACAAGCGTACCTAATGCACATTTTATCTTTTATTGTACAAAAACAAAGCAGAAGAAGTGTACCAATGTCTTGGTTTCTATTCAGAAGTGCGGTTGCGTACGGCCGCATGCATAGGATAAATAAGATTACAGCCTAAAGCTTTTATATGATGAACCGTAAGACGTGCTGTTTTTGTTTTTTTTTTGGTTTTTTTTTTTTTTTTTTTCTTTCCTTTTTTTGTAAGGGAACAGCAGTGGAACAGGCATGAGTTTGAGTTCTCCATAGTCACTTCACACCAGTTAAGTGTTCAGTTGTATTTGAGAGAAAAGATGTAAAAACAAAAAAACAAAAAAAAACCCAGAATGAACTTTACCAGCTGAAAGTGTTCAGTGTTTTTCCCCACCACCAGCCGGACCTGTGTTGGTAAATTTCAGCGTTACAAAATGGTCTGGGGTCGTCCGATCACTGTAACCGACTAAATATGGTTCTCCACGTCCACCCTCAGACCACAGTGTTTTGTCACGTTTGGTGCATTTCAGGAATTAATGTAAAAGCTTTCAGAGAATTCAGACATGTTGCTTTACTCCTGACGTTTGAGTTTTACATTAAACCCAGAAGAGATGACTTTTTAAATCTGAATAAAAAAAAAAAAAAAGAAAACCCTAAGATTCTCAGTTTACCTTGAGGACGCAGACAGTGATAAATGTTATGTATATATATCAGGCCCTGATCAGATCTGAATTTCCATGTGTCCTGAGTGGTCCAACCAGATGTAAACACACTCCAACATGATCTTATAGTCAGTGTTTGTCATGTTTTTTCAACAGTGTTAATACAAATCCGTCCTGCAATGGATTGAAGGACCACCTTGTTAGCTTAGATGCTTAAAGTCGTCGTCTAAAACATTTTTTTTTTCAGAATCTCACCCTTCGAAGTGATATTGTTAGTACTTCATATCCTTATTTTCTCATGGCAGAATAGAATATTCACAGTTCAGAGCTTTACAAACATGTTCCAGTCAGAATAATTAAGCTGCTGGACCTGAAAATTAGTGGAAAAGGCTAAATTTAGAGAGAAAAAAATTAAAAATGCCCTCCTGCTGCGGCTCTCTCTCGGTCCAAATAAAAAGACTTGTCGGAGCTTTTTATGGTCAAGCAACAGATTAGATCTTTAGAGCCACATATGATGTAATCTCAACAGTGATGGTTATTATTTAAACCACCCGATACTGGGAACATTTAGTCTGATACTTCCTAAAAAAAGAGTCCACAGACAGGGGTAGAATTGTTGTTTCCTCTCAGATCAATTATATTACAATGCGCTGAAAGGTAATAATCTAATTTTGCTCAGTGAAGGCAAAAAAAAAAAGCCCCAATATGATCATGCCACCTTAAAAGTGGCTGAAAATACATTATAAATACATAAAATAACATTGAAATAGAATCTTATGCCATGTTATGTTTAGGCCTTAGATGATTTTATATGCATATAGAGCAGGGAAGTCAGATCCGATCAGGTCTCAACGGGGTGTATGAGCAACTTTTTGGGACCCTATGATGTCTGAATGTAGCCAAAATATTAGGACATATGAATCTGCTGTATCCAAAATTAATCCAACCAGTAACATATAAACCAGGGCTGATGAAGTTGTTGTTCTGGGGCCACATTCAGCCCAATATGAGGTGGGTCAGACCAGTAAAATAATATGATAACAGATTAATAATAACTCCAAAATTTTCTTTTTTAGTTCAAAAAAAGTACTTGTAAATTTAGTTCAATAAATTTATTTACATCTACATACTATCCTTTCACTAAAATATGAATAACCTGAATAACCTGAAATTTCTTAAGAAAACTAACTACATTTTAACAATATTATGACTCAGTTTGTCATTTACACACGTGCTTTACAACTTACAGATCAAAGTGGATCTACAAATACACAAAACATTTAGTAACAGGCAGAATATTGTATTTTGATTATTCTCATTCAATTTTTCCATATTATTTTTGTTTTTTTATTTTCTGCATTAATTTCTTCTTTTTTAGTTTTTTTCTTATTACTTTGTTCAAGTTTGTTCAATATTTTCATCATTATTTTTTAAAAATTGTATTACTTTAGTATAGTTTATTTTTTGTAGTGTATTTTTCAATGCGTTTTTGCTTCTTTTTTTTTTCATTAATTTTTCCATTTTCGAGTTTGAAATCTGACATTTTCTTTATTTCTAGGCTATGATAGTATTTACCTGGACCCACTTCAGCTCATATTGGCCTGTATGTGACCCCTGAACTAAAATAATTTTAACATCCTTGATTGTTAATATCGTCAGTGTCATTTTTGGATTTCACAAATTCATCCCACGGGCCAGATCGGACCCTTCGGTGGGCCGGTTTTGGCCCGCGGGCCGTACGTTTGACACCCTTTATGTAAAGGTTTTTCTCATTGAATCATGTCACGTTTTGAAGTTAAATCGATGCATTTCGCCTGTTTCGAAATCTCACAGCGTGGCTTTTGACCCTGAAATGCAACAATAGTGACTCCACAAGTGTCCGTGGGTGGATTTCTGAACTCACTCAACATTGATGAAGTTGTGATTACGTTCTTGTGCTTGTTTGTATAGTGAATAATTTTTTTTTTCCCATAACTGTAGCCGTTCTTGCCATAGGTTTAGGTAGAAGCCAAGAGGGGGATTTACATACATACGTCATCGTCTTCATCGTCATCATCATCATCCTGAGGAACACTAACTTGGTTTGGACAAGCAGTGGAAGCATTTCTCACATTTCGGGGCCTTGTGTTTTTATTTTTTCTTTTTGTCTTGCTTATTGATGTAAATTATTTATGTACAGTACTCCATATTTATTTTGAGCTTTACAAATATGCTAGATGGCAATAATACTACCAAGAGTTGAGAACTCGAGCCTTATATGTGTATATGTCTGTTTTCTTTTTTTGTTTGTTTTTTAACAAGTGAATAGAACATGTATTCAGAGTCCATTACAAAGGTCATGTTTTCTTCATTTAAGAAGTCGACATAACCCATTTTTCTTTTTTTCCTTTATCTTTTTTTTTTTTTTTTTTTTTTTCTTAAACAAAGGGGCTTTCTAATGTACTTGTTTTGTTACAGACTGTCATTGACAGAAAATGTCAAAAAAAAATGAGAAAACCCTCTGCCTCGGAGACAAGAGTATTTATGAATATGCACGTGTGGAAAGGCAGAGTGTTTTTATGTTGAAATGCAGTTTGAAGACGAATCAAAGCACCATTAGTCAGCGATGCACAGTATATGGGAACGGCTGTATCACCACCATTTGAACACACATACACACACACATATACTGTACAGCTGCTCCTCCAGATCAAAACCCGACCTGTAAAAAACACTACAGTGATCAAGTGCAATATACCACTCAAAGATCAACAGCTCTGGAAAAAAAAAAAACACTGCATCTCTGCTCTTCTTCTGCTGTCAAACATCCCCTTCCCCGACCGCCCGACGGACACTAAAACACACCTCAGTCTCAGCTCCAAACACAGATCGCAACAGCAGTTCGTACACTACCCTCGCCTTTCCGCGACTTCCTCAAAGTCTGTGACACTAACAAAAATGATGCAGAAAAGAACGGATTAGTATCATGTAGAGAGGTGAAACGTTTCTTACACATAATTTCAGATTATAACAAAATCTTTTAAAGTTGTAATAGGATGAGTCTCAGTATTTTTGTGTTAAAACATTTTCTGTGGGTTTCATGAGAATAAGCTATTTTCATGATCTGAAAATGTATTTTTGCGTTATATTTTAGGTTTTACTTGTTGCATTTTGACTTACTGAGATTATCTGGTTAAACTGAAATGGGAAAAACATTGTTATAATGTGAAAATGCCTTGTTATAAGGTGAGAAACATCAAGTAATATCATACAAAAATATTACACTGTAAAAAATTACATGAAAATACCTTGCTATAAGGGAAGAAACATAATATACAAAAATCCTTATACTGCAAAAAATGACGCGAACACAAAAATGTCTTGTAAGATTTAAAGAAATGTGACATGAAAAGACCTTGGAAGAGAAAATGCTTGTTACGACACAAACATTGTTATAATCTGAAAAACATCACGTTTTAACATGAAAAATTTCACATCACAACTTGAAAAGCATCATAATACAAAAATACATCATTATAGCATGAAAACAACACGAGACAGGGTGAGAATATCTTGTTTGTGTTTAAAATGTTCACGATACATGATGCTAATCTGTTCGACTACTCTGTAACACTACAGTTCGATGTGCATGCGAGCTTTATTAACTTGATTAAAATCCACAAAGAGGAGCCTTAAAAGTCAAACTAGCCATTTCAACAAATTGTGTGTACACTTTGAAGAGCTTCACCTCAAGTTGTACTGTATTTTTTTTTTTTTTTTTGGACAAAATCTGTCACTTCTTCGGATCATTTCTGAACATTGTTGTGTGGCGTGCCCTCTGAAAAACACGTCCATCCTGTTAAATTAAAAGATTTGTAGCATCTGAACTGAAAAACTGCAGCAGATATCAGTATTAAACGACAACTATGGGATGTTTTTCAACCTGTTGCGATGCAGATTTTCGAGTCGGTGCACGTCATGTCTGTTTTTTTCAGAGCGCATGCTTTAATGAACCTCAGAGGTTTTTTTTGTCTTTCCTTTTTCAATGTAAAACTGTGGCGAAATGTGACTGTGGAACACATGATCTCTTTCGGTAAAGTTCATTCTGCCTCCTCTTTCCCCGTTTTTATTTTTTTGTGCAATGACATGCAGGAACCCGGTCTGGTGTTGGGAACCCATGTGTTATATTGGTTTCATGTTCTTTGTGGTCAAGAGTTCATCGCATATTTTTTTTTTGTGTTCGAAATGGTCTATGCGGTCTGTTTTTCCCTTTCTTCGCCTGTGATTGTTTGTGAGGTGTGAGTGGTTTCAACTTTTTTTTTTTTTTTTTTTTTTTTTTGTGCCTGTGTTTGTTTTCTGCTCTTTGGATCTCTTTTCCCTCTTCCAGCCTTTTGTTGTCAGTATTTTATTTTTTCAACTTGTAATTAAGTATATATTTTCTCACTAATATATACTTTACAAAAAATAGACTTGCGTGAAGTATGATGTGCACTTGATTGCTCTTGGTTATTTTATTTTATTTTTTTCTTTTTTTGCATTAATGTGGGCTAGGGATAGTTTGTCAGAGTCCATTATTTTGAGATTGTTTGGACTTTTTTTTTTAATGGTTTGATGTAAGCAGCATTTTTTTGTAAATATTGTGAAGCATTACAGGTCATGCAGTGATGTAACATTTTGAACAATGTTGCACAGATGTTTAAGATATTAAAAACATGGTCACTCTTACTTGAATAATTCGGTGTGCGGTGTGTTTTTATGTCGACCGTTTCATTTTCGTTGTGTTTCTTTGTAATTTACAGTTTATTTGACTCGTGCACAGGTAATTTAATCCAGATGGGTGACATAGGAAAGGCAAAAAAACAACATCAGGTATCCTAGTAACGTGCTAGAGCAGACCACTCCCATCATGCTTTGCCATAAATCTGTCGTCCGCCTGCATGTCATCTGGATACTCACCCAAAGCAGAGGTAGAAGCATTTCTTGTTGCATGCTACCATCTAGTGGACAACAGCAGGAATGACACCCTACCTCTGCAACATCTAATTAAAGGTGAGAATGAATAAATTACACATTATCTAATAAATGTATACAACATGATGAAAAAATGTGCAATAATGGCAATACATACAGTGTTTATTATGTAAAATTATGACCTTGTAGAATGAAATGAAGGATAAAGAGGTAAGAAGCTTCTCAACTTGGCCTGTTTCTGTAATATTTCTCCATATTCATTTGTTTTTTTTCCAGTATGAGAGGATTTCCCACCCTCCACTCCTTAGACATCAGTGGTCCTGAAAGGTTTGCCTATGCTACACTTCACATATAAAGTCTGTAACACCTGATAATGGAAACAATATTATCAGTTTGAGGCCAATTTGCTGATTTTATGTTGTAGTAACATAGTAGCTAGCAGTATTAGCTATAACACTAGGTTAGCATAGACTTTCATGGCGTTAGTGTAAATAAAAGTAGAATTATATTTACATTTATATTCAACTGGAGATTCGTCTTTGATCTTGTATCATATACATCAAAACACAAAAAAGTGCATAGTACATTTGTTTAATTCGTTTTAGTATAGCTTATATTCTTATTTTTTTTGACTAATTTTTATATCTTCTGTTTTTTTGTGCAGCACTTTGGGCACTGTGTTGTTTTAAATGTGCTATATATCCATGACTGTGACCTTGACCTACATTTTAAAAACACAAAAGCAGCATAGATTGTGTGGGACTGAAATATTAGCACTTTTTAATAACGTATTTGATTTGTTTAACACAGGTCAAACCAATATATGACGTCTGCTGATTTGCCTTTGTTGTATGTTAATGCAAAAATATGGTATGCATTAAACGAGGGGTGTCAAACATGAGGCCCATGGGCCAAGACTGGCCCACCAAAGGGTCTAATCCGACCTGTGGGATGAATTTGCAAAGTGCAAAAATTACACAGACGATATTAACAGTAAAGGATGTTAAAATAATTTTAGTTCAATATGATCTGAAGTGGATCAGACCAGTAAAGTAATCGCATAATGACCCATAAATGATGACAATTCTCATTTTTTTCCTTTGTTCTGGTGTAAAAAAAAAAAAAAAAACAAAGTTGTGAACAATCTCAACAACCACAAACAACTTGAAATTGAAGAAAACTAAGTGTAATTTTAATAATATTCTTCCTATTATTAAATGTTGTGTATTTGTAGATCCGCTGTGATCTGTAAGTTGTGTGTATGTGTAAATGACTTGGGAATTATTATGTAGAAGTTATTTTATTTATACTGACCCACTTCAGATCATATTGGGCTGAATGGAGCCCCTGAACTAGAATGAATTTGACATCCTTGACTTTAATAGTCTGTTAATAAATTCTGATCAAAAATATTCATGTGCAGGTGTGCGGTTCTATAATATTTGTCTTCCAGTGATAAAACTTTAAAACGACTGTCACATTATTTTAAAAAAATAAAATTCTTAAACTATATTTTTGTGCAATTTGTTTTCTGTGTTTTCTCAAATTCATCTTCTCTCTTTTTATTGTGTGGATTTTTCCTTTTATCCAGTAATATTTTGGCTTCATCGTCAATACTTTAGTCAAAAAAGCAGATATTTTTCCTGCTTTTGACATTCTGTTGATGTAGTTTTAGGAAAAAAAGCTCACAGGAAAAAGAAGTATTAACAGTTGTTGGAAATGTTGAATAGACATTTAATGAGTGAACATTTACAGATAAACATTTACAGATAAACACTAATGCTTATTATGTTTTATTTTATTTTGACAGGATACAATATCTTCACTAGGTGGAACTTGAAAATTGTGACAAGCAGGTTAACATTTTAATAATGATTCTAATAGAGTTGAAGCTTGAATCAGTTCTACAGCTCAGTAATGGCAATAAAAAAAATTAATTTCCTGAAAATAAACTTAGAACTGTAGATTCCTCTTCAAAGACACAGTCAACAAAATAAAATAATTCTATATATACTGTCAAGAGCTTCAGCTGGTTTATATGTTTGATTAGAGGCACTTTAACCCTGTCTATTACATAATAAATTAAAATGTTAGTATCATTTCTGGGTTTATACACTCTCAAAAACAGAGGTACCAGCTTGTACTTAAAAGGGTACAAATGCTTGTCACTGGGGGTGTGCTTTTTTGAGAGACATTTCTGTACCCTTTCAAAATGGTCCATTTTTGTACCTTAAGTACTTTACATAGAAAGAAAACTCTCGTATAGTTGATAATACCATGATGTTTAAAGTTTGAACCGGTGGCCTAATTGAGAAAAAAAACCCCAAAAAAACAGCATAGGCAAGCGCCATGGAGGTGTGAATGAAAACTTGATAAAACAGAGATTATGGCAATAATCACAGGTTCTAATAAGCTAAATAAATTATTAGGCTATTATCACTGAGCTAATTAGGCTATTAAATTAAAACACAAATTATTATTAAATATAATATAGAGTAACTGGCGAGGCAGCTTTTCAGCATGATGCTCCTTGCCTTTGGAACAGCCTGCCAGGGAACCTCAGGGCCGCAGAGAATGTAGAAATTTTTAAAACCAGGCTCAAGACCCACCTTATTAATTTGGCTTTTAACTAATGCCTCTGTTTTATCCACTCAAAGGTTTTATAGTTATATTTAATATATATATATATATATCTTAAGATTCTTTTAACCAGTGCTTCTGTTTTATCATTTTGATGTTTAATATTTTTATTATTTTCATATATGTCTTAAATTTAGCTTCTTTTAATCAATTCTTTTATATCTTTTTAATGTTTCTTATTCTCTGGTGTTTCATCAGAGGGAGCCCTCCATGCCGGGGGGGGTGGCTGTGGACTCCAGTGGCTGTGGCGCCTTCTTTCACTGGGGTCTGCTCCTTTCTGCTGGGTGGGGGTCCCAGTTGGCCCTCTCCCACTGGTTGGGATCCGGCGCTGTGTTGCTGGCGCCTGGTTGCCGGGGTCGGCGGCTGCCTCCTGGTGCGGATGGCTCCCTGAGACAGCGCCTCCTCTTTTACTTTTTCGCTGTGGTCTACCCGTGCTCAGTCAGTCTTTTTAAGTACAGGGGTTGGACAAAATAATGGAAACACCTTCACCTCAAGATGATAATGCCCCAATCCATACAGTTAGAATTGTTAAAGAATGGCATGAGGAACATTCTAATGAAGTTGAGCATCTCGTATGGCCGGCACAGTCCCCAGACCTCAACATTATTGAGCATTTATGGTCAGTTTTAGAGATTCAAGTAAGACGTCGATTTCCACCGCCATCGTCTCTAAAAGAGCTGGAGGGTATTCTAACTGAAGAATGGCTTAAAATTCCTTTGGAAACAATTCACCAGTTGTATGAATCAATACCTCTGAGAATTGAGGCTGTAATTGCCGCAAAAGGCGGACCTACACCATATTAAATTATATTTTGTTGATTTTTTAAGGTGTTTCCATTATTTTGTCCAACCCCTGTATGTGTGAGCTTGTGGGTTTGCATGTGTGTGTGTGTGTGTGTGTGTGTGTGTGCGTGTGTGTGTGTGTGTGTGTGCGCGCGCGGGTGGGTGGGGGGTGGTACTGATTTTTAGACTGATATGTAAAGCACTTTGTGCTACAGTCTCAATGTATGAAAAGTGCGATATAAATAAAGATTATTATTATTACTATTATTATTAATTAGAGTATGATATATAATAAATAATGTGCTAAGCCTAATGTTTGAACTCTAATTAGTCCTACTGTTCAGTTCTCCTAGCCTATAGCCTATTCTCCTGGTCTGCACACATTTTTAATGCTGCAGGGTACCTTATAGTACACATTTGTACTTTACAGAACTTTGGACCCTTTTTCATACTCTATAGGTGCAGTTCTGGTCTCCTAAAGACCAGTATTATACTTTTGAGAGAACATTCTTAAAAATGTCCTTATAGGTACATAAATGTTCTGATCTCGTACCTCTATTTTTGAGAGTGTAGCTGCTTAACCCTTTCATGGATGAATTATGAGAACCTTAATCAGGACCCCCCCACCCCCCACCCCCACCCCCCGTTTTTATTCCTCTTTAGTTATGAAAAAACAATGTAATTGAACATTTTCTTATGAACCTATTTTTCATGGAGTGTCAAAAATGTCCACTCAGCTGGACCCCATGTGTTTAACCCTTTCGTGCATGAATTACGTGAACCTTAGTCAAGATTTTTTCTTGAGTGTTGTTATTCCTCCTTAGGCATGAAAAAAATAATGCAATTGAGTTTTTTTTTCATGGAGTTACAAAAATGTCCACTCAGCTACACATGCATTGAATTTTTGAAGCAAAAAAAACATGTATTTAAAACCCAAAATCAGAAAGGGATATTAAAACAATGAAAAAAAAATAATTAAAGCTGCTAATTGGATGTTTTTTCACTTTTTAACATATTTTATAACTAGTTATTACTGACTTCATGGAGATAATATACAAAAAACATTTTCTGTTTAAAAAGCAAACAAACAAAAATTTTTTAATTACAGTCTAAAAATTAGCATTGATTTACACTCACACGTTACTGCAGATCAGGTTTATCAAGAACAGCAAAGTTACAGTAATGGTATAAATTGCAGTGTATGGGATGATGCATAAACGTCCACTGTGTTGGCTGATATGGAACTAAAACAATAAAATTCATGAATATATGAGAGAACAGCTGTAGACTAACTGTCCACTGTAGTGACCACTATGCATGAAAGGGTTAATAGTTGAATCAAAGAAAAATGTATTTACTGATATTGTGTGAAAACTATGAATTAAAACATTTCTAATGCTGCTAATCTGTTGTTTTCTGACATTTTAACATACTATAATACTAGTCATTACTCACTTCATGGAGATAATATGCAAAAAAAACCAAAACAACTTTTGTTAATGACAGTCTAATAACAATAACAAACAATTGATTTACACTCAAACATGTTACTGCAGATCAGGTTTATAAAGACCAGCAAAGTTACAGTAATGGTATGAATTGCAGTGGATGAGATGATGCATGAGCGTCCACTGTGTTGGCTGATATGGAACTAAAACAACAAAATCCTTGAATATGTCCTCCTGAGACCCAGTAAGTAAACATTTTCCAATAGTTTACATTAAATAATTGCCTTAATCGGAAACAGCATGATGCAACAGTTTTTTCAGATACATTTTTTATATATAATGTCCTTTTCAGTGGACATTTATATATTTTTTAAGTAAAGATGTGAAACTCTTGTCCACTACAGAAGACAAAGATGCATTGCTGAGTCTTAGGAGGATATAAGAAAACATGTTTGAATAGCTGTGCACTGTAGTGACCACTATGCATGAAAGGGTTAAATACCCAATGAGGACGTGATTATATTTAACCCTTTCATGTCGTGGACACTTATTCTACAGCTTTTCTCTTGTATATTCATGGATTGGTTTTTTTTGTTTTTTTACGCATATCTTTATTAAAGTTTTAAGACATTACATATCGTTTCTGACATGGATTGGTAACATTGTGTAGATCTCTCCTGAGTGTAATAGTTATAGTTTTCACGCAATTATCAGTAAATGCGTGTTTCTTCGCTTCAAAAATTAAATGCATGGTGTCCAGCTGAGTGGACATTTTTGCAACTTCATGAAAAATAGGTTCCTCAGAATTTTTTTTATTACTATTTTTTTAAATGTATTTTTTTCTTTTTACTTTTTAAAAATTTATTTATTTTTCATAAGAAAATTTTCAATCGCATTGTTTTTTTCATGCCTAAAGAGGAATAAAAACACTCAGGAAAAAAATCTTGATTAAGGTTCTCATAATTCGTGCATGAACGGGTTAATGCATATATCAATAAAAAGGTTCGTCAAATTAAATAATCATTTTAGTATCAGTATTTTGGAGAAACATCACCGATAAAATTCATCTACAACACGACCGACCCAAAAGTGCGCGTTTTCCGGCGTCAAATCGGTCGAACTCGGACGCGTCTCGATCGGCCAGCGCGCGTGCGTACATCACCTTGGTGACGGAGGTGGTGCTGATGCTGCTGATGATGATGCAGGACACGGTCACGCGCCGCGGCATCGTGCAGGGCGCGCGCCTCTAGGACGCTGCAGTGTATGTGCGCATCCTCCGCGGACTCTCCCCTCTCTCCCTCCCTCCTCCTTCCTCCATCCTCCTCCTCCACGACCCCCCCACGCACACTCAGTCTGCAGAGCGGACAGTTTACCCACACGTATCCCCGCCCTGCTCCCCGACAGGCCCCGGGGCTTCGGCAGGGCCTGATCGGCGGCTGTCTTGGCCCCTTCACCGGGACGCAGAGCCGCGGTTGCTCCGCTGTGGTCATGGCGCAGGAGGAAACCCGGAGACGCGCGGCTTGGATGAAGGACGCGTTGCGCATCAAGTAAAAGCCGGAGCTCCTGAAACTTTGCAGCGACGTGAATCGAAACGGGACCGTATTTCGCGCAGATTTCACCTCCACGGAGCATGACTCAAGTGCGCGGCTGTAAATAGTGAACTTCCACTCGGCCCAGGACGCACGGATTACCTCCAGGCCCCGCCGGAGGTCCCTGAACCGCACTTTGCGCACCACCCTGCCTCATACAGACTGACCCCCCCCCCCCCCTTTCTTTTTCCAGACTGCCGTTGCTTTATCGGTGCGTTTGTTTCCACTAAGGAGCCATGGTGGACGCGGCGGAGTGCGGGGTCAGGGTGATGTGCCGCTTCAGGCCCCTCAACGAGGCCGAGATCACCAGAGGAGACCAGTACATCCCCAAATTCAAAGACGACGACACCGTGGTCATAACGGCAAGTGTGTGTGTGTCTGTGTGTGCGTGTGTGTGTGTGTGTGTGTGTTGGGTTGAGAAACACAAACACTGCGGTGTTTTAGTGGAGGGAAGTCACCTGAAGCTCTGCAGGAGGGTCAGGATGCCAAGTGCGCAGTGAGCATCCCCCATCCTGGACCAGATTTAAGGAAACACTAAACAGTAAAGATCACAGAGTCTGGAGACTGGAGGAAAAACCTGCATTAGATAAGAGAAGACAACAAGCAAGGGCAGAGGGGAAAAAAAAAGTAGAAAAACCACAAACGAGTGAAAAATGAAAATATAAAGAGAGAAATTATGTTTGTTTATGCATTTTTTCCAAAGCCACTTACAGGGGAAATCCAATCAAATCACTCAATCAATCAAATTTATATTTATATAGCGGCAGATCACAACAAAAAAGTTATCTCATGACACTTTATATATAGAGTGGGTCAAAACCAGACTCTAAGCCAATTTACAGAAACCCAACAGAATCTTATAATTAGAAATTATATAAACATTTATATGAATAAATTATTAGAAGGATGGAGAAAGGAAATGGATTTGGTGTGTTTTTGTGTTTTGCACCAGACTGTGAACATTCCAAGCTGACTCACAGCAGGGTTTTGCACAGTAAGGGAGGAGGGATGGTTAAATAAATAAATAAATAAATAAATAAATAAATTCCTCGGCTCAAACTCAAAAATGAAGTTTCAGACACAGCTTATAGCTCCTATAGGTTCTATAGCTCATCTAGTTCCAAAATAACTTCTTTTTAGGGATGCATGAATTCCACTGGTCAGAATTTGGAGCAATATTTTTCATTAAAATAATATTTTTTTAGTTGACATCATTTCTAGCTTATTATTATTGTCATTATTAAACTCATGGTATGTTATTTTTCTTTGTCTTATTTCTTTCCTTTTGTTGTGTTTATTCCTCCTCGGATGATTTATTAAAAAAAAAAAAAGTCAGTTTTAATTTTCTCAGCCCTTCATCTTTGATTGAACACAAATGCACTTATATGTTGCATTTTCAATATGCAACCTTTCTGAAGCAAATTTCATCAAAATATGACCCTATGTCATTAATGAATGTCATGTTTCTGTCATTTTTGCCAATATTGATCAATACCAATGTTTGGCCCATATCCTCCTGAGACCCAGCAATGCATTTTTGTCCCCACAGATTTATTAAAAAACAAACAAACAAAAAAACACTGCATATAACGTTCCATAAAAAACATTAAAAAAAAAAAAAAAAATGTCTGTAAAATTGTTGTCAAGCTGTTTCCTTTCAAGATAATTATGTAATGTAAAAAAACAAAAAAAAATTACTTAATGGGGCTCAAACATTATCTTGATGGAACAAATCAATTATATGGTGCACACAAAATTAAAAAAAAAAAAAAAAAGAGGAAGATTAGAAAAAAACACCTGCATTTTAGGGGATTTTTAGGGGTTCTGTATAAATCACAACATCAGATAATTATTTTAAAGACTGAAATATCCTGAGCAGCAAATAGACATATTCTGCAGACTTTTTGTTTTGTAAAAGCATTCGAAACACTGGTGTTAATGATAGCATGTAGCATTTACTCAGCCCCAGGAGCTTATTGTAATGAACCTACATGATCAATCCCAAAACGCTGGGATTGATCCATTAACTCCATTCACCATGACACCATTTACACCAGAGTCTGAACAGGTTCTGTTGTGAAAATGATCTCAAACAACACCAGGAGTGAGACCCTTTTAGTGGAAGTATTTGGATTTTCTGGATTGAACCTGCCTTTCTGCGATCATCTACGACGCCATTTATTTTCCTTACAATCAATGACGTAATGAGTCCGATATGGAAGGTCAGAGGTTAACCACACACCACTCAGGGCTCAAGGCTTTTACAGAACTCTATTAGAAACGGACTGACTCAGCAAGACACAGGAAGTGAGGGAAGACACCGTCCATACTTGGTTTGTCCCAAGTGGTTGAAAACTGAAGTCAATATGGGGGTAAAACCTGCAGTTCCTTAAATGACCACAAGAGGCTGATTCCAAAAGTATCAATCCCTGCATTTGTGCACAAATTTACAGCAGAAATAGATGTTTATAGTTTGATAGAAAAAGCAGCTTCGAACTTTAAAGAATAACTGAATAGAGAGTTAATTTGTATATTATTAGTTAATTTGTAAGTTAGTGTGCAAAGAACTTTTATTAACTAGAGCGAATATAGCGCTAATAGAGCTAATACATAGTTTTTTTCCTACATTATTGTTCAGCAACAAAGCTACTTCATCTTTTTTTGCACATGGTTCTACTTTGGAACAACTTATATGCGTAAGAAATGAAAGCTAATTATTTCCAAATTCAGTCTCGGCATTTTACCCTTAATACGTACGCACAGTACCCAGCATTAGCATTAGCAATTAGCATTAGCACATATTAGGAGCAGTGAACTGACATTTAACTCAATTCCAGATCCGAACCTGTTTTTTTGTTGTTTTGTTTTGTTTTTAATAGTGAGGGAAACCAGAGCATACAGAGGCGAAACCAGGTAAAATAAAACACAGAAAAGTTCCGGTCCGACTGAAAAAGGCCTAAAAGTGGAGGACCTCGCAGTAGTTCAGTACTTGAGGTTCTTGTGAAGTCTAACATTTGTATGAAACTGTTCTTGTTCTTGCCACATTGAGAAAACTAATACATTTCTCTGTCCTTGCTGAATATGTAGTAACCTTTACACTTATGAGACTGTCAGAGGATTCAGTCATGAAATGTAACTGGCCTGTTAGCGTAACTTAGCCACATTAGCTAATATTAGCATTATTTGTTATTGCATTGTATCATCTGACGGCTAGTTTGGTACTTAATTAGTGTTCACCAAATGTGACGGTGACAAACAACCGTATGCGTTAACATTCATCAAGTAATGTCATTTTCTTCATGGTATTTTAACACTGTTTTAATTCTGAGTTTAATAATGTGGTCAGTGTTTTCAGTAAGCTAGTGTTAGCTTGATTATATCCCCCAGTTCCACCGTGTTCTCCAAATATGGATGCTTCTGGTTAAAAAAAACAAAAAACAAAACAATATGTCAACAGGCAAAACTAGAGGCTATAACAACCACAAAATAATAGGTGACATTTTCCACATTTTACGTACAAAGTATAGCAGTGGTGTCAAACTCATTTTAGTTCAGGGGCCACATTCAGACCAATATGATCCCAAATGGGTTCCCAAAGTGGGGTACGCGTACCTCCAGGGGTACTTGGAAGAAGCCCAGGGGGTACTTGAAATTTTTATGGAAAAATACATTAAATAAGTCATCATGTACCGAATACAAAATAAATAATGAGAATTAATGCTTAAATATCTAAAAAAAAAAAAAAAAAAAAAAAATACATTCATTTGATAATTTTATTGTCAGTTATCTTGTTTAAGCTTTGGTAACATTTTAAGTACATTTATATTTAATATTCAAGATGAGTGGATTTGAGTGGCTAAGTAATTATTTTTTGTTGATGAAAGGTTAATTTATTAATTAATGACCATTTAGTTTATTTTTCTTATCAGTTAAAGAGAGTAATTTTCAGTTTATATTTTGCACAAAATTTACTTTTAAAATGTATTTTTTTTAATATATATATTGCAGTTAAATATATGTTGTTTGTTCACAAAGTTTTAAAAACCTTTGGCACAGGAACAAATTTTGCCCAATTTTTTTTTTTTTTTCAGTCAAAAATGCTGAAGCAAGAGTTGGGGGTACTTGGCTAAAAAAAGTATATTTCAGGGGGTACTCCGCTGTAAAAAGTTTGAGTACCACTGGGTTAGACCAATAAAATAACTGCATAATAACCTATAAATAATGACAAATCCATTTTTTCCTTTTCACTTTAGTGCAAAAACAGTACCATTACATTATGAAAATATTTACATTTGCAAACTGTAGTTGGAAAAAAAAAAATTGGAATTACATGAACAGTCTAAAATTTCTTCAGAAAATAAGTACAATTTTAACAATATTATGCCTCAGTTTATTGTTTATACATGTGCATTAAAATTTACAGATCAAAGTGGAGCTACAAATACACAAAAACATTTAGTAACGGAATAATAGAGCATTTATCTTCATGATCAATACAGCTTGTCCAGACTCAGTGCCGCTCATAACTGTTATAATGTCTTCAAATGTCAAATCCAATCTGTGGGTCATATGTTTGACACCCCCGGTCTATAGGGTTAACAGTTGTACGTCAACAAATTTACAGAAATACTCCCTTCTCCTCCCATTCTCCTTTGAAACTCGACCGCTGATCGACAGATCTCTATTTAAAATGCCGCTACATGTGTTTCTCCAAAGGTTGTTTTCGTCGGTCAATGAAAGCGATGAACAGGAAATGAAGCTGTTCTCGTGCGTGTCGGTGCAGATCCATCACCCGCAGCCCCTGCACGTCCTCCATTATTCATACTGTTGCATTATCACAGAAACACTGTTCTGTCAGGATAAAGTGCACGTCGCCTCCTCACGCCATCCATCAAACTGCAGAAAAACACCCTCAGACTGTTTGTGTCAGTGGTTTCTCTGCTGTATTTTTGGGTTTGGAAGTGTGCTGGTGCTGCTGTCTTCTAGTGCTGAGTTGATTTTACAGCAGTGGGGCTTTTTCCCCAGAGAAACTGAGGCGAGAGGGGATGGAAACAATTTACAGCTCAGTGTTTCCAATTCTGTAATGTACTTTAACACAAACATTCTCCGTCCAAGGTTGATTAAATGTTTTTTTGTTTGTTTTTTTTCTTAACACTTCAGAAGCTCATGTAAGAAAACGCCAGGTTAATATAATCCTTTAATATCTTTTAGTATTTGTATATTTTAATTATTGTTCATTTTCCTGGATTCGCATGCTTTAATTGAAGCACTACACAGATGGAAAAGAAGCCTGCACCGATTAATCGACTCAAATCAATTAAGAAAAATGTTCCGTTACAGTTTTCCTGAATCGAGGCTTAGTTTCCTTAATTTCACTGCCGCCAAACATTGGTTCCGCTGTTGTCGTTTCACACGGACGCTTATTGTGATGCACATGACGCCAGGATTGACACAAACAATATAAGAGATGAGGACAAAAAGGCAGAAAATGTTTCACTTTTATTTGTTTATTTATTTGTTTAACACATAAAGAAAAATAAAAAAGCAAATAGGTTAAAAATAGTAAGTGGAAAAATATATGAACATACACAAATAAAATACACACATAATAAAAATTAGTGCAAATAAACTGTACCGTGTTCAATATTGCATTTATTTTGCTGTGTATTGCACATTTCCTGTGTTTTTCAGGGTTTTCTTCAGGCAATAGCCACATTTCTTTTTACTTTTATTGTATTTTATTTTATTTTTAGTTAAACACCTGCAAAAAAGAAATGAAATGACTCTTCTGTGATGAACCCTGCACACTTTCCCCACCAGGGGGCGCTGTGTCCAGTTTAGTGTTTTACAGGCGCGCGCCGATCACTAACACCTGCGTCAGCCAGGTGCGCGTGTTTAATTAATTGGCGTCTCGCGGCTGTTGTGTGTTTGCGCCATCGGTTCTTCTGTGGTTCGGTTCGGTTCGTCTCCTGCTGTGGTTCTGCTCTCTCACTGAAGACCCGTTTATACTCGGTGTTAAATCCGTATACGTCTGTTTTTTGCCTTCATCACGTGCGTGTTTCTGTCCGTCCTGTGGGAGCTCGCGGATGTGAACCCGAACAGAGAATGAAGAACAGAACCGACGGAACCCGAGAGGTCAAAGGTCAGAGTTTAAAGGGAGGATTTACAGACACACGGAGGAACTTTGTGGTTTTCTATGGGGAACTTTGTGAGTCAGCACTAGGTCTGGAATTATGGACCACTTTCCTCTTCTTCTTCCTTCCTCTTTTTCTCTTTTTCTCCTCCCTCCTCCTCCTCTTCCTCCATCCTTGTTCCTCTTCTCCTCCTCCATCCTCCTTCTTTTCCTCTTCCTCCTCCCTTCTCCATCCTTCTTTTTCTCCTCCTCCTCCATCCTTCTCCATCCTTCTTCTCCATTCTCCTCCTCCTCCTCCTCCTCCATTCTTCTTCCTCTTCTCCTCCTCCTTCTTCCCCATCCTTCTTTTTCTCCTCCATCCTTCTCCTCCATCCTTCTTCTTTTCCTTCTCCTCCCTTCTCCTCCTCTTTCTCCTTCTTTACCTCCTCCTTCCTCTCCTCCATCCTTCTTTCTCCTTCTCCTCCTTCCTTCTCCTCCTTTTCCTTCTCCTCCTCCTTTTCCTCCTTCCTTTTCTTCTTGTCCTCCTCCTTTTCCTTCTTCTTTTCCTTCTCCTCGTCATACAGTCTCAGAAAAAATTATTAGACCATCAAAAACAATGATTCTGCAATCCAGTCCTAACTCCTGTGTGTATCATGTGACTAAAACAGACAGAAAAGAAAACATGGAATGTCTAAAAGCACTGTTTTTGTCTGTACAGTGCCATAGATATTGATGTAAGAACTGAAGTGATTTTGGTTATTATCAAGAAAACATGGAAAATGGATAGATATCAGCTCTGAAATTAAACTACTATGAGCTATTTTGGTTGTTATCATGATATTTGTCCAAAAAAAAAAGTACCTTTAGTTGTACCAGGCATTAAAATGAACAAGAAATTGAAGAAAACAAGGGGTGGTCTAATAATTTTTTCCACGACTGTATGCCAGACTGCAAAAAACAAAGAAACAAACAAAAAAACAAGGTTCACTTTATTGTCATTACATGAAATCAGCACTCGGGACCAGTAATGTACATCGTAAAAATCCTATAAAATGAACCCTATATTAAAATAATAACAGTAAAACCTAATAATAAATAATGCATTAATACTGCCAAGATTTAAATCCAATTTTGATGTTGAACATTGAAAGAAAAATGCATCAAAAAATATGGTTTGTGTACATTACAAACATGGCATTTAAAAATTCAAAAATATGACAGTTACTGAGTTTTTGCTTTTTTTTTTCTTCTTTTTTGGACAGCTCAAGTTGATGAATTTCAAAACAAAAACAAAAAGTTCTAAAGAACTATGCAGATTTCCATGCTTTTGGAGGTTAAATGGCCTCTCTGGGTGTGATACCAGAGTGTTAAGTAGAGGTAAACAGGTAAAGTCACATTTAGAGGTGAAACAATTAATCGACTCAAAGTGATCCAAAAAAACAAAACAAATTCAACCACAATTCTCCTGAATCAAAGCTTTGTTTGCTTCATTTCTCAGCTGTTAAACATTGGTTCCACTGTTGTGTTTCACACGGACGCTTATTGTGACGCGCAAAGAATCTTCAGTTCAGGAAAACTGCAATAGAATATTTCCCTTCAATCAATTCGAGTCGATTAACCGAATGGTGAATTTTTGCATTCGCTTCAAGCACCTTTGAGCTCTAGTCACATTTCAGCCACAGCTATAATCTCACCCTGGAGCCTGTTTGATGCTTTTCAGTCCACTGTGATGCAGAACTGGTCTAAACTCTGTCCTGTTTGGTTCTGTTCCAGGGGAAGCCGTACGCGTTCGACCGGGTTCTGCCTCCAAACACCTCCCAGGAGCAGGTGTACGACCAGTGTGCCAAACAGATCGTCAAAGGTACGAAGCCTTAAACCTGACGCAAGAAAACTGGTCAAACCCTGGCCTTACGTAACTCTAATCTGTCACACATCTGGTGCATACATTTAATCTGCCTTCAACTTTTATCCTCTAGTTTCTGTCTTAACGCAGTGAATTTGCAGATGCACAACCTCTAGAACTGTGCCCATATGCAATTTATTTACATAGAACGTGCATTTGTAATTGTACTTCATTGTTTTGTGTCACATGGTTTTAAAAAAAATACAACATCACTGAAATGATCAGCTCACTATGGCTATATATGAATACATCAGGATTTATTTCACTAAATTTTAAGCGTTTCTTTAGTGTTTTTTTTTTTTTGTGTGTGTGTGTTGTCAGGTATTATTAGCAATGTCTGAATTTACACAGGAAATTAGCCAGAGTAAAATTTACTCCAATTGAAAAAAATTTGACTCTACTCAGATAACATGTGGTCCCTCTCTAAAAGGAGTTAAAGTTACTCGTTGGGTCGAGCTCTCCAAACTCAGTATAGAGTCAAATGTACTCAATATAGAGTTAACTCTTTCATGCATAGTGGTCACTACAGTGGACAGTTATTCTGCTGCTGTTCTCTTGTATATTCATAGGTTTTGTTATTTTGGTTCCATATCTTCTCTCTGTAGGACTTTAAGATTCTGCTGAATGAAAAGTGCTTTATAAATGCAACTTATTATTATTATTATTATTATATCAGCCGACACAGTGGACACTTATGCATCATCCCATCCACTGCAATTCATACTGTTACTGTAATTTTACTGTTCTTGATAAACCTGATCTGCACTAGTATGTTTTAAATCAATTCCTAATTGTTATTAGACTGTAATTAACAGTTTTGTGAATCAAAACAGTTTTTTTTTTGGCATATTATCCCCATGAAGTTAGTAATAACTAGTATTAGGGTATGTTAAAATGTGACAAAACATCAGATTATCTACATGAAAAATGTTTTTGTTTCATAGTTTTTCTTCTTCCAACTCCTTTTTGAGTTTAGATGAATGATTTTGGAATTTTGAATTTGCATGTATTCTGTAAAAGCTCGAAATAAACAAAGAAAAGAATGAACGAATGAATGTATGAATAGTTTTCACACAGTATATGACTTTCTGATTATGGGTTTTAAATACATGTTTCTTTGCTTCAAAAATTAAATGCATGGTGTCCAGCTGAGTGGACGTTTTTGTAACTCCATGACAAACCAGAATAACCAACCAAAATACATAAATTGCATAGTTTTTTTTATGCCTAAACAGGAATAAAAACACTCAGGAAAAAAATCTCAACTAAGGTTCTTATAATTGATGCATGAAAGGGTTAAATTTATTCTTTTTGAGGGAAATAATTTTGACTCTGGAAAAAATGCTCAGTAATTTTTCCTGTGTACAGAAGCAGAAAATGTTCAGATAATAAAACCAATATTTATTAACCCTTAAGGACCTAGAACTACTGTATCTTACTGACTTCCAAATTAGTTTTTCTTTACTTAACTAACCTTTCTCAAGTGAAATGTTGCCATTTATTATAATATTATTCTCTGCATTTTGTAATTTTTAGTGTAAATCAGATATTTTCTGATATTTAATTCACTAATCATGTACATGTTCACAAAAGCTCAGGGTAAATTCAAAGACTATTACATCAGAACAGAGAAAATTGAATAAAAACTGACATGGAAATTTGAAAACGGCTCATATCTGATGACAAACTGCATTTTACACCAGATATTTAAATTTTTTGATAAGATTAATGGCTCACATGTTAGATAAATAGATTATTTTAGTAAATAATTTTTTTTCCTGCACCGGGTTAGGGTTAGTGGTAATTTTTGTGCATTTTTATTTGGTGTTTAGATGCAGTAGTTCTTTTTCTATCATAATTTTTCACTGTTAATTTAAGATTTTGACTTTAGTGTTTATTCGCTGTAGTAATGTAGTTATTGCGTGAGTAATATACTAAATTGGCCACTAGTTACGTCTCTAAAATTATTAAGTTATATTTAAAAAGGACTGCACCAGTAGAAGTAGTATTTCTATTTGCAGTGGCATTGATAAGAGATGATAGTAGCTCAAAAACACAATATTATGTGTAACTTAAGCTAATAATAAAGAGGAGTGCATAATATCTGAAAGGAAACTAGACTTGTAAACATCCAGCTACTCACATGAAAACTCAATCATAGCTACTCTTAACTGTAATTGTATTTTTCTGTACGTATGTGCTTTAAGAGGAACCCGACAACATCTCTAGGTCTAATACTGATGAGGAAGATATATAACATGTTGTGGTAGGAATTTAAAAAAAACTGTGTAAAAAGCGTTTCCAGGCACAACAAACCCCGCCCCTCGCATGTATTGTAGTTTATTTTGGCGTCGGCCCAGCAGATGTCATCATGTCTATGCGTGCGTTGAATGTCAATATATCAACTGCCTCTATATATGTGCCAAGTTTGAAGTAAATTGAAACAAAATTGATGTTTTTATAGACATTTGAAATTTCGCCCATGATAAGTAAATGGGAGGAAAAAAAAGATTTAAAAAAAATTCCTAAAAAATTTGTACTTTGATCTACTTTTCCCAAAATGTAACCACACCTATTCTGGGTCACTGGCAATCTGTAAACCAAATTTGATATGAATTCAACCAATAGTTTTGCTGCTACTTTCTGCACTGCAACTCTTACTTTAATATGTGTGTTTTTATTGATGTTTTTTTGGATTTTATGTGTTGTTTTCTTACTTGCTGTTTTTAATCACCTTTTACATGTTTCTTTTATAATGTTTTAAATGTTTCTTTTTCCGTGTCGTTGTATTTCAGTGTGCTGTGTGAAGCACCTTGAACTGCCTTGTTGCTGAAATGTGCTATACAAATAAACTTGCCTTGCCTTGCTACAGACGTGAAATTTCACCATTATGAATAAATGCGGAGGAGAAAAAAAGATTTCAAAAATTCATAAAAAATTGAAAGTTTGACATATTTTTCCCAAAATGTAATGAGATCTGTTATGGGTCACTGGCAATCTATAAACCCAGTTTGGTATGAATTCAACTAGTAGTTTTGCTGCTGGAGTGTTAACAAAGAAAGAAAGAAACTGAACCAAAAACAATACCTCTTGCTTCCCCTTTGGGGGTGGAGTAATAATAAAGAGTGCATAGTATCTGAAAGGAAACCAGGCTTGAAAACATCCAGCTACACATGAAAACTCAATCATAACTACTCTCAACTGTAATTGTATTTTTCTGTACATACGTGCTTTAAATCATGACTTTTTTTATTTTTAAGGGGAACCTGAATTATGAATTGGGGCTTAGGAATTAAAGAACTGTATAGTAATATGAATTGGACTGGAAGGCATTTTGTTAATCATATGTTGTAATAATGTTATATATAATATTTCATGTGATTTTCATGTTTGTTTTTTGTTCCAGATGTGCTGGGTGGTTACAACGGGACCATCTTCGCCTATGGACAGACGTCCTCTGGGAAGACACACACAATGGAGGTGAGATATATGTTGGACTTCTGTTTAGTTTATTTTGATCAATTACTAGAAATTTCAGGTGACCCCATTTGAATTCCTGGTGACCTCAAGGTTAAAAAACACTGCTTTCGATCATACTGGTCTGCATGTGGAACCTGAACTAAAATGATTTTAACATCCTTGATTGTTAATATCTTCATTCTAATAATCGACCATGCAATATTCAGACTTGTATGTGCTTGAAGATAGATTCTGTCCATTTAAATGTTATTTTGTTTTTGTCTTAATTTGCTTTGTTTTGTTTTATTTTGTTTCTTTGCATGTTCTAAATAAATAAATAAATAAATAAATGAAATTAAATAATCACAAATTCATCCCATGACCCAGGTTGGACCCTGTGGTGGGCCGGTTTTAGCCCACGGGCCGTACGTTTGACTCCCCTGATTTAAGCACAACAGACGTTATGTAACAGACTTAAACCATGAATCCACTCAGCTGTATACGTTCACATCCTTTGACCGGTTCATTCATGTCCGTATTTACTGTGTTTCTCTCAGTCGTTACAGTTTAAATGACTTCAGAGGATTAATGTGCCTTAACAGAGGACTGAGGCTTCTTTTTAATTCTTTCATCTCATCTGTGTGTCTGTAATGAAATCCCATCTGCCTCCCTGTCTTTATATTTACTGTGTTCACCCTGTGATGTTACAGTAACCAACCCTTTAACTGTAGCTTAACCTGCTATCAAACCAAAGAACTGAAAGTCTGTGCTTTAAAGTAGCTTCAAAATGAGCCTTTTCATTGATTTGACAGTGAATCACCCCACGCTCACGTCAAGTGTTTAATGAATCGCTGCTGTTTTGATGTTCAGGGCAAATTGCACGACCCGCAGCTCATGGGAATCATCCCTCGCATCGCCCACGACATCTTCGACCACATCTACTCCATGGACGAAAACCTGGAGTTTCACATCAAGGTAAAAACACAAACCCACAAAATGTAGAAAGAAACATCGAGCGGAGAAGGTCTGTAGCACCGCATTATGTAATAACGGTGCAATACGTAATAATGTAATCATTTTTCACCTCATTATGTAATAACGCCGCATTTTATGATAAAATTGTTGAAGGCATTTTGCAACAAACTTTGCCGCATTTTGTATTAACTTATTACATATTGTGTCTCCCAAATTTCAGTGCACCAGTAAGTTTCTTGTCAGTTATATTTAATTAATGCAGCGTTAGTCTGTAGCTTACAAACACATTCTCCATTATAATGAATACAGTTACATTTGATTTAGGTTTGACTAGTTTTTTTTTTTTTTAAATGAATTCTAATTTAGCTGGAATGCTAAATGCTGTTCTGCTGGTGTGATGGTTTTTCCAGTCAAGGCATCAATGTTTTGTTGTTTTTTTTTTAAATTCAAATTTTTATTCAAAACAGTCTCACAACATATTACACAGGACATTGTTGATACAAAGTACACTGTTTTTGGGTTTGTTTTTTTTTGAAAAAAGAAAAAGCAGGGCTGTACAGTGCAACAGTTTCCGTTGCATTTGCTACTAAAAATCACGTTCAGAGGCACAAGAAGATAAATTACTTCTTACAGGAAGTTCACAATTAGGATTTTAATTGGTCGTTTTTGCCAGTTTTTTTCATTTTTCCATCAGTGAACTGGTGACAAAGGAACTGATATTTAACTCCTTTGTCCAAAAAAAATGGAGTTCTATATGTGGCTTTATATTTTTTTAATGAGGACCCCCCACACATTATTTTTTGCTCCATTTATAGAAAAGCATGTTAAGTTCTTACGTGTAGTTTTTTTAAATGGGTCATATTTATCTAAACCCACTTTTATTCGTCTTTGGTTCATTTATTTGTGTATTTGGACCCTAATAGTTCATACAGTTTGAATTTGAACCCTCCAGGTGCTGCAAAACTATCTTTATATTCATTATAGCAAAAATTGAGTGGATTTCTACAACCTGCTTTAATTCCTTCTTCATTCATACGTCACGACATCTGCACATATAAGGTCAAGACTTCCGACGAACATTTCTCCGAGTAAGTCATAAATGTTTGTCAGCAGCGGCGGTTGTAGTAAAAACTGAAAATATGTCCAAACTTCGAGCCGATTACCTAAAATGTTCAGTTGTTGTCTGAACGGGACAGAGCAGCACAGCCAACAACCTGGAGGGGGTGGGCTCGTGTGCATTTAAAGGGCCAGCGCTCAAAACAACCTTTCCGGTGTCGTTACTCAGAAATAGGGTTGAAGATGGACCTGTGGAGTTGAATTAATGAAGAATTCAGACCCAAGCAGAGCATTTACAGTTTATGTACCGTACTTTCCGGACTATTGGCCACACCTGACTATAAGCCGCACCCACCCCGTCTCCAACGTCTCATCATCGATTCATTGATGCCAAGCTTACGTGCAGCAGCTCTGTTTCCTTCTTTGATAGCTGTATCGATTGTTAGCCCGGAAAACATAAATTAGCTGCATCATTTTTGAGGAGCGGGTTCACAGCATGTGGAAAAGACCAGAAATTACGATAGACCACAGGGAAATGTTTGAAAATGCAGAATTCCATTTAAAAAAGCAGAATATCACTCCTTTAACATATGTTGTTGTACACTGATGTGTTTTTCTGTGCAGGTTTCTTATTTTGAAATCTACCTGGACAAAATCAGAGACCTGCTGGATGGTAAGAAACATGACTCATACTCATGTCATTTTAACACCATTTAATCAGAATCAGTTTACTTGATTAATCCCAGGGTGAAATTATTGTTTTGCAGTTATTGTGTGTTACAGTTACTCCATTCGAGTAAAAAAAAAAAATAGCATGAAAGAGTTTATCAATTCAACAAAATAACTCTATCTCTATCTCATCTACTGTTCTATTTTAAGTATGATGTGATGTGAGTTGTCTTTGTTCTTCAGTGTCAAAGACAAACCTGGCTGTGCACGAAGACAAGAACAGAGTCCCCTACGTCAAGGTGGGTCAGATCCAGGATCAGATCGTATGTTCCCTGAAGGTTTTCCCGCAGGACGACATGTCGATGGTATTTCTGTAATGTATCTGTAATATCCCTGCGCAGGACTCCTTCCTGACCACTAATCAGCAGCAGATGAGATTACACAGTAACAGCATCACTCTGATCTAATTGTGGTTTTTCTTCACAACATGAGACCTGTTGTACTTATTCTTACCAGCTCAGCACTAATATGGGTTTTAGTGAGGGGCTAGTTTAATAATTACAGATATTAATTAGATAATAACATGTGATTATCAACACTAACCTGGTAAAAAAAGTTGGTATATTTTGGTAACATTAACCACTTAATGCTTTAATGTTTTTAGAATGATGTAAAAAAAAAAAACTATTGATGTTGTTTTCAAGCAGATGCTGAATTAACCCATAAAGACCCAGTGCTTCTTTTGTGGCAGTTCTCAGATGAATTTCTCTCTATTTAACCTTTCTTCAGTGATTTATGACCATTTATTATAATATTATCCACTATATTTTACATTTTCCACTGTAAATCATGTATTTTCCTATATTTAATTTGCTGTATTTCATTTAGATGTTCACAAAAACTCGCTTAATTCCAAATTATTCTGACAAAACTGAAGAAAAAGTGAGTTTTGCAGCAAAGGTGTCATTAATTGAACGTAAACCAAGTGTCTCTATCTATGGTTGTTTATCAAACTCCATGGGTTTTACTGGCGAATCAGCGTTGTAGAAGATTTTTCCACGATGTTTCCACGGTAACTCACGGTAGCCTCTGATCGTCCAAATGAGTCATATGTGATGACCATGAAAAGATGACAAACTATATTTTACAACAATTATTTACATGTGTAGATGTGATTTGTGGATCAACAGTTATTAAACATTTTCGATCAGTAAATGCTTTTGGTTAACGGTGGAGGTTTGGGTCTTTATGGGTTAAGTGGAGGCTGTTTATTTGAATATAGCACCTCTAATCGATATGATGTAAATTAGTGACATTAGGCATAATTGTCATAACTATACTGTTATTGGACTGTTGGTTGTTGCCAAAAATATGACAAAAAAAAGCTTTCCATTGTTGCTCTTTAAATGTGTTTGTTTTCAGCTCCTTTTAGCCCTTTTCATGTAGGATTTGGCAATAAAACAATCATGATCATTATCAGGATACAATTTTTCTCAATAGCACTACAATAAGTTTTCAATAAATGAGTATCTGTGTTGTTTTTTTTTTTGTGCTTCTCAGGGCTGCACTGAACGATTTGTGTCCAGTCCTGAGGAGGTGATGGACGTCATTGATGAGGGCAAAGCCAATCGACATGTAGCAGTGACGAGTACGTATCTGTGTTCAGTACATGTATTAAAACCTGACCTCATGCTGCAGGTGCATCTTGGGTAACTCATAATTAACTCATCATAAGGACATCTTTGGGGCATGTTTATAGGTCACATCTTCTTTACAAAATGCATTTTTCCATCTTCGAAACCTTCCAACCGAGGTGCACTGGCATGTTTTCATTGAGGTGTCACTGTTTTATTCATATTTCAATCAATTTTACGCCGAAGAAAAGCAGTTCAGATACGTCCATGAACAGAGAATCTCATCTTTGACACTGCAGTGATGTCCCGTGTGATTGACGACTGGAGTCAGAGCCAATCACAGATCAATACACACATTATTGGATCAGTCCTTTGTCCATCAAATTGTGCGACATATTCAGTCAAATCCCTCGTTTACTTTTACAAGGCAATAGGCACTCTGGATTCACTAAGGCCCACCCTGTTTCAGTTTTATCTGAAATAGTGTGTATGTAAATATACAGTTGCGGAAAAAAATGTATTAGACCACCTTTTGTTCTCTTCAGTTTCTTGTTCATTTTAATGCCTGGTGCAACTAAAGGTACATTTGTTTGGACAAATATAATGATAACAACCAAAATAGCTCATAGTAGTTTAATTTCAGAGCTGATATCGATCCATTTTCCATGGTTTTCTTGATAATAACCAAAATCACTTCAGTTCTTACATCATTGGCTATGGCATTGTACTGACAAAAACAGTGCTTTTTTTGTCTCTTTTAGACACATGATACACACAGGAGTCAGTACTTGATTGCATAACCATTGTTTCTGATGACTTTTGATGGTCTAATAATTTTTTTTTGTGACTGTATATAGCATAATGCTCTTTTTACATACATCTGATGAGGCGGTAGATGTATCTGTAGTAAATTGTAAATACAAGATAATAATAAGAAGAAAGTGTAAGAAAAGTAAACGAAGAAAAAAGAAACTCCATATACGTAAGGAAGCAGTATTAACTTTTGTACAGTTTAGTGCAATTGGGTAATTAGTTAAAAGACCAAAAGCTAGTGTTGGAGGATCTTCTTGCCGTTTTAAGTAACTTCTTGACTCTTTGTTTCCTGTATTGTTTGAGACTTAGATAAAAGCCACATAGTTTTTATCACATACGAAGATCAGCTGTGATTGTTTTCCTTTCTTGCTCTAGACATGAATGAACACAGCTCTCGCAGCCACAGCATCTTCCTCATCAACATCAAGCAGGAAAACATTGAAACCGAGAAGAAACTGTCGGGGAAACTCTACCTGGTGGACTTGGCCGGCAGCGAGAAGGTCTGAGCGAATGACAGGGTAGAGACAGAGGGAATGTTTAGTGAAAAGTGAAGTGTTTAATGATTCGTTTACCTGTTGGAACAGGTGAGTAAGACCGGAGCAGAGGGAGCGGTGCTGGATGAGGCCAAGAACATCAACAAATCCCTGTCGGCGCTGGGGAACGTCATTTCAGCTCTGGCCGAGGGAACAGTGAGTCAACATACGCTCACAATCAAACTCCAGCATGCTAATTACACTATATAATAATAATAATAATAATAATAATAATAATAATGGATTAGATTTCTATAGTGCACAGGTGTCAAACATGTGGCCTGGGGGCCAAATCTGGCCCGCCAAAGGTTCCATTCTGGCCCGCGGGATGAAAGTGCAAAAATTAACCTGAACAGTCAAGATTGTCAAAATCATTTTGGTTCAGGTTCCACATGCCGACCAATGTGATCTCAAGTAAAAATAACAACACAATAACCCATAATTAATGCTAACTACAAATTTTCTTTGTGAAAAATTATGAGAAAAAAAAAATTAAGTGAAAAAAGTAACATTACATTGTGAAAATATTTACATTTACAAAACTATTCTTTCACAATAAAACGCAAATAAATACATAAATAAAAACAAAGAGGAACAACCTGAAATGTGCAATGTTAACAATATTCTGCCTGTTACCAAATGTTTATGTAACATTGTGTCTAATGCACATGTATAAATAATAAGCCGAGGCATAATGTTGAAATTGCACTAATTTTTCAAATGAAATTTCAGTTTTTTCAGGTTATTCACATCTTTTTTTGTAAAATGTAAATATTTTCATAATTTAATTGGGGTTTTTTTTGTACTAAAACAAAAAGAAAAACTTGGATTTGTCATTATTTATAGGTTTATAAGTCATTATTTTACTGGTCTGACCGCTTGAGATCAACTTGGGCTAAGTATGGCCCCTGAACCAAAATGAGTTTGACACCCCTGCTATAGTGCTTTTCAAGGCACCCAAAGCACTTAACATTTTTGGTCCATTATTAATATGGACAAATGTAGTGTATAATTGCCAGGATAATGACAACATTTTATTTATTTATTTATTTAATTTTTCAGAAAAGTCATGTGCCGTATCGAGACAGTAAGATGACGCGGATCCTGCAGGACTCTTTGGGAGGAAACTGCCGCACAACAATCATCATCTGCTGCTCACCGTCCATCTACAATGAAGCTGAGACCAAGTCCACGCTCATGTTTGGACAGAGGTACCTATAACAACACAGAAAAATAATCTCATAACACATAAAATAAAAACTAGCATCAGTACGAATACAAAAAGTACTGTTTGCAGAAGAGTACAGGTATAGAGGTATATTTGATGTAAACCAAGCGCACAATGAAACCATGAGATCAAATAAAGGATGTCTTAGGGTAGAAGATACAGATACTTGTGTACAAACAGGCGATGGTGAATGTAGAAGTACTGATTCAACACATTTATTGCAGTAGAAGTGAAAAAGTCCGAAAACAATAGAATGAAAATAATGAATGTCTAACTTCCCTCCACAGCTAAGCATAATGTTGTGAAGACGCATGATGAAAATAAATAAAAATAATGAATAATGCATTTAATACAAATGCAAGAAACGGAATGAAAGTCAGAATACAGCTAGTAGTAGTAGTAGTAGTAGTAGTTGTAGTAGTAGTAGTAATAACAGTAGTAGTAATAGGGTAGTACTAATAGTGGAAGTGGTAGTAGTTGTAGCAGTCGTAGTAGTAGTCGGGGTTATAATAGTAGTGGTAGTACTAATAGTAGTAGTAGCAGTAGTAGGAATAGTAGTAGTAGTAATAAGAGGAGTAGTAGTAGTAGTAGTAGTAGTAGTAGTAGTAATAATAACAGTAGTAGTAATAGGGTAGTACTAATAGTAGAAGTAGTAGTAGTTGTAGTAATAGCAGTAGTAGTAGTGGTTGTAGTAGTAATAATCATACTGGCAGTAGTAGTACTAGTAGTAGTTGTAGCAATTGCAGTAGTAGTAGGGTTTATAATAGTAGTGGTAGTACTAATAGTAGTAGTAGTAGTAGTAGTAGTAGTAGTAGTAGTAGTAGTAATAACAGTAGTAGTAATAGGGTAGTACTAATAGTATAACTAGTAGTAGTTGTAGCAATGGCAGTAGTAGTAGGGGTTATAATAGTAGTGGTAGTACTAGTAGTAGTAGTAGTAGTAGTAATCACAGTAGTAGTAATAGGGTAGAACTAATAGTAGAAGTAGTAGTAGTTGTAGTAATAGCAGTAGTAGTAGTGGTTGTAGTAGTAATAATAGTAGTGGCCGTAGTAGTACTAGTAGTAGCTGTAGCAATTGCAGTAGTAGTAGGGGTTATAATAGTAGTGGTAGTACTAATAGAAGTATTTGTAATAACAGTAGTAGTAATAGGGTAGTACTAATAGTAGAAGTAGTAGTAGTTGTAGCAATAGCAGTAGTAGTAGTAGTAGGGGTTATAATAGTAGTGGTAGTACTAGTAGTAGTAGCAGCAGTAGTAGTAGTAGTAGTAGTAGTAGTAGTAATCACAGTAGTAGTAATAGGGTAGAACTAATAGTAGAAGTAGTAGTAGTTGTAGTAATAGCAGTAGTAGTAGTGGTTGTAGTAGTAATAATAGTACTGGCCGTAGTAGTACTAGTAGTAGCTGTAGCAATTGCAGTAGTAGTAGGGGTTATAATAGTAGTGGTAGTACTAATAGAAGTATTTGTAATGACAGTAGTAGTAATAGGGTAGTACTAATAGTAGAAGTAGTAGTAGTTGTAGTAATAGCAGTAGTAGTAGTGGTTGTAGTAGTAATAATAGTACTGGCCGTAGTAGTACTAGTAGTAGCTGTAGCAATTGCAGTAGTAGTAGGGGTTATAATAGTAGTAGTAGTAGTACTAATAGAAGTATTTGTAATGACAGTAGTAGTAATAGGGTAGTACTAATAGTAGAAGTAGTAGTAGTAGTAGTAGTAGTGGTGTTAGTAATAGTAGTAACATTAAACACAAACGTATGTGCACATGCATTAAAACACAAAGTACCAACCCTGTTTGTACAATCTAAGGGTCAGTAAATGAGTCAGAAGTAAAGTACAAATACCTCTATAGTACTTTAATAGTTCCATCCCACCTCTGAATAGAAGTATCAGGATTTTTGTCAGTTTTGACTTCGAGTACTGCAGTATATACACACCACAGTACTGGTGTGTATATACTGTGTATCTGTAAAGGGACCCATGAGTCATTAGTGGTTTTGTTGACGTCAGTGATAACGAGTGAGCAGATGGAGCTGAGTTTCCCACTGTGCATGTGGTTGACTTCCTTTTATAGATGCTTTGGATGACAACAGTTCATGTCCACTTGTTCCAAAATGATCCATATATATTTTTTTACCTGATATGTTGTGACATCATTATGCTCATTATTATTATTATTGCATATTTTAGTCCAAACTTTGACCTTTTCTTCAGAATTTTAAATGTAAACTGTATTTTTCTTTATAGTACTGCTAGTGTTGTATTAATATGTGCCTAAAGTAAAATGATAACAGTGAAATAAGTAAAATTACTTAATGAAAATGTTTAAATCTATAAACTCATTTAAAAAAAAGTGAATAACACGAACCACCACAAACTACTTTAAACATCTGAAGAAAAACAAGTGCAATTTTAACCATATTGTGCCTCACTTTATCATTTACACATGTGCATTCCAACTTCCAGATCACAGTGGATCTGCAAATACACAAAATATTTAGTAACAGAAATAATGTTGTTAAAATTCCACTTATTTTTCATAAGACTTTCCAAGTTGTTCACATTTGTTCAGGTTATTCACTTTTTTTGGTATCTTATTTTCATTTCTTTTTCTTTCTGTGTTTACCCTTTTTTCTGTTAAATTCTTTCATTTTCTTCATTCTTTTCTTAATTTTCCTCTTTTCTAGGTTGTTTTTTTGTTCATTTTTGGTCGCCTTTAGTTTTCATCATTATTTTTGAAATTGTATTTGTGTATGATAGTTTCTTTTGTCTATTTTTTAAATTAATTTCTTCCATTTTCATTTTTTAAAATTTATTTCTATATCTTTTTTCTTCTTTTTCTTCTTTTTGTTAATTACATTTCTTCATATTTGTTCTGGTTATTGACATTTTTTTGTCAATTGATAGAGTATTTTCATGTAATTTTACTTTTTTACACTAAAACAAAGAGAAAAATTTGGAGTTGTCATTATTTATAGGTTATCATTTTACCGGTCCAAACCATTTGAGACTGAATTGAAGTGGTGGAATGTGGAACCTGAACTAAAATGTTTAATATCTTCATTAGAATTTTTGCATTTCACAAATTCCTCAACACATGCACAGTAACAGAAATAGTAAATCTGTAGGACTAGATTAGTCCTTGTAATAACTGTAGAGTCATTCCATTGTTATTTATGTGAAGTCTTATGTTTCGTTCTGTGTGACCTCAGAGCCAAGACCATCAAGAACACGGTGTCGGTGAATCTGGAGCTGACGGCCGAGGAGTGGAAGAAGAAATATGAGAAGGAGAAGGACAAGAACAAGAGTCTGAAGAACATCATCCAGAGGCTGGAGGCCGAGCTGAGCCGCTGGAGGAACGGTGAGACGGCACACAAGGGACGCACGAAACGCATTTAAAGACAGTTTACAGTGAATGCATCGAGATTAGATTAGTTCTTAACTTTTGAAGCCTCGACAGTACTAATATGTCCCACGTTACTTCTTTATATGCTGCACAAACATTCACTCCTCATAGTTCAGCTAGTTTGTCTTCTTTTCTTCCGCACCACACATTTGCTAGTTTGGTGTGGATTTACCACCTCTTATACAGCAGCTTCAGTTGGAAATGTTTGACATGGTTGAAGACCTAAGAATAGATTCACCTGCAGCAGAGACAAACACACACTAGTGTTGACACGTTTATACTGTGGGCTGTGTGAAGGACGCAGACTGGTCTGGGAATCAGCCCTGTCCTGTCTTTGTCCCAGACTGTAGTAGTAGTGGTGGTACTGGTGGTGGTACTGGTAGTGGTGGAAGTAATAGTCGTGGTAGTAGTGGCGGTACTAGTAGTAGTACTGGTAGTAACAGTGGTGGTACTGGTAGTGGTGGTAGTAATAGTAGTGTTAGTAGTGGTGGTACTGGTAGTAGTAGTGGTAGTAGTACTGGTAGTAATAGTGGTGGTACTGGTAGTAGTACTGGTAGTGGTGGTAGTAATAGTGGTGGTACTGGTAGTTGTACTGGTAGTAGTGGTGGTAGTAATAGTGGTGGTACTGGTGGTAGTAGTACTGGTAATGGTGGTAGTAGTGGTGGTACTGGTAGTTGTACTGGTAGTGGTGGTAGTAATAGTGGTGGTACTGGTAGTAGTGGTGGTAGTAATAGTGGTGGTACTGGTAGTTGTACTGGTAGTAGTGGTGGTAGTAATAGTGGTGGTACCGGTAGTAGTAGTGGCAGTGGTACTGGTAGTTGTACTGGTAGTAGTAGTGGTAGTAGTACTGGTAGTAAGAGTGGTGGTACTGGTAGTAGTACTGGTAGTGGTGGTAGTAATAGTGGTGGTACTGGTAGTTGTACTGGTAGTAGCGTTGGTAGTAATAGTGGTGGTACCGGTGGTAGTAGTACTGGTAATGGTGGTAGTAGTGGTGGTACTGGTAGTTGTACTGGTAGTGGTGGTAGTAATAGTGGTGGTACTGGTAGTAGTGGTGGTAGTAATAGTGGTGGTACTGGTAGTTGTACTGGTAGTAGTGGTGGTAGTAATAGTGGTGGTACCGGTAGTAGTAGTGGCAGTGGTACTGGTAGTTGTACTGGTAGTAGTAGTGGTAGTAGTACTGGTAGTAAGAGTGGTGGTACTGGTAGTAGTACTGGTAGTGGTGGTAGTAATAGTGGTGGTACTGGTAGTTGTACTGGTAGTAGCGTTGGTAGTAATAGTGGTGGTACCGGTGGTAGTAGTACTGGTAATGGTGGTAGTAGTGGTGGTACTGGTAGTTGTACTGGTAGTGGTGGTAGTAATAGTGGTGGTACTGGTAGTTGTACTGGTAGTGGTGGTAGTAATAGTGGTGGTAGTAATAGTGATGGTACTGGTAGTTGTACTGGTAGTAGTAGTGGTAGTAATAGTGGTGGTACTGGTAGTTGTACTGGTAGTAGTGGTGGTAGTAATAGTGGTGGTACTGGTAGTTGTACTGGTAGCAGTGGTGGTGGTAATAGTGGTGGTACTGGTAGTAGTAATGGCAGTGGTACTGGTAGTTGTACTGGTAGTGGTGGTGGTACTGGTAGTAGTAGTAGTGGTAGTAGTAATAGTGGTGGTACTGGTAGAAGTAGTGGTAGTAGTACTGGTAGTGGTGGTAGTAATAGTGGTGGTACTGGTAGTAGTAGTGGTAGAAGTACTTGGAGTAATAGTAGTGGTAATAGTGATGGTACTGGTAGTAGTGTTAGTAGTACTGGTAGTGTTGGTAGTATTGGTGGTGGTAGTGGTAGTAGTACTGGTAGTGGTAATAGGGGTAATGGTAGTGGTGGTAGGGGTAATGGTAGTGGTGGTAGTAGTAGTTCGTTGGTAGTAGTTCGTTGTCACTGCAGTTTCTCCTTCACAACATCCTTGCCCCCTTTTTTCTCCTCCAGCTCCGTTGCATAGTAACCATAAAGCCCCGCCCCCTCCCTTTCGGCCTTTGCTGTAATGTCTCTCTACCGCCCTCTCTCTCTCTCTCTCTTCCTCTGTTTCTGTTTTTTAATTCTCTTATGGATGCTGATTACACCCCCACCTTAGCAACAAATCAGCTGGGCTGCAGCTATGGAAACCTACGCTCTGTTCACATTAGAGTGGACACAAACAACGGCCCACACACACATATACACACACAAAGACACACACACACACATTGTGCTGATGCAGTGTTTCTGGCATGAGTCAGCTGCTGGCTTGGAGCCGACGAATGAACACCTCCTCACATTTCACTGTCCTCATTCACTCAGGCTTTCATTGGACTGAAGCAAACCTCAATTAAAAAGTCAATATTAGCAGATTTTCTCTCAGGGGATCAACCGAGAAATGTTGCAGTACATGGAAGCCTTTCCGCTCTTATTTTGATTAAACGTTGCAGAATAGAATAGCTATAACACATGTAATTAAGTGAACGTGGACTAATGTGGGTGGGTGGGGGGCACTGCTTTTCACCCTTTTTTTTTTTTTTCCAGTTTTTGTTGTTAGTTGGTTTTTTAATTAATTTTTATTTATTTATTTATTTAAAACTGGAAAATTGGACATATGTTTGTACTGAAAATGTTTAAGTTTTCGTTTGTTGTTAGTTGTTTTTTTTTTTAAATTAATTTATATTTATTTATTTATTTAGACTTTTTTTTTTTAATTGGAAAATTGGACATATGTTTGTACTGAAAATGTGTCCTAATGAAAAGATTATTAAAAAAAAAAAGTAACAGAATAGAATAGTTATAACACAAGTAATTAAGTGAATGTGGACTAATGTGGGTGGGTGGGCGGCACTGCTTTTCTACTTTTTTTTACAGTTTTTGTTTGTTAGTTGTTTTTTTTTTTAAATTAATTTTTATTTATTTATTTATTTAGATTTTTTTTTTTTTTTTTAAACTGCTTTTCTACCTTTTTTTTGAGTTTTTGTTTGCTGTTAGTTGTTTTTTTAATTAATTAATTTATTTTTATTTATTTACTTATTTAGATTTTTTTTGGGGGGGGGGGTAAAGTGGAAAATTGGACATGTTTGTGTCCTAATAAAAAGAATATTAAAAAAAAAAAAGTCAATATTAATTGGAGCATCAGTTATGTATCGAGTACAGTCATGTCCTGTTGGGTCCTACCTGTATTTTCATGTCATATATGATGAAAAGACAATAAGAAATAAATATGTAGCTATTTTTCAACCCTGCAAAAACAACAAAGTTAAAGGTGGAAAAAGAGTTTTGCACAGTAAATTATTCATCCAAATGGCACCAGTATAAAAACACTTAACTTTATTAGATTAGTAGGTGTCATGTCCTATAATTCTTAAACCTTTTCACCCATGATGGCTGGATTTTACCTGTAAATAATGACTCCATTGTTCTTTTTTGTTTGTTTTTCGTGTGAAATAAGTAAAATGAAAATGTGGTGAAAATGTTTACATTTACAAACTATCTTTTCACATAAAATGCAAAAAACCTGAACAAATATGAATATCTTAAGAAAAATAAATGAAATTTTAACTATTATACATGTTACTAAATGTTTTGCATACATGTGAAAATGAGAAGTTGAGACCAAGGTTATAATAGTTTTGGATTTTTCATTATAGTTTAGTTTTATTTAGTTTTAACTTTTTTTTTCTCTAATTTAGTTAGTTTTATTTCGTTTTAGAGCAGGTTGGCTAGTTTTTGTCGGTTTTCGTTTTTTCTAAATGCTTAGTTTTAGTATTAGTTTTAGTTTTTTCGTATCTTTTATCTTCCTCATTGTCATATTCAAATAAATCCCATACAGGACTCTGCTGCTTTCTCCCAACTTTAGTCTCTGACTCTAAACCGCAAGTGACGAGAAGTGACGGACCATGAAGTGTCGTATGGTGCCGCTAGCTAAAATTGCTTGAGTGAAATAAATTCCGACATTGACAAAGACGAAAACGAAGGGAATTTTGTCTGGAATATTTATACGTTTTAGTTAGTGTTGTAAGCACACAATATAGTTTCAGTTAGTTATTTTTTCTTTTAATTATAGTTTTTATTTATTTCAGTTAACGAAAATGTTTTTTCAATTCTAGTTTTCGTCATTTCGTTAGTTTTCATTTACGATAATAACCTTGGTTGAGACATAATGTTGTTTAAATCACTTATTTTTGTTCACGGTGGTTCATGTTCACATTTTTTTTAAAGAATAGTTTGTAATTTTACTGTTTTCACTCTAAAACATAGACAAAAGTAATGAAAAGCAATAACTTTAAGGATTAGAAGGAGCTGAAATCTTCCATAATTCATAAATGTGTTTAGATTAGATTAATTACACTTTATTGATCCCACAATGGGGAAATTTAACGGTCCTATTACACTAGGTTACAAAAAAATGTTTTTTGGAAGTTGTCTAGGTTTTTTCAACTGAATTAGGACCATTTTGCACTGCTAAATCCAAAAATGACATGTTTTTCTCAATCAGGTCAGGTTTTTTTGCTAATTTGATTTTGAAAAATTAGATCTTCTCACAAAATATAATAATTAATACCAAAATAAGATTGGTAAGCACACTTTATGAAGCTTGTGACTTGATTCCTGTTAGGTACAATGGTGTATTCACCACAGATGTAGCAGAATACGCCAGGCTTATTTTTGCAAGATCTTCTCGTCGAAGCCGTTTCATTCACCTGTAATATTAAAAAAAACAATCACAAATTGGCAGAAGTAAAATCTTCAGAACTCGTTTATTGCAAGAAATATGAAAGAATTTTGTATCATATGATGTAAAAATGCCCATAAATGTAAGCAAAAATTTTAAAAAGCCAATATGTAGGATAGTTCAGAAAGTTGACCTGATTGAGCAAAATTAATGTGATTTTTGGATTCAGCACACCAAAATTATCCTAAATCAGCTCAAAAAACTTAAACAATAAATTTGTTGTTGACCAGTGTTATGGTTGCATGTTGCATGATGTGTAGCAGAATCCTGATATTATTTTATCAGTCGTTCAACATTTTACCACATATTCTAAGTTTAAATAAATACTTGGCTAAATGTTAACATGACCTTTGGTGACGATAAGGTGCTGTGCTGGAAAAAAAAAAAAACTGAAAATGACCCTTAAAAGTGCTTGAATTTGACCTCGAAAAATGTTGTAGGAACCCTGAGTAAATAACTACATGATGACAAAGTGAACGCAGAACCAGGTATAATGTAAAAAAAATCAAATAAATGACCACGTTCGGAGTTGGTTAAATGTACGAACAGATGGAGTAATCGATCCCGGTGAATGTTGCAGGGGAGAATGTTCCGGAAGAAGAACAGCTGAGTTCTAAAGACCAGAAGAACATCGAACCGTACGACAACACTCCATCATCGACAACCTGCTGCCGACCGGAGGAGGAGGAGGAGGAGGAGGAGGTGGAGGGTCAGTGGGCAGCGAGGAGAGGAGGAAGTATGAGGAGGACATCAGTAACCTGTACAAACAACTGGACGACAAGGTGAACATTTATGAAAACTAGGATTTCTGCCTTAACGTTATTTTATATTGGGTTTTCTTTTGTTAAATTTAACTCATTTATGCTATTATTTGTTGTGCTCTAATTGTACTACTATATTTATATTTATTAATTCATCTTAGTTTTCATTGGTTGTATTTTGCATAACAAACACACAGTAAAAGTACAAAATGTAGTAGTGTAATCTTTATTCTTTATCTTCATATTCATATTTTTTTGTTAATTCCATAAATGCATATCCAACCAGAGCATCATCAGTGCTTAGACCAGGGGTGTCAAACATATGGTCCATGGGATTAATTTGTGAAATGCAAAAATTACACTGAAGATATTAACAATAAAGGATGTTATAATCACAAAATCATGCACTCAAATAAAAAAAAAAACACTGGTTCTCTAAAAGTATTCAATTACATTTGAAACTTGAGGTTTCTTTTTTGAGTTTTTACTTGTGAAGTAGATTTTTTGTTTTGTTTTTACAAGCAAAACAAGTTGTTGAAACCTGTGCAAAAAAAAGTAAAAAATAAATGCCCAGTGCAAAAATATGCATACTGTGTGCAACCAAATGAAATTGTTGTTATTCATATTTATAAGCTGGACAATAAGATGGAAACTGTTTACAAATCTAGACTTTGCTTCAGCATTACGGTTACGTGTCCCACATTGTCCCACGCAAACACACTCCTTGTCCCACATGTGGCTCGTAAGCACCTGGTCACCCTTGGACCAGACCAGTAAAATACTGTCATAATAACCTATAAATAATTAAATAAAAGTAAATTTACATGAAAACGTTTACCTTTTCAAACTATTTTTTCGCAAAAAATATAAATAACCTTAACAAATATGAACAACCTGAAATGTCTTAAGAGAAATAAGTGTAATTTCAACAATATTCTGTCTGTTACTAAATGTTTAGTGTATTTGTAGATCCACTGTAACTTGTAATGCACATGTGTAAATGATAAACTGAGGCATTATTTTGTTAAAATTGCTTATTCTTTTGTAAAAAAAAAAAAAAGAAAAAGAATTCTAAGTTTATAGTTGTTCTCATTTTTTAAAGGACAGTTTATAGATGTAATTATTTTCATAATGGAATTTTACTTTTTTCACTCTAAAAACACTTTAGAGGGCGTGTTTTGGTATGTTTGACACCCTTACTATAGATTATTCCTTACAAAATAGGTAAAATGAGAAACAGTAGCAGCTTTGTGCCTAAAAGTTTGTGCATATTCAACATTTCTGCCTAACTTGTTTATTATTCTTTGTTTTTCCAGGATGATGAAATCAACCAACACAGTCAACTGGCTGAGAAACTCAAAGAGCAGATGATGGACCAGGAGGAGGTTTGTCACATTGTTTTTTATTTTTTTAACTTACCATCCGTTACAAACATTTCAATCGTCTTCTTCTCCGAAACTACAGTTCTGATTGACTTCAAACTTGGTATGCAGCTTCTTTATGATGATGTCAACTTAAAGTATTGCAGTTATTGCCATCCGGATCTGATTCTGGTTTTGGTGCGACTTTGAAAAATGTTCCCATTATAACAGATAGGAAGTGGATTGATCCAATAAATCAGTAATTATCAATGATATCAAGTTGGAATTTGAATTTTTTACAGATCTGATTGGAATATGACCAAAACATGGGCTATTTCTGTAATATAATAAATACACAGAACTGGGTGATAATAAATGGCATCTGGATATATTTCCCAAAGCTTTTACTTTATTTGGCCGGTAAGCTACAGGGCCATTGGTCCTATTTTTTTTTTTAAGTCAGTGTCATTTTTCGCTGCATTGTCTGTGTTTTCACCGCCGCCGTGTCCTCTCAGCTGCTGGCCTCCACCAGACGTGACTACGAGAAGATCCAGGAGGAGCTGTGTCGTCTGCAGACGGAGAACGAACTGGCCAAGGAGGAGGTGAAGGAGGTCCTGCAGGCTCTGGAGGAACTGGCCGTCAACTACGACCAGAAGAGCCAAGAGGTGGAGGAGCGAGACCAGGCCAACCTGCAGCTGAGTGAGGAGCTGCAGCACAAGACGGTCAGTGGAACGAACACCAGACCAGTTTAATGGGGTTATAAGAACTCCCATCATCAGAGGTGGAAGACATACACGTACAGTCGTGGAAAACATTATCAGACCATCAAAAGCCATCACAAACAATGGTTCTGCAATCCAGTATTAACTCCTGTGTGTATCATGTGACTAAGACAGATGAAAAAGAAAACATGGAATATCTAAAAGCACTGTTTTTGTCAGTACAATGCCATAGATATTGATGGAAGAACTGAAGTGATTTTGGTTATTATTAAGAAAACAGAAAATGGATAGATATCAGCTCTGAAATTAAACTACTATGAGCTATTTTTGTTATTATTATATTTATCCAAACAAATGAACCTTTAGTTGACATTTCTACCTGATTTTTGTGTGCAAAGTGACCTGAAAATTATGCCGTAATAATATAATGTGAAGACTATTAATCTAATCCAATCCAATCCGACTTTATTTGTAAAGCACTTTAAAACAACTGCAGTGGACCAAAGTGCTGTACAGAAGAAAAATTAAAACCAAAATAGAAGTATAAAATACAGAATAGATTTAAAGACAAGGAAACTGTACAAAAACAAACAAAAAAAAGTGCTATACAGAAGAATAAATAAAACCCAAATAAAAAGAATAAAATGCAAGGATTAAAAGCCATACAATTTAAAAACAATATAAATAAAATAAAGATAATACCTTCAAACATCTCACGTGGTTTCAAAAGCCAAGGAGAAAAAATGGGTTTGAAGAAGGGTTTTTAAAAACAGAAAGGAGGCCTGTCTGATATGGAGAGGCAGATCATACCATAGTTTAGGACTATTAACCTCGTAACACCTGAATTTCTATACAAGTATGTTAGAAAATAAATTATTGGTGTTTTTCTTTCAAGCAGATGCTAAACAAAGTAGAGATTATTAATTTCACTATAGTACATAAAATAGAAATTTAATTATGATGGAAATTTGCAACAAGTGGCAAAATAAATAAGTTATGCATATACACATTAAGTGCTTGCCAAAGGTTTGTATGTGCATATCATAAATGCCCAAATCGCCCCTGTGGAATACAAACGCTATTACAGCTGATTGTCATGGGTGTAAATTTGCAACAGCTGACATTGGGGGTTTAAACCATTCATTATCATTAAATCACATCAAAAATAAGAGAATAATCAGTCAAATGTGCAAATCAGGTCATTGTCAGCAGCAGAATTCCAAACCTTATAACACTTAACAGCAGTAAAATTTTTGGACAATCCATACATTTGCGGTATTGTCACATTCCTAATATAATTGCTTAATTTTGACAATTAATTACCTTTTTGCCTAAATCACCAAATGCTCAATTTCTGGTAAATTTTTTTGTGTTTCTTGAGAAATCTGGAAAAATGACACAGGCAATTATTTTAGGAAGATAATGACGTGATAGGCACAGATGGACTAACTTCTTCATTTTTTTCCTGTCATTTACAACATTTTTTTCTTGTTGAATAAAAAAAAAACCTCAAATTGCACTCCTATATTTTAATAAATCTAAATGAGTGCAGTTAAAGAGCATCAACACAATACAAACTAAATCATGAAATTCTAAACTACAGCTGTGGTTTTGAGTTGTTACGTGGATTATTTTTGTCTTATTGTGTCTTTTATTGTCATGTGTGATATGCACCATCAATTCTTGTGTGTTTTTGTCCGGTTTATTTATCAGCCAGAATAATTCCATGTATGTATTAAAACTAAATAACAACCTATTTGGACGGCGTGAAGGCCAGAAAGTACAGATATTTGTATTAAAATGCAGGGAGTAGAACAAAAATGTCTGAAGATAAATAAACCTGTATCTTAAGGCAGTATTGATCTCTTCCCACGCTGCTGTTCGTCCTCCACGTTGCAGGCGTTGCTGTCGGCGGTGCAGAGGGAGCTGAGTCAGCTGCAGGAGCTGAACGGTCTGCAGAGGAAGAGGGCGGCCGAAGTCCTCAACCTGCTGCTGCGCGACCTCAGCGACATCGGCGCCATCATCGGAACCAGTGATGTCAAGACCACCGCGGTAAGAACACATCAGCCCCTTTTCCACCAGATTCCCCGGAACATTTATGACCAGGAACTTATTTACCTGGATAAAATACGATACAAATTACAATTCTAGGATCACGATACAATATATCACAATATATCATGATACTGTTAAAAGGCAATTTTGTGTTTTTCTTTTTTTAAAATGATTATTTCCTGGAAGAATTGAATTACACCAGAAATATACACAAATACTAAACACATTTTTATTTGAGCACAACAGGATCTAATGCTGTATCACAAAATTTTCCTGTGTTAAAACTTAAATTATGTTTTACAGATATTACAGATTAAGATCCTGCTCAAATGTTCATATTCTATTAGTGCATAACTAACATCATAACATCATTTTTGTGCAATCCCAGCAAAGGCAGTAACATCTGCCTCTCAGACAGTAAAAAGTGCTTTTAGAATGCTTCAAATAACCATTATTTAATAAAAGTGTTAAATAATAATAAATAAGATATAAACAATAAAGAAAAACAAAAAACTAAAATGAACCTCCGCCGTATCTGCATTTGAATGAATACCTAAAAATATCGATACAGTACTTTTTAACCAATACGGTATTATGAAATGAAATATCGAGATATACTGCAGAACCGGTATTTTCTAACACCCTTAGTTTTCACCTCAAAGTTCCTGAAAATTTATTCCACAATTTATTTCCGACTCCTTGAAGTCCTGCTGAATTTCTCGAGTATATTCGGCAAATACGTTCAACGAGGTCCAGGCTTTTTTTCGATCAAAGTCTTTTTATTGGGATTTATGCAGAAACTGTACAAGCTAAATATGTTACAGACATGAGTCAATACAAACAAGAACAATCCCCACCACCCTTCAGGCTTTTGAATGTATTTGCAGAATACACTTTTTCAACTTTCAGAGTCCCTAGACCAGTGTTTTTCAACCTTGGGGTCGGGACCCCATGTGGGGTCGCCTGGAATTCAAATGGGGTCGTCTGAAATTTATAGTAATTTATTAAAAAAACAAACAAACAAAAACTTACTGATAAAAAATATGTGGTGAGTTGAGAGAGACAATCACAACCCATAACAGACATGACAAACTGTGAGTCTGAAACTGCAGCACTGTGGTTCTGTTTATGTCAAATGTTCATTGTGGTCGGTTTCAGATGCTGCAGCTCTTTCATAATTCATAGTTTGAGTTCTTGTTTGTTCAGTATTAATTGTCAGCCTTGGAAATCCAAGCTGGACTGACTGTACATATCCTGACCAAGGAAAATAAAATTCTTACTTTGTGCAGTAATCTACACCTGGCTTTTCTGCCTCCGTCCATAATAATATACATTATATAGACTAAATGTCCTCTAAAATAAACATTTATTTGCAACATAGTATAGCAAACTATTACATGATGAAAAACAAATAAATTTCGCAAAAAAAAGTGTCTCAGTTTTGAATGTCTGGGGTCGGCAGAAATTTGTGAGGTTAACATGGGGTCACGAACCAAAAAATGTTGGGAACCACTGCCCCAGACCAAATCACAAACCAATTTAAGTTGATGAGGCAGCGGACGGAGCCTCGCTTGAGTCTTACTTTCACCATGTGTGTGAAGTGCAGACGTCAAAGAAATACTGCAAAGTCAATTCTGCTGAAAGTGGAAAGTAGAGCTAGACCGATATATCAGACCGATATATTGATTTTTTTTCTTTTTCAATATTGGCCTTAATATTTTTTTTGAATGCCGATATTTGATCAGTAGTAAAAATGTTATAAGATATTTGATCAGGCACATGTGTGGGCAGCACTTGAAGTTCAATAAATGTTAAAAGAATATTATGTGTATGTGTATTAATAATTTTATTTATATCGCTGCAGAAAAATATTAATTATCTGAGTGTTTCAATTGTATTTTACAGTCAGTGTTCTTTAAAAAAAATTTTTTAAAAATGAGCCTTAAATATTGGCCTCAAAAATCATCTGTAGATATCGGCCATCAGCTGACCAAGTTTGTAAAAATTGGCGTCGGCCTTAGAAAAAACCCATATCGGTCGACCTCTAGTTGAAAGGCCAATTAAAACCAGACTCATGATAGGCAATAAAAACAGAATTTTCTGCAGTATTGTCATCACGTTTGGTGTAGGAAGAGATGGTAAAAACAGGCTTCTGTTTTTGCATGAAAAAAAAAAAACAAAAACATGTCAATATGTTTGGTGTAAAAGTGAACTAAATCAACCAGTCAGGTGTGTGGGGTGGCATTACACCTGATTATTGATTTAAATAGTTGTGTATATAGTTTTGAGTTTTAAATACGGCTCATTGAACATGTTTCATCCTATTGCGGCCCCATATTGTTTTGTAAGAGGTTGTATATAGTTTTCCATTTAAAAAAAACAAAAAAAAACAAACACGAGGTACTGCCTGGATTTCATGTGTATAGCTGTGTATCTTACTTTATTTGCTAAATTTGTAAGTTTTTTTTTTTTTAATATATTTAACTTGTATGTCCATTCTAAGTACAAAAATGGTTGGTTCAACATGTTTTTGGTGAAAAATCCTCTTTGGACTTTGTATTTTTTATCATTTTTGTTTTGCTTTTTTTAGGTTCAGTGTGTTAATACAGCATGTCAAATGAAAAAAAATAACTGTAAAGTCACACAGGTGAGGTTGTGCTGAAAAAAATGACACCAAACATGGTGAGGTAAACAGTTTTTTAACAACAAATATAAAGGCAAAATCAAAGTGTTAGAAAACAACCAAAGTACAATCAGACTCTTAAGGGTTAATGTATTTGGACGGGCAGGCAGATGATTGCAACACACAAGTAACAAAATGAATCTTGTAAAAATGGAATAAACAACTTTACAGACGCCGCTGGATTCGACATTGTGTGTGAACTCAAGTGTGAAATGCTGCAAGTGTGTTCCACCAATCAGTGTTGTTCAGTACACAGCCCCGCCCCCAAGAATTACAGGGAATCTGAAAAGTCCCGCCCCCCTACAAGTAACTTTTTTCAGGGAAAGTTAAATTTTTTTTTTTGTTTTAGTTTCAGTGGAAATGCACTAAAGTTTTTCCTGGTCAAGTAAAAGTTCCTGCCTCAGAAAAAAAAGGGGATATTCACACAATTACATACAACCTCCATCTTCAACACACACACACACACACACACACCTTGACCTCGTCTTGTCCTTTTACCTCAGTCTTCAGAGACCAAAGGGAACGGCTCAGCGGTGGAGGAGGAGTTCACTGTTGCTCGCCTCTACATCAGCAAGATGAAGTCGGAGGTGAAGTCTCTGGTCAATCGTAGTAAACAGCTGGAGAGCACTCAGGCCGACGCCCACCGCAAGATCCAGGCCAATGAGAAAGAGCTGGCGTCCTGTCAGCTGCTCGTCTCCCAGGTAACCAGCTAATAATTAACTGTAAATATACTTATTTCTATTCCATTTCTTTTTTCCTTTTACCTTTTTTATTCTACTGTGAAAGGAGGGATAGCAGACAAAACATATTTTTTCTCATTCCTCTATATATCCATGTAAAAAATAAAAGTGAAGGACATAAATGCAGTTATTATAAAATACAAAAAAATGTAGTTTAACATTGGATCTCAGTCATGTTCCCACTAGCCATGAGCTTACTTAAATATATAAACTTAATTTTTTAATTTTTTTTTAATTCCCTTTGCATCTTTCATGAAATCCTTCCACCTGGAATTAATACAGGCACCATTTTTTATCCATTTCCTTGTAATTCCTCTTGTGATTGATTTATTTTGTCCAATAATGTAAATTAGTTTAAATATATTTGTTTTTTGTTTATTTTTTCCAGAGATATGTTGCATGAAACAGAGAACTCAGTATATCTGATGCACATTGGCAAAATTCACTGCAGATGAATATGGCCTGAATGTTAAAAAAAAAAAAAGTTCTTCATATTATTTCCTGTAACAAATCTAAGCTTTAGCTTTAAACCTAAAAATACCTGTGTTTTTGTGTTAAACTGTAGGTTTCTGAAGGGGTTTGTGATAGAGCTGCACAATGTATTGTCATCGCAATGTACATGTGCGCAGTAGTCACATCACAGGTCCTGCAATTGTAGCTGTTGTATTCGTGCATTGTGTTAGATATGACAAAACCGAACTTCTTTGGACACTTGCTGTTTATTCCTGGCAGGAAAATATACAGTCAGTCTTATTAGTAACATCCGAGCCTTGTTCTCACACTGCTAAGCTAAAATAAAAAAAATCAAAGTTAGCTAACACACCACATGTTAATCATGCTATGAACGTATAATTAAGAATATTGTCATTTTCAAGAATATGCTCAACCGATAGGGAGCTAAGCGTTACACAATTATAATGGTGTAATACAATCATTTAGATATGAAATTAAAATTAAAAAATGTGAAATAATGATGGGACTGACAGTGTGTGTACTTACCAGGCAGACAGCACAGCGAAACTGTTGCTATCTCCCTGGGGTGCAGGGGTGTGGCGTTCAATGGCGATAAAATAAAATTGTAATTAATACAATAACAGTGTGAGATGGCAAGTGGAATCACACACGACATACATTAACTCCGTTACACAATGTAGGAGGCAAATGAACTCAATGTGTTCTCATCTAATTACAACCTGGGTACCTGACAAACACTGCACACAGCGATCCACCAATCACAATCGTTCTTAATCAGTTTGCTGAAGCAGACCACGCCCCCGCACATGGAGTGAGTCGCTGGTAACAACATTGAAAAATCCGACCAATGGCCCTGTAGCTTACCGGCCAAAGTAAAAGCTTTGGGAAAAGTATCCAGATGCCATTTATTATCACCCAGTTCTGTGTATTTATTACATTACAGAAATAGCCCATGTTTTGGTCATATTCCAATCAGATCTGTAAAAAATTCAAATTCCAACTTGATATCATTGATACTTTCTGATTTATTAGATCAATCCACTTCCTATCTCTTATCATGGGAACATTTGTCAAGGTCGCACCAAATCCAGAATCAGATCCGGATCAAAATAATTTCAATACCTTGTGTTGACATCATCATACAGAAACTGTATACCAAGTTTGAAGTCAATCAGAACTGGAGTTTCAGAGAAAAAGACGATGAAATTTTTTCCCCATAACAGCCCATGTGAAATTTTCTGTAAGTTCCCGGATCCAGAAGAAGATCCTGATCAGCATGTGGACATTATGTTTTGGTCATCTCCCCATCAGGGCTGGACTGTAGAAATTTACACTGGATATCATTTATATTTACTGAGTTATTGCATCCATCCACTTCCTATCTGTTATAATGGGGAAATTTTTCTAAGTGGCACCAAATCCAGAATCAGATCTGGATCCAAATAATTTCACTAACTTTTGTTGACATCATCATGAAGAAGCTGTATACCAAGTTTGAAGTCAATCAGAATTGTAGTTTCAGAATAGAAGACGATTGAAATTTTTGTAACGAACGACAGACGCCGCTGCCACCGGATGACGACAATAGCTCACAGCCTGTCGGTCGGTATGCGAAAAATGAGCAATGAACAAGAGAAAATCACCAAAAATAAAAACTTAGTGCCAAAAAGAAAAGCAATGTCAGTTATCTGGAATTATTTCGGCTACAAAAAGGATGATACTGAAACGTGTTCTGTGTCGATAGTGTCTTAATGCACCTGTCGCCACAACGAGAGGAAACACAACTAATTAGTTTGACCATTTACGTCGGCACCACACAGCTATTATATCCCCCTGAGTATTTTTTCATATTGCAATATATATCACAGGGTTAAAAAAGATTGCAATGTCATTTTTTTCCAATATCGTGCAGCCCTAGTTTGTGATCATTTTCAGGCTATTTTTAAGTCTTCTCCTATAACTGTCTGTATTTACATGTTTTTTTTTTTTTTTTTTTTGTCTGTTTGTGCAGCATCAGGCTAAGATCAAGTCTCTGACAGACTACATGCAGAACATGGAGCAGAAGAAGAGGCAGCTGGAGGAGAGTCAGGATGCTTTAACGGAGGAACTGGCCAAACTCCAGGCTCAGGGTTCGTCCACGACCCCAAACACGACCATCACGTTTCATTAAATACACGAGACGATAAACAGTAGAATCTCAAACACTGTTTGTTTGTTTGTTGGTTTTTAGAGAAAATGCACGAGGTGTCCAGGGAAGAAAAGGAGAAGGAGGACATCGGCAGACTGGACGGAGAGGAGGACATCAAGGTGACCTGAAGAAAAAAGACAAAAGCCTGCTGAATGATCCATCTGTCCACAGCTGGACAGAACAGAAGTGAACGTGGTGTTAATGATAATGTAACCGAGTGTGTGTGTGTGTCTGATGTGTTGTTGTGTGTCGCTCCTGCAGAGAACACTGGAGGAGCAGCTGGAAAACCACAGGGAGGCTCATCAGAAGCAGCTGAGTCGCCTTCGAGACGAGATCGAGGACAAGCAGAGGATGTTGGACGAGCTGACGGAGTGAGGAAACATTTCACACACACACACACACACACACTCACACACACTCTTAAAGGAGTGATATTTTGCTTTTTTAATGGAATTATCGATGGCCAAAAAACAAAACCTATCTGAAAATTTTTAGATTTTGAGTTTTCACATTAAATGGTGAGAACAAGGATGACTCCACATTTTCAGTCTATCTGCAAGATAATCCCACCCTTTCTTATGACACGAAGGTCACCTGACAACAACAAAGACCATACTGTAATAAAACTAAACCATCAATCAATCAATCAAATTTTATTTATATTGCGCCAAATCATAACAAAAGTTATCTCATGACACTTTACATATAGAGTTTGTCAAAACCAGACTCTAAGCCAATTTACAGAAACCCAACAGAATCCTCCAGGATCCACATTTTTTTTTTGTTTCCTGAAAAAAATGATTTTTTTCAGATAGGAGGCTTTGTATTGTGGCCATCGTTATGCATTTTAAAACATTTCCCTGTGGTCTATATAAACTGTAAATGCTATGCTTGGGCCAGTATGGACTACAACTGCTGCTACTGACACAATTATGGGATACTTGGAGAGATATTCGTTGGAAGTCTTGACCTTATATATGCAAATGTCGCGACGTAACTAGTTATAAAACTTAACAAATTAAGCAGGAATTAAAACAGGTTGTGGAAATCCACTTAGTTTTTGCCAAATGAATCTAAAGATAGCTTTGCAGCACCTGGAGGGTTCAAATTCAAACTGTGTGAACTATTAGGGTCCAAATACACGAATAAATGAACCAAAGACTAATAAAAGTGGGTTTAGCAAAATATGATCCCTTTAAATCTAGCAATTTATAGGGATCAGAGATATTTTATACGATTCATTCTTACAACTGAACATAAAATATACTAGTCAACATTTGCTCGGGATCAGTTTTATATTTGCACAATAATTGATGGTGTATAATATTTTGGGTGACTTCATATATTATGTGTGTACTTTGGCTAGTCATGTACAGAAAAATGGACCAAAAGGTAAAAAAACATAAATGTTTATTGCACTTTCTGGCAAAAGGGTGATACAACCCTAGAAATTAGAGTTCACAACAATTACTCTTCCAATTTTGTTTTCACTGAAACCACTCAGAATGTTCTGAAACACACATGGTGTGATGTCAATGTGTGTGGCCACCATCCGCATCCGCAGGCTGTTCTCCACTGGGAAAGTAAATTTTCAAGTTTCCAGAATTACACTCCCGAATATAGCAAAGTTATAGTCCTGATCCCTAGCAAATGTTGACTAGTGTACTCTCAGGCAAACGTTTTTGGGGCCATACAAACAGAGTGAAAGAAACGTGTCTGTTAGTTCCTTCTTATGTCCGAACTGGCTACGGGAACACCTCAAGTACAAAACATACGTTTGTGCAATTTATTTCGACCGCTAGAGGGCCCCCTTTGCTTGCTTTTTTCCTTTAGTTTGGATCAGATCCTGTTGTAGAGGATGTTTATTTCGTCAGTAAATACAGTTTTCAGAGATATACACAGGCCATAGGACGACATGGATTCATAGAAGCGTGACTTTTTTCTCGTAGTGACAAGTGTTTTTATTTTCTTATGTGGCTTTAATACGCCGTCGTAGTGTCGGACCACCTGGCCTGTAGAAGGAAAAAAGAAAAAATCCTCTGAAAAACCTTCGAAAAGTCTGCAGTGAATAATTCCTAAAAAACCTGTAAAGTGTGTGAGTGAACAGCATCGTCTTCACCTCCACAAAGCCCCCACTGAGGACGGAGGATTTGTTGAGCACGGTTCAGGGTCTGGATTGAGCCCGATTTATGATTAAGAAGATTTTCAAAGAGCAGAGGTTGAAAAGACGAGCGAGTTCAGAGAATATGAGTGAATGAGGCGAGGCTCTGCGGATAAAGCAGCTTCAGGAAAGTCGCTCCTGCATGTTCAAAGTCTGTGCGGACAGGACCGAAAGACTGAACGCTTCAGAGGGTCACAAGGTCATCTGCTTTTCTTCTGTTGGGTTTTCAGTTCACTAACCCTGTGTGTTATTAAGTGATCTGATCCATCTTTACATTTTTGATCCATTAACCCATGACGACCCAGTGCTACTTTTGTGGCAGTTCACTAATGATTTTTTTTCTCTATTTTTAACCTTTAACAGATTTATCACCATTTATTCTACTATTATGCTTTGTTTTTTTGTATTTTTAAGTGAAAATCATCAATTTTTTCTATTTTTAATTCACTGATCATGTAGCTGTTGATAAAAGTTCAGATCAAAGTTGAGTTATTCTATGAAAAACAGAAAAAAAAAAAACTGAATAAGTGACTTTTTCAGTCAAATATATCATTACCTGAACATAAACTGTCTCCATCCACTGTTATTTATCAAACTCCATGGGTTTTATTGATGAATCTGTGTTTAAATTTTTTATGTATTTTGTTCATTTCATTGCTTATTTTCTCTGCGTTATTTATTTTGTAAATATTCATCGTTGCTTTTGGTTATTTTGATCATGTTATTTATTATTTTGCTTGTTTTTATTCTTTTTTGCCATTTTTTAAAAACTTTTCGTCAGTGTAACTCAGTTTGTGCCTTATTTTGATCATGTTACTTATTATTTTGTTGATTTATTATTATTTTTTGGTCATTTTATTGACTATTTTGGCTGTTTTTGCTCATTTTAGTCAATATTTAGTCAAAATGTAGTATTTTGTAGATTTTTTAAAAATTCATTTTTGTTAATTTTATTCAGTCATTGATCCAACTCCATGGGTTTTAGTGGTGAATCAGTGTTTACAATAATTTATTTATTTATTGCATGTTTTCTCCACATTATTTATTTTGTAAATATTCATAGTTGCTTTTGTTTATTTTGTTCATGTATTTGTTTTTTGTTTTTTTTTAAACTTTTTATTCATTTTGTTGCCTTTTTTTTTTTTTAACTTTTTTCTTCAATGTATCACAGTTTGTGGCTTATTTTGTTCATGTTACTTAGTATTGTGTTGAGTTATTATTGTTTGGTCATATAATTTATTATTTTAGCTGTTTCTGTTCATTTTAGTCAAATATTTCGTCAAAATGTTTTATTTTGTACATTTCTTTTTTTTCATTTTTGTTCATTTTATCCACTGTCATTGATCCAACTCCATGGGTTTTACTGTTAAATCAATATTGTAGAAGATAATGGTGTTTCCGCGGTAACTACGGTGCCTCTGAACAAAAGATGACAAACTTCAAATGAACCGCTGAAGACAGATTGCAAAACATTAGATATGTATCTGATTTAGGACCACATATTAAAGTGGCCTGGGTCTAAGTTTGGAAAAGAAAAAAAAAAAAAAAAAAAAAATCAGATTTCTGATGTTTAGACTGTCATAAAAAGTAAGTTAAGAGTCGCACTGGGGCAAATTGGTCAGATTTGGGCCACTTGAATGTGATGTAAGTGGTCTGACTCTGACGTGGGTTCTGTCTCTGTTCTAGTCTGAACCAGGGTCTGCTGCTGGAACAGGAGAGGCTTATGTCCGACTACGAGAAGGTCAAAGCTGAAGAGCAGGAGAAGGACGCCAAGCTGCAAAAACTCATGTAGGTACCGGGAAAACACAGGCTTTGAGTTTGGAACGGGTCTGTGTGTATTAAAGTGTGTTCCTGTGTGTTCCAGGCTGTTTAATGAGCAGAGGGAACAGGCCAGAGAGGATCTGAAGGGTCTGGAGGAGACTGTGGTGAGGACATTAACGTCACGCCTTAAACACCAGCATTACATGATTTATGCCTTTACAAGAAATTCATAAATAGTGATACGAAAAACAAATATAAGCATAAAACTACACTTCAGAGTTCAGACAGCGGGTCTTAACCCTTTCATGCATACTGGTCACTCCAGTGGACAGTTATTCTACGGCTGTTCTATTGTTTATTCATGGGTTTTGTTGTTTTAGTTCCATATCAGGACTCTTATGCATCATCCAAAACACTGCAATTCATACAATTACTGTAACTTTGCTGTTCTTGAAAAACCTGATCTGCAGTAACATGTTTTAGTGTAAATCAATTGCTAATTGTTATTAGACTGTAATTAACAAACAATTTTTAAAATTTTTTTTTTTTTGTTTGCATATCCTCCTGAGACCCAGCGATGCATTTTGTCCTCTGTAGGGGACAAAAATTTGAGAGTTTTACTTTAAAAATGCTGTCCATTATAGAGGACATTCCATTAAAAAAATCAATCAATAAATAAAAATAGTTTTAAAAATGTATCTGAAAAAACTGTTGCATGATGCAGTTTCCAATCAAGACAAATTTTTAATGCAAAAAAGCTAAAACTGTCCATTTCCTGGGTCTCAGGAGGATATTATCTCCATGAAATGAGTAATAACTAATATTAGAGAGTGATCAGATGTGAGAAAACAGTAGCAATTTAGCAATTAGCCGCATTAATAATGCTTTTATTTCATAGTTTTCACACAGTATAACACTTTCTGATGATGATTTTTAAATAAATGTTTCTTCGCTTCAAAACTTAAATGCATGGTGTCCAGCTGAGTGGACATTTTTGTAACTCCATGAAAAATATGTTCATAAAAAAAAAAAAATCAATTGCATTGCTTTTTTCATGCCTAAAGAGGAACAAAAACACTCAAGAAAAAAATATTGACTAAGGTTCTCATAATTCGTGCATGAAAGGGTTAATACACAATTTGGATTTTTTCGTGAAATCGTTTTTTTGTGTGTGTGCGCTCGCAATAGGAATATGTGCAAATTCGATATAACAAGGTAAAATGTAAAGAAAAAAAACAATGAAAGTAGTATAAAAAATGTGCAAATATCACTGTTTAAACATACATGTGTAAGTTATGGGACACATGTTTAGTGAGTAGTTAGATTACATTGAGGTTCGGTGTGTGTTTACAGTCTGGACGACCCAGGGGAAGAAGCTTTTAGGAAACCTGGTGGTGTGAGATTTGAGTCGGATTAGTAAAATAATATCATAATAACCTTGTAAATAATGACAACTCCAAATTTTTCTCAGTTTTTACGTAAAAAAAGAAAAATTATATGAAAATATTCACATGTACATCCTTTCACATGAAGTAAATAACCTGAACAAATACACTACAAACAAAAAGTTAAGGATATTTTGTAATTTTTGGGCTTCTGTTTTTTTTCAGTTGGGATTCTTGCACAGCGCTTTTTACTTTTTTGTGTGAATTGAAACACATTTCTTTAATGATCAGTTTTATTTACAAACGGCAAAAATGACAAAAAAAAAAGAGAAATATCCTCAATTTTTTGTTTGTAGTGTATGAACAACCCGAAACGTCATAAGGAAAATAACGGCATATTTAACAATATTCGGTCTGTTCCTAAATGTTTTGTGTATTTATAGATCCACTGCGATCTGTTATTTATAATGCACACGTGTAAATGATAAACTGAGGCAGAATATTGTATTGTAAGAATCATTGTGCTTAATTTTTTTTTTCTGAATATCATCATCATCGTGCAAAAACAGAGCAGTCATGTGTTGTTTATATTATCTGAACATGATTGTAGTCAGTTCATTGGCTGTTGACGCTTAAATCAAGGCTCTCAAACTCATTTTCGTTCAGGGGCCACACTCAGCCTGATTTGATCTCCAGTGGGCCGGACCAGTAAAATAATAACATAATAACCTATAAATGATGACAACTCCAAATTTTGTCTTTGTTTTAGTGCAAAAAACCCATTAAATTGTGAAAATACTTACTTTTATAAACTATCCAAACAAAAAGGATGTGAATAACCTCAAAAAAACATGAAATTTCTTCACAAAAATAAGTGCAATTTTAACAGTATTCTGCCTCAACTTATCATTTCTACATGTGCATTATGGATCGGATCTACAAACACACCAAACACTTAATAACAGGCAGGAAATTGTTAAAACTGTGCTTAATTTTCTTCAGACATTTCAGGATGTTCATATTTGTTCAGGTTATTCACATTTTGTTGTTACACGATAGTTTGTAAATGTAAATATTTTCATAATTTAATGTTATTTTTTGCACTAAAACAAACACTATTTATAGGCATAATGTGATGTTATTTTTTTCACATCAAACCAAGAAGTCATTCTTTTTAGGTTATTACGCTATTATTTAACTTGAAATCATATTGGTCTGTATGTGGAACCTTAAGCTAAAATGAGTTCGACACCCTTGACTGTGGAATTTTTGCACTTTGTTAATTCATCCCACGGGCCGCATTGGAACCTTTGGCAGGCCGCATTTGGCCCCCGGGCGCATGTTTGAGACCCCTGACTTAAATCACCCCTTCAGAGGCCTCCATACTAATCAGCTCTGTGGTAAAATGCTGCCCCCTTCTGTTCAGAGCAGGAACTAACCATTGATTTTCACAACGTTAGATATCCTTTTCGGCCCAGCTGTGCACGTGTGTCCTCTGTCAGGGACCAGAGTTCACAGCTGACCATTATTCTAATTTTAATGTTAGATGTGGGATGATGTGATATGTTTGGTTTGGGGGGGGGGGGGGGGGGGGGGGTTGCAAGTCATGAAAAAAAGATGCTTTCCACTGCAAAGGAAAGTCAATGAAAAGTATCTGAAAAAACGGTTTCACCATGTTGTTTCCATTCCAATCAAAGCAGTTATTTCATGTAAAAAAGTCGACTTTTGTCTATTTGTTAAAAAACGTCAAATCTGTTAAAAATCAAGTATAAAAAACCCAAAAAACTAGTTTTAACACATTTAAAACCAGAGATCAGATGCAATAACACCAAAATTATATAATTCTTCTGATTTCGTCATCGAGATTACTTTCTGGCTAGTTTTAATGTCTGATGTGACATATGTTAAAGTCGCACCAAAAATTTAAATCAGAACTAGATTTAGTCTAGTTTAAACAGGCTTTTGTTGGTGCAGTTTTAGTTGATTTTAGTTGTAAATAACATTTTGGCCAAGTCATAAACTATGACACATCTGGTTGTAGTTTCTTTCCCAACCTGAACATGGTAGACCTTCCTTTCGCAGCATCTTCAAAACTTTACTGTAAAATCCCCAAACTAAACGTCTAAAACAAGATAAGCTGTCGTCTGCTTCGTCTAGTCCCTCAGGATTAGCCTCCAGTCTGTGTATGAATGCCCTCTGTTTAAAAGGGAGAGATTTGGAGATGATGGCGAGGGAGGGAGTTCCGCATAGATGGTTACATCAGTTTGGGGAGTGTGAGTCTGAGCAACTAAGAGAGAGAGAGAGAAAAAAAAAGTTGACTTTTGTGGTTTCAGGAGGATGTGACCCGTACATTTCTGAGATGCTCGGGCGGAGGGCTCCTGGCCGCTCCAAAGTCGAGGTTTAAATCGAAAGGCGACCGCGCCTTCTCCGTCAGGGCCCCTCGACTTTGGAACGACCTGCCCGAGGAGATGAGGCTTGCGGAATTAGTGTCAGCTTTTAAATCGCTTCTTAAAACGCATTTTTATAGACTTGCCTTCATCTGATGTCTCTTTTAAATGTTGAATATTTAATTTCACCCTGTTTTGCTTATTCATTTATACTGACATACATGATGTTGTTTTATTCCACTCCTTCATTCCGCATTGATCTGACAGCATCATGTTCTGTTATTTCTGCCCTCTCCACTACGATATATTCAGTTAGTCATGTTTTCATGTTTGCTGTATTCATCTTTTATTGTGTTGGGGTTTTTTTTCTGCTGTTGTGCACTTTTGCTTTGTCTGTCAAAGCACTTTGTAAACTCGGTTTTTAAAGGAGCTATATAAATAAAGTTATTATTACTATTATTACAGTAGGTTACAAAAAATGTTTTTTGCAAGTTGTCTAGGTTTTTTCAACTGAATTAGGACCATTTTGCACCGCTAAATCCAAAATGACATCTGTTTTTCTCAATCAGGTCAGGTTTTTTTGCTAGTTTGATTTTGAAAAATTTGATCTTCTCACAAAGTATAATAATTAATACCAAAATAAGATTGGTAAGCACACTTTCTGAAACTTGTGACTTGATTCCTGTTAGGTACAATGGTGTATTCACCGCAGATTTAGCAGAATACGTCAGGCTTATTTTTGCAAGAGCTTCTCATCGAAGCCATTTCATTCACCTGTAATATTAAAAAAAACAATCATAAATTGGCAAAAGTAAAATCTTCAGAACTCGTTTATTGCAAGAAATATGAAAGAATTTTGTATCATATGATGTGAAAATGCCCATAAATGTAAGCAAAAATGTTAAAAAGCCAATATGTAGCATAGTTCAGAAAGTTGACCTGATTGAGCAAAATTAATGTGATTTTTGGATTCAGCACACCAAAATTATCCTAAATCAGCTCAAAAACTTCAACAATAAATTTGTTGTTGACCAGTGTTATTATTATTATTAATTGTTTCCCTTCAGGCCAAAGAGCTCCAGACTCTGCACAACCTGCGTAAACTCTTCGTCCAGGACCTCACCACACGGGTTAAGAAGGTCAGTCTGATCTGGTCTGGTCTGGTCAGTTGTCCATTTGATTCCATTCACTTCAACACAGCATTTTTTTTTTGTTTGTTTGTTTTTCCAGAGTGCAGAGCTGGACTGTGAAGAAGGACTTGGAAACGTGGCCCAGAAACAGAAGATCTCCTTCCTGGAAAACAACCTGGAACAACTCACCAAGGTCCACAAGCAGGTAAAGACCGGGCTCATGAAAGCCATGTGATGCCCTACAGTTCATTTCTGAGCCCGATGTCGTTTGTGTTCAGCTGGTCCGAGACAACGCAGACCTTCGATGCGAGCTGCCCAAGCTGGAGAAGCGTCTTCGCGCCACGGCCGAGCGAGTCAAAGCCCTGGAGAACGCCCTGAAGGAAGCCAAGGAGAACGCCATGAGGGACCGCAAGCGCTACCAGCAGGAAGTGGACCGCATCAAAGAGGCCGTACGGGCCAAGAACATGGCCAGGAGGGGCTACTCGGCACAGATCGGTGAGTTCACACCCACACACCCCCAAAACCCACTGGACTGTATGTTTAAAAATAACACATACTTAACCCCTTAGTGCATGTGTGTAGGAAAAATAGCACAAATTAATAGTGCTGTCGCTGTAATGCAGACGTTAAATTCAGTGGAGATTGTAAAACCTACAGAAACTACAGTCGCTTTTCCATTGGACATCTGCGCAAAACTTAACCGATATTTACTAAATGTCGAAAAAACATCAGTGCGTAATGTCCGTTTTTCCATTAAATCACAAATACGATGATTTGTTTATTTATTATCGCGACATGACACGAGAAGTCATTCCATAAACATGGTGACCGTCGTAAATATGGTGTTGATTTACAGATATATTCATTATTATTATATATGTCAGTGTTTTTCAACCTTGGGGTCGGGACCCCATGTGGGGTCACCTGGAATTCAAATGGGGTCACCTGAAATTTCTAGTAATTGATAAAAAAAAAAAATTGCTAATAAAAAATTTGATATAATAATTCAATATATATGTCATAATTAAAACACCACACTTAGTAAAAATAAAAAAAGCTGCATCATATACATGATATAACCTAAATGTCGTCTAAAATTGATATTTGCAACATAGTTGAACAAAATATTAGCTACATGATCAAATGCAAATTAATTTTAGCAAAAAAAAAAGTCCCTGTTTTGAAGGTCTGGGGTCGCCACAAAATTTGTGATGTTAAAATGGGGTCATGAACCATAAAAGGTTGGGAACCACTGTTATATATTATACCTCTATACTGAACTAAATTTAAAAAATGTTTTGGTTTTCTGGCGTGTCCACACATACAGCATTATGTGTCTTTTAAAACTTTTCTTCTTCACTTGTAACGTAATGTCATAATGTGCGTAATGTCGATTTTTCCATTAAATCTCAAATGCGATGATTTGTTAATTGTCGCGAGATGCCACGAGAAGCCATTCCAAAAACATGGGGACAAACGTAAATATCATGTTGATTTACAGATATATCTGTTATTATTATATGTTACCCTTCTATCTCGTAGTAAATTTTAAAAAATGATTGGGTTTCCTGGTGCGTCCACACGTTACGTTTCTTCTTCTTCACTTGTTGTAACGTACGTCAACATCCGTTTTTTAAAATTTACTTCACTCTACTTGCGAAAAATGGTCTTTCCATTGCAGTTTCGCGTGATATACCATTTGTGCTAAAAAAGCCGAAAAACCACCTCTTGCCAGCGCGAACACTTTTAATCGAAAAATGAGACTTTTGGCGAAACTTTTTTTTTATTAGGTAAATTTTTATGTGCAAGTTATATTCGCGCAATTTGAGGGTCAATGGAAAAGCGACTTACGATGCTAATTAGTGACATGAGGCATAATCGTCATGATAGTGAAACACATTTTCCAGTTTGAGGTTTGTAGATTATTTTATTGATGCTGTTATTGATCAGTCATTCCAGTCAACAATCCAAAAATCAGTAGAATGTCTTGAAATTAATAACACCAGAGATCATAGATTAACAGAAAACGTAAGTACATTTACAGAGTGTAGAACAGCGACATATTGAATATGAATTAAGGATACTGGGTTCTGTGTACAGCTCCAGCACCTCCTGTCTGTCATTATTGGACACACTGATGAGCGCAGGTGTGTCTGACCACAGTAGACAGACCAAGTAGGAGCGGACACACCTGCACTCATCAGTGTGTCCAATAATGAACGACAGGACGTAAAGGGGACAGTGGACACTACTGAGGCTGTGCAGAGTCCAGGACTGAACAGCATGAATGTAGAGTTACAGCAGAATGTACAGACAGACAGATGAGATGTAGACCAAATGTATTTACTGTATGTCTAACCCTCTATCATCTATCCCCCCCCACTATCTCTTGCTCTCCCTCATCCTTCTTCCGTCTATCCTCCCTCTCTCTCCCTCCATCCCTATCTATCTCTATTCCTCTCTCTCTCTCCCCTCTATCTCTATTCCTCTCTTCTCCGGTCTGTCATCTATCCCTCTCTCCCCCCCTCTCTCTCTCCCCTCTATCATCTCTCCCTCTCCCCCCCCCCCCTATCTCTATTCCTCTCTCTCCCCCTCTATCTCTATTCCTCTCTTCTCCCGTCTGTCATCTATCCCTCTCGCCATCTATCTCTATTCCTCTCTCCCCCTTCTCTCATCTCTCCCTCTCTCTCCCCCCTCTATCTCTATTCCTCTCTTCTCCCGTCTGTCATCTATCCCTCTCTCCCCCTCTATCTCTATTCCTCTCTCTCCCCCTCTATCTCTATTCCTCTCTTCTCCCGTCTGTCATCTCTCCCTCTCCCTCATCTCTCTCTCATCTCTCCCTCTCTTCCCCCATCTGTCATCTCTCTCCCTCTCTCTCTCATCTCTCCCCCCATCTCTATTCCTCTCTCTATCATCTATTCCCCTCTCCCTCTATCTCTATTCCTCTCTTCCCCCGTCTGTCATCTCTCTCTCTCTCATCCCCCCCCATCTCTATTCCTCTCTCTGTCATCTATCCCTCTCTCCCCTCTCCCTCTCTATCTATTCCTCTCTCTCTTCCCTCTATCATCTCTCCCTCTCTCCCCCCCCCTCTATCTCTATTCCTCTCTCTCCCCCTCTATCTCTATTCCTCTCTTCCCCCGTCTGTCATCTCTCTCTCTCCCCTCTATCTCTATTCCTCTCTCTCTCCCCCTCTATCTCTATTCCTCTCTTCTCCCGTCTGTCATCTATCCCTCTCTCCATCATCTATCTCTATTCCTCTCTCTCCCCCGTCTGTCATCTCTCCCTCTCCCTCATCTCTCCCTCTCTTCCCCCGTCTGTCATCTCTCTCATCTATCCCTCTCTCCCCTCTATCTCTTTTCCTCTCTTCCCCTGTCTGTCATCTATCCCCCCTCTATCTCTATTCCTCTCTCCCCCCTCTCTCATCTCTCCCTCTCTCTCTATCCTCTATCCCTCTCTTCCCCTGTCTGTCATCTATCCCTCTCTCCATCATCTATCATCTCTCCCTCTCTCCCCCTCTATCTCTATTCCTCTCTTCCCCCGTCTGTCATCTCTCTCTCTCATCTCCCCCCCCCATCTCTATTCCTCTCTCTATCCCTCTCTCCCTCCACTCTATCTCTATTCCTCTCTCCCCCCTCTATCATCTCTCACCCCTCTATCATCTCTCCCTCTCTCTCTCCACCCTCTATCTCTATTCCTCTCTTCCCCCGTCTGTCATCTATCCCTCTCCCTCATCTCTCTCTCATCTCTCCCCCTCTATCTATTCCTCTCTCCCCCCTCTATCATCTCTCCCTCTCTCTCTCCCCCCTCTATCTATATTCCTCTCTTCCCCCGTCTGTCATCTATTCCTCTCTTCCCCCGTCTGTCATCTCTCCCTCTCTCTCATCTCTCCCCCTCTATCATCTCTCCCTCTCTCTCTCCACCCTCTCTCTCGATTCCTCTCTCTCTCCCCTCTATCATCTCTCCCTCTCTACCCTCTGTCATCTCTCCCTCTCTTCCCCCGTCTGTCATCTATCCCTGTCTCCCCTCTCTCAATCTCTGTCATCTATCTATCTATCTCTATTCCTCTCTCTCCCCCTCTATCTCTATTCCTCTCTCTATCATCTATCCCTCTCTCTTGCTCGCTCTCCCTCATCTCTATCATCTATCTCTATTCCTCTCTCTCCCCCCTCTATCTCTATCATCTATCCCCCCACTCTGTCGCTCTCCCCCCTCTATCTCTGTCATCTATCCCTCCCTCCATCTCTCTATCATCTATCCCCCCCTCTATCCTCTATCTCTCGCTCTCCCTCATCTCCCCCCCCCCCCCTCTCTCATCTATCCCTCTCTACCTACCTATCTCTCATTGATGCATTTCCTCACCGCTCCACAGCGAAGCCCATCAGGCCTGGACATCATCCACTGTCGTCTCCAATCAGCAGCTCCATCAGGGCCGGAGGCGTCTACACCCACAACAACTAGAACCACAACCAGGTGAACACACACGTCTGAATCTGGAGTCGCATTGATCTGATCAACACACACATTATTTACAGTGTTGGTTTAATGTACGTGCAGCACAAAATGTAAAAAAAAAAACAACTGAATAAAGTTAAATACAAACACTATCTTACAGTTTGGTTTTTTTTTTTAAAAAATCAACTTTTGTTGGTATTGTCAGTGTCAAACCCTTCTACATATCCTGTATCATAAATGACATGGAACATATGTCAGTTATTCACAACACTGATTTTTATGCTTTTTTTTAAAAACTTTTTGTACAGTGTCAGAGGAAACTGTAACTGAACACTGCTTTAAAATATTAGAATCAATGTAAATAAAGTTATCGTCACATTAACTGGCCTCAGTCCTGATCATAACTATAGATATTTATTCATTTATAATTTGATATTAATCCCGTAAAGACCTGTTTCCTGAGATGATTTGGGGAAAACATTACGTACATAATTATTTTAGTAAGGTGACAATATAAGAGCATAAAAAATTAATTTTTCATTTTTTTGTTTTAAGAAAAAAAAAACCTCACACTTGTCACCTTAGAAGACACAATATCCCTCTGAAACATATCGAGTATTACTGTTATTTTTGACATGAGGCTGAATTACTTTTAAATTGAAAGAAAAAAAAATAGATATATACATCTATGTCTAAAGCTGCACGCACACACACATTTACACAAACACAGTTCTGACATCATATAAACACACACTGCATCAAAAATCAGACGCAAGTACCTGTGACCGCCACCAGGGGGCGGATCTTACCCAATAAAGCTGCGTTTCTCCTCCACAGACTGGCCATCAACAGCTCCAAGCATGTCCACCATCGAAACCACAAGCTCTGCCCCTTCCCGTCCAACCACCGACCGGACCGCCCATCGTACCAGTCGCCGTCGCCGCTCAGAGAATCACCATGACGACCACCATGTACATACTGTTATGAGATGTAGACATGTTCCAGTTGCAGATTCCACACGTAGACCGTGTTTGGCTTTAATGTCTTCTTCACTCGTGCTTTTAGGAAACGGTGGGCGGGGCCGTCTGTGTCCTGTGGTCCCACTCATCGTCCAAGTTTTGTTTTAAGTACAGTGCGCAACAGAACCAAGCATCACGACAACAGAACGATACTTTGTTACCGATTGTGATACCGAATCTTGAACCAGCATTCACTCAGAGGACTGACAGTCGGCGCCGTTGCAGTTGATTTGAAGTAACATTTTGCACAAACGCATGTTCGCAGCGAAAACATACTGCCACAGCATGTTCAGTTCGAGTCTTTTATCCCTAATCTATTATGTTTGTCTCCTCTAACGTCCTGTTTGCTCTCACTGGAGGGACACTGACCAGCCAATCACGTGTTCCCTCTGGTTATTAGTATCGTACGCAAACACAGGATGAAATCTACTCGTATAATCGACGCCTTTTGGGGATTTTAAGGAGCCTCGCAGTGGTTTGTGCTCGTGTTGTGAAGCTCTTGATCAACCAATCAGATCGAACAATAACCAGCACAGAACACTGCTTTTCTACAGATATACAGAAGTGGAAAAACACTTTTGGACACCCTTAAAATATTCAAAAAAGTACAAGATTTCACAGTCGGTAAAGTCAGGTAATATGAAGGAAATATGTACATTTATTACCTGTAAATGATGTGTAAATTTCTCATTTGATGCCAATACAGATGTTATTTCTGTTCGTTTAAATTGGTTTTGTCATTTATTCTCCCTTAACAAAGACATTTTCAATATGAATGAATAAAAAGTTTTTCAGTCCATCACATGATTTTTTGACTGAACAGAGAATAAAATTTTAATATACCTCAACTGATCAATAGAATAGTAGAAAAAAGTTAAAACTTTACACAATTTCAATTATGATGAAGTATTTGTGTAAAAATCTTTTGTGTTTCTAAAAGTATGACTGCATCAAACAGACACAAAAAAATGCTTTTTTTTTTTTGGTAAACAAGAAAAAAATAATATAATAAAGGTTATTTATATTGCACTTTTTGCAGAAAGATTTCACAAAGTGCTTTACAATAAAATCAGAAGTAAAATATATAAATTAAATTCTTGACAGTTTGAACATTAGCATTATTTTGCTGAATCATCCAGTTTTGACTTGGATGGAACTGAGCACGTGCAGAAGGAGCATGTGGGTTAAGTGAATGGAACAGTGACTTAAGAGTGATTCTTAATGCAGTTTTCCACATGGATGGGGTGTCCATAAAGCTTTTTTCCACTTGTGTAGAGGGTGTACACGTCACTTACCCGCTGGAACACGCCCTCTGAGTGGCAAAACACCATGCAACGCAGCCAGGAAACTACAAAACAGGGAGCGAAACAAACGATTATCTGCTAAAATTAGAGGCAACTGGACTCAGACCCATGTTCCCCATGTTCTTTAAGACCTACAGTGATGCATGTGCAGCATCTGGAGACACGGATAAAACATGTGCGACTATCTTTAATGTCAAGTAAGTGCTTTAACAATGTACAGTTAGAAAAGTAATGATATGCACTTTACTTTGTTGCTATTGAAACATGAATTCTCACTTTGTCATCACTCCACGACCCAAATTTAGCTCATGACTAGGATTTTTACTGATAAATCATCAATTCTGCATGGAAATAATGCATTTTTCTGCTGAATCCAGACCATAAATAAACCTAAAATCCAATGTGGAAACACCAGAATGCTAGTCACGGCTAATGGGCTGCTAGCATTAGCAATCTGTTACAGCACTAATACTTGATGTTAATGCTAACTAGCAACAAACTAACAAAACACACAATTCAATGCTGCTTTTCTATTTAAATGAATTCATATTTTAATTTAATGATAAAAAATACAGAATGTTAATCTCAGGACCTACTAGTTAAAACATGTATATATTTGGCCGTTACTTGTTGCATACAGGTATAAAACAGTTTGTAATGCGATGTAATCATTATTATTGTTTTGTGCGTTGGAGCAGATGAACGCCACTCAGAGGCTCAAACCTCCGTCAACGTCACGTCCACACCCTTTACCTGTAGAAATCTCCCTGAAATCTCCCAAAGGTTTGTCACTCTGCCACACCTTGTGCCTTTACCGATACCGAACCAGACTCCGCCCCTTAAAATGAAACACACACGTTATCATTAATGTACAGATATACTCTAATTTACAGAAGAACTTCCACTGGTCTAAACCTAACGGTCTGTAATGGATGTGTCCCCTTGAGCTGCTCATGACACGTGTTGGATGTTCGTTTTGCCGGTTGAGCATGTTTCTGAATGTACCGTATTATCTCAGTGGGTGTTTTATTTATTTATTTATTTTTAATGCCAAATTCTACTTTTACTTGCTAATTTCACGGCCACTTTTGGTGTAACGGTCCCACAAAGCTAGCCCGGTGTCGCTAAAGTTATTTTTTAAGAATCGTTTCTAATTGATTTCTTGAACGAGAATTAGTCTGGGTCCTCTTCTGTTAATTTTGACTTCCAGAGGTTTGGACTGAACTGTCTCTAAATGCATTTACTGTTATTGTATCAAACCACATCTGACCCATATCAGGTAAATTGTGATTGATTTATCGGCTCCACCCAGTTCCAGACCAGATGAGTCAATGCCAGACTCATATTTAGGCAGATGGGTCTGGTTTGAAAGCTCCGCACTTGTGGCTTTAGTTGCACCAGAAGTTGCCAAAAGACGTCCCGACTGTAACGATCTGCTTCTACGTTTGACTCGGACCCGATCCGCTGCTGGTTCTGACTGACTTTAGCTCCTGAAGCTGAGGAGGAAATGACCCATAACTGAATGTAACTGCATGGACTCATTCTAAAGGCATGCTCAGGGAGGAAAAACTGAGGCTACGTGTATAAACCGTGCATTAACCTCATCATGATTTCAACGTCGTGTTTTCGTTCCCTCGTTTCTTTCGGCTGTCGCATCGTATCTCAGAATATACCTAAACTGATGCAATTAAAGCTAATAAAGATATATCTGTTTAACTTTACTTTTTGCCTTTTCATTTTTTTTTTTTTTTTGGGGGGGGGGGGGGGTGAAAACAGACGAGAGCCTTCCAAATGTCTCATCGTGATATAATCTTTAATCCCTATACATATATTTCCCTCTGGAACATTGCACATTATCATCATCAGTTTTGGACAGAACAGACAAATGGGGTATTTTGGTCAGGTCACAAGGAAATTAATAAAAATAATCAATAAATAATAGAAAAGTCTTCTTCACACAATCACATATAAAGTTCTACATATTGAATACAACAATGTAACAGGACGGTTCAACCATTGTATCTGTACAAATAGGTTTTTCACGTGTTTTTCCACATATTTCACATACTTCATGATATACTGCACTTTTGGCCAATGTACAGAGAACAAAGGGTTACAGAGAAAACCCCCGTTCTCCGAGTCTTTAAAGGTTCCCATGAGTGAGGATGTTGGTCGGTACGTTCCCGTCCTCCAGACCTGGGTCAAATAGTGTGTTTTGTTCTACGGCTGCTGCCGATTTGTGAAAAATAAATACCAAACACTTACTTGAGTTCGGCGGTATTTGGCCCAGGTTTGGCCTTTTGCACACGACCCTCAGCTGCAATAACTCCGATTCTCTGGCATTCAAGATGATGCTGGCGGACGATATTTATGTCATAAAGCCAACACACTGCACACTTTTACTGCAGAGAAAAATGAAATCTGTTGACATTAACAAACACTCTGGTATTTAACAAAGTCTGGGCAGCACTTTTCAGAAAGCACCTTTAGACCAAGTCCATCCTTGTACTGAAAAGATCGACAGTCCACAGGTCCAGCGTAACGCAGATAAATGCAAACCTGTTCTAATTCTCATCCACTGTATTGTTTTTTTTTTAGTGCTTCACTGACCTGTACAATGAGTTTTCTCCCATTTTGCGACTTGTGCCGATGCATCTAGTACGCAGCAAATACGGCGTGGAAACCTGAAGCTGAAATCTGAAAGCAAAACACATTTTCTTCAATAAGAAATCCTCTAATATCTACAGATCAAACAGCTTTCATTGAAGGGAAATTAAAAGATTTGGTCATTTGGTAGAAGATGGAGAAGCAATTTATCAATTCTTCAAATATGTGAAACTTTTTTCACAAAAAATACATGATAATTTGTAAGTTTTATGCCAGGATTTTTTTTTTTTTTTCATATTCATTTTGAGTACCTGTAATATTGTTAATTTGAGTCCAATTACTGTCTATACTGTCATATTAAACCATGTCTTCATATCAGGAAACTATGGAAAAGGATTAGGGCCACTGAAAAAAATAAAACATAAATGAAGGTCCAATATATATTTTTAATTATTCTGAGAATAAAGTCAGAATTCAGACTTTTTTCCTCAGAATAATAAAAAATACATAAAGGACCTTAATTTTTTTTTTTTTTCAGTGACCCTAATCCTCTTCTGTAGAAAACAAAGCATTTGTTCCAAAGCAGCAGCATTTTCAGAGTTATATTTAGTTAAAAACTGCTGAATATTCACATACTAATTTCAGTTTTATTCAATACAACTTGCAACCACCTTTAACCACTGGGTTCTCAGGCTTGTTTTGGAATAGTTTCAGCCTAAAAAGCCTGATTTCATGGGAGCTTTTTTGAAAAAATAAGCAAAAATTGCAGAAAAAATTGCAATATTTCCTCCCACTGTCCAAAGACACTCACCTTCTAATTGGTCCATCTATTTAAAGCTTATAACAGTAGGAAGTACTGTACACTTTTGGTGCTTAAGTGAGGAAAAGATAAATACTGTCCAACTCCATTTTTGTATCAGTAGCCCATTAAAGTGTACAGGTTATTAATATGTGCACATGAGCACTGACCCTTTAAAAGCTGAAGGAATGCACCGTTCAGAGTGTTTGTGAATGACTCCAAAGGCTTTGTATGGCTGAATGTTCTAGAACTGCCTGCACTGTGCCTAACTGTAAGTTTGTTGATAAAAGTCTGCGTAAAATCATGTCAGTGAAACTACAGTGGTGGAAAAAAGCTTGGTTCACCCCGTTCATTTGTGATATTACATTAAGAATCACTGAAGTTACTGAATTCTCTCAGTATCGTTCCACTCTCCAGACCCACATGCTCCTTCTGCACATGCTCAGTTCCATCCAGGTCAAAACTGGATGTTTCAGCAAAATAATGAAACACATCCAGGACATGACATGGAGTTGGCTTATTTTTTTCTTGTTAACAATAAACAAAAAATAATAATTTGAATTTGTTTCAGGGTTCCGCCAGGTTTCTACAAGTTAAATTTAAGACTTTTAAGACAACTTAGAACAGAATTTAATGCCTATTTCACGGCCATACTGGCAAACATTTATGACTTACAGAATTTAGAGAAATGTATTGATTTACTCCAACGCCTTGAAGTCATTTCTCACTGGGGGCTGCAAAGTTAATGATTATTGGTTCCTAATTTCAATATAAATTGTCGGGTTGGAACGGGTGGAACTGAGTCAACTAACGTCAGTTTCTTTGCAGCTTAGACACATTTAAACACAACACACCAAACAGGTTCATGTCAACATAACTGAAGACCTACCATATTAAATTTAAGACCTTTTAAAGACACTTTTAAGGTATTAAATGCAGATTTGTAAATTCCAGACTTTAAAGACTTTCTAAGACCCTGCTGTCTGATATAGCCACACCTTTTGAAACACAAAATCGATTTTTCCACAAATATTTCTTGATAATATTTGAGATTATGTTCAGTTTTAAGGGTGTCTGAATAACTTTTGTTCCACTTCTGTATAATGACAAACAAAAAACAAACGTGATGATCCTTCTCACTTCTTTTTACCTGCTAGGACATGCAAATCTACCCTGGTTTTCTTCTTCTCCTCCTGTTTATAATGCAGTGTTAGCGGAGGCTTTAGTTGAACTAAAAGGTTCCGCTGAATCTGCGTTACGCTGGACGTGGACCCACTTAGTCAAAGCTGCCCTTAGTAAACTGTGCCCTGATCATTCAGTACAGTGTCAACACTAATGCACACATTCACATGCATCCTCCACCTTCGACTCACCCACACCCACACCCACAGACGCCCACAGACACAGACGGCCAAACGCTGAAGCTAAACGGACACAGTCTGTGTGATTTTTACACCCACGAGTCGGGGGATCCGGTGAACTTGTTCGCCCTGTTTGAAGGCCTCCGTGTGGTGGAGTAGAAGTCCACGTAGTTAGTGTTGGCTTTGAATCGGAGCGTCTGGCTGGCGTAGCCGTCGGGGGAGGACGGGGTCAGGTGGACCGGCTCCTCCTCGTACTGCTCCTCTCCGTAGCCTTGTGGGGACGACAGGTACATTCTGTAGCTGTTGTAATTCTTCCTGTCAGGCTCGTCGTAGAATGGCTCTGGGTTCTGACAACAACAACATGTTAGGGTTCGGATTATGCAGATCTGAGCAAACCACAAAACAACACAGGAACAGAAGGCAATGCTGATGGTCTCTACGAATAAAACCCCCAAAACACAAAGGAAACGCCTACAATGACGGAGACCTGCTGTGTGTTTAATCAGAAAAAGTCATGTCCCTTCACACACTATATGGACAAAAGTATGTGGACACGTTGAATTCAGGTGTTTCCTTTCCAACAGGGGTCTGGGTTACAAAATAATAATGCAGTGGTTCCCACCCTTTTTTGTCTCGTGACCCCATTTTAACATCACAAATTTCTGGCGACCCCAGACATTCAAAACAGAGACTCTTTTTTTTTTGCTAAAATTAATGTGTTTTTGATCATGTAATAGTTTGCTATACTACGCTGCAAATAAACATGAATTGTAGATGACATTTAGTCTATATAATGTACATTATTATGGGTGGAGGCAGAAAAGCCAGGTGTAGATTACTGCACAAAGTTAGAATTTTATTTTCCTTGGTCAGGATATGAACAGTCAGTCCAGCTTGGATTTCCAAGGCTGACAATTAATACTGAACAAACAAGAACTCAAACTATGAATTATGAAAGAGCTGCAGCATCTGAAACTGACCACAATGAACATTTGACAGATAAACAGAACCACAGTGCTGCAGTTTCAGCTTCACAGTTTGTCATGTCTGTTTTTGGATTGGGACTGTTTCTGTCAGCTCACCATTTATTTTTTATTAGTATGTTTTTTTTTTTGTTGTTGTTGTTTTTAAATCAATTACTAGAAATTCCAGGCAACCCCATGTGGGGTCCCAACCTTAAGGTTGAAAAACACTGCAATAATGACAAATGTCATAATATAGTTTTATATTGGGATAAATATCATTGCATTGGTTAGTTTGGTTTAAATTGTTATTTTGTTTCCAAAATGCCTTAGAGATGGTTTTGACTATATTTCTCTCAACATTGATTTTTTTGTTTTTATCCATGACTATGATTTTAAATGTTCTTCCTCTAAATTTCTAAAATATTTTTCATGCTCTGACTGTAAATAATAATTTTCTACGAAAACTAACATCCCCCTTAACCTTTAAGGAAATATTGATGTTTATACCTTAAATCAGCATGAACAGGACATAATGTGTCCCAATACTTTTGTCCATATAGTCCATATCTGACATATAAATGTTTATTTAAACCCATATAGGACCTTTTATTTTGCTTTATTTGGTTACTTTCTCATTTACTCGTGAGCTTATGGCTAAAAGTACATGTGCTCACAACTACTGCACTACACAAATTTGGGATTTCAAGTACGTGTTTATACATTTTGTTTAAATAATGACTTTTATATGTCTTAACACTTGCTTTGTACAAGTTTTTTGTTTTATTCCTTGTTCTCCTGCTTTCACAGTTTCCCTAAATGCAAATATATTGTGTGTTGTGGAAAACTACTGAACAAAAACAGCTTTAAGTTTAGATTCACCTTGTTTCATTTACATAAACAGGATGTTATTGCATCTACCAGAGACAATGACAGTGGTTTATCAGAGGCTGCTTTTACCTGGGACCTTCTCAAATCCTCTCCTGACTGGGAAGAATATGTTCCAATGAAGTAAGGAGTTTTCTTCTCAGACCCTGAAGAAGAAAATCAAGACAACTGGTTGAAAGGTTGAGTGGTTCAAAGGTAGCTCTCTGAGGGACACCGTGCCAGTATAATCAGGTGTACCTGTGTACTGCCGCTTGTGTAAACTGTTGTCTCCATAGTATGAGTCGAGTTGCATAGATGACTGCGCCCTCTGGTAGTTTGAACTGTGCCTTCGGATTCCCAGCATCGCTGGCGAGGATGTTGCACTTCCACCTGAGCACAAACGGAACAACGAACTCAGTGGTTTCACACAGGTCGGCGGAAGGTGAAGACAGATAGGAAGGTCAGAACTGTTACCTGATTGGATGACGGGGGACATCTGCAGGGGGCTGGTGGGTAAGGTGGGCTGGGAGCGGTAGCGGTCTCGTTCTAGAGTGGAGATGGGGGTGATGAAGTGGGTGTAGTTCCATCCGTCCTGTCGACACACAAGTGTTTAAATAAATAAAAAAACAGGTATATCTAGAAGTATCCGACAGTTCTCCTTCATATTAACCCTTAAAGACCCAAACAGCAACTGGAGACCAAAACCATCTACTGATCTAAAACATTCAATAACATCTGAACCATTAATTCTATGAACACATGTAAATAATTGGTGTAAAATACAGTTCGTCATCTTTTCACGGTCATCAGATATGACCCATTTGGATGTTCAGAGGCTCTGTAGTTACCGTGGAAACATAGCCATCTTCGACAACATTGATTCACCAGTAAAACCCCTGGAGTTGGATCAATGACAGTGGATGGACACTTGTTTTTACATTCAGTTATTCATATATTTGCTGAAAAAGTCACTTTTTCTTCAGTTTTCTCTGTTTCTGATATAATAACCCCCAACTTTACTCTACTCCCGCAGCTAATCTTGAACCGACCGACATGTTCACACTGAAAATCAGAGCCTTTGGGAACTGAAAATGTTGTTCCTGACAGGTTTTCCTAAGCAACATGAGTGGACGTCACCAGGTCATAAGCAGAAAAATAAACAAAGCGAGAAAACGTGAGTGTGGAAAATGGACGAAGAACCAAGTGGTAATGTTCTGTGTTGCATCAAATAAAAAACATCTTTTGAGAGTTCCGTGTCATCTTTATTGTTGTTCATACATTCATTTGTGGACGTTTTCTCTCCTACAACCTATCCCCTCATGCATCTGTCCTACTACATCTACGGTAAGTGTCGAGGGACAAAACAGTAGCAACATGACGGCCTGAAAACAGCTTCTGAGCTTTCATGAACATCTGCAGGATCTGTGAATTAAATACTGGAAAATACATGGTTTTCAATGAAAAAACACACAATACAGAGGATAATATTAGAATAAATGGTGATAAATAATTTAAAAAAGGTGAAATCTTGAGAAAAATGTATTTGGGAACAGACAAAAGTAACACTGGGTCTTTAAGGGTTAAGGATGTACGGCTGTTAATAGGAAATAATACAAGTACTGACATAAAACTGGAATATTTGGTGTTAATCAGATGATATGAGTGTAAATAAACATGTTTTTTTTGTTAGATTATGACATCTATCATAAACATTATTAACTAACTTAACTATTCAGTCCTTGTCTTAACATTAATACATACTTCATACTAATAATTAACTGTACACTCACTATGGTTTTTGCATCTGCTGATCTGAAGTCAGAAAACTACCTTAAGATAAATAATTGCTTTATTAAACATACTGCGCTGTAATGTGTTAGAGGTCAAATAAACCCAGTGTTGTGATAAACTGTCTGCAGCTCCTCTGTCTATAAAGAACACTACATGTTAACACTGACAGATGTGAAGAAAAATAACCTGGAAGCTCAATTCCAGATAATACACCAATGACTGATGTTTTTGTTTACATTTTCACATGTTGTTTACACTGGACATTTACTTCAGGGTGTTACAATTGTACTGTCATTGTATATTCTTAAATTGCCCCTGGGGACATTAAGTTTTTTAAAGCTGAATTTAATTGTTTTTTTTTTGTTTGTTTGTTTTTTTTCAATGGCCTGTTTGAGATTTTGTTTCAGAAAAGATGTAATTTATGTTAATAATTCTGTGTAATAAACCATACTCATATGTATAATGTCTATATATGTAATTCTGTGTGTAGATATGTGTGTATAGGCGTACGTGTGAGTGTCTCCCCTGTCCAACCTCTGGCTTGATCAGCATGTGCACAGCTGTAAATAATATTTATAGCTTTTTAAATTTGACTATTTTTGATTTTGCTCTTTTGTGCTTTGTTTGTGCTCCACTACTGCTGCTGTAAATCTGGAATTTCCCCTTGTGGGACTAATAAAGGATTATCTTATCTTATCTTAAAATGATAACAACATAGTAACACTTTACAATAATGTTATATTAATCTATGTTAATTAATGTAGATTAATTAACCACTGAGTAACAGTATGTATCTGATAATCACTTACTAACAGAGGTCATGTCAACTGACAAATTAATTATAGATAAGTTATCAGGGTACATTAATTATCATCTGTTAATATAAGAACAAGCATTAAGTGAAATTTGTTAGAAGGTCATATATGTGTCCAAGATCAACCAATGAAAATAACTATTAACTTTTAACTATTAAATAATAAAACCATTGTTGACATGAACACTACTAGTAAATCGTTATTAGACACATTTGTTAACTATTAATTATTAGTTCATACTTATACTGCATTATCTAATAGTGAATTAATATGCACTGCAGGTTGAGTATTACAATAATAAACTGTCATGTTCCTTCTTAGTGTTTTTCATATCTTATAAACAACACAAGTATTTATTAACACAAAATCTGTATTATAATTGTAATAATGTCAACAGTCATCTGATCATTTATAAGAGTTCCATTACCCTTTAACTAACAGTGAGTAACCCAGGCTGACCTGTTTGTAGAGGCTCCTCAGTTCTCGGTACTGCCACAGTGTGTTCAACACCTGAGCTGCTGCCTTCACAACCTTCATCGAATACCTGGAAAACAAACACGGCTGCTCACACTTTATCTGGACCAGGGGGTGTCAAACATACGGCCCATGGGCCAAAACCGGACCACCAAAGGCTCCAATCTGGTCCATGGGGTGCAAGTGTGAAATAAAAAAAATTAAGATATTAAAACTCAAGGATGCGTTTTATCAAAGTATACGATAGGGCAGTGGTTCTTAACCTTGTTGGAGGTACTGAACCCCACCAGTTTCATATGCGCATTCACCGAACCCTTCTTTATTAAAAAATAAAATATGATTTTTTTCGAATTCAAGACATAGGTATATGTTTCACTGGTGCACAAAATGAACCATGCATTAACATCACTGTGCTCAAAGAACAAAACCAATACAGTGCATGAACTCACAACAAATTACACACCTTTTCACAAAGACATGAGCTTTTTTAATACTACCACACTGAAATGGTTTTAATTTTTAACCTTATGTATTCCAATAATGAACTTATTGTATTTATGCTATTTATCATTTTTAACATTTTAACACACACCATCACCTAATTTCCATCAGGCTACAATAATAATGAATATTTACTGCAAATCAGTGGGACTGACGGCTTTAGCGTAATAAAATTTTTCCATCCGCGACGGTGCGTCGGTCGTCACATGATTGTAACTGACCAGTGCGGTGACCGAAAAATGTAAACAAACACTACACACGGCTGCCTCCGTGGTTAACAGGAAGTAGCAAAAGTCATAACGATGTGGAAAATACTCAAATAATTCATCGTCAGACGAGTGGAAGAGATTATAAACACTTCTGGATTGTGTTGTAGTGCTATAAGCAACAACAATACACCGCCTATATTGGATGGCACTCAGAGAAAGAGTCTCTGAAGCCGTTTGTTTACATACACGGACCTAGCCCGACACGCACACACGACTAATGAGTCGAGTGTGTGTCTTGACCTCCGCCGAACCCCTGAGACTGACTCACCGAACCCCTAGGGTTCGATCGAACCCAGGTTAAGAACCACTGCGATAGGGGTTTCATTATTCATAAGATTTGTTATTCATAATTCAGTTTTTTACTCTTATGCATATGGACTGGGACCAGTTTACCTTCATTTATCTGGACCTGACCTGGTTTTATACTGCTGAGACTCAACGTGTACAAGACTGTTGGTTTTCTTATTCATTTATTCTTTTTTTTAATTGATGTAATAATTCAGCAGCATCAGATAAAACCCATCAGCAAATGGATGTCCATCAGTCCTGGTCTTATCTACAGCCTGTCCATCCAGAGGAGTGGATCTGTCCTTCACTGTGGTTCCACCTGAGGTTTGTCTTTTTCCCAGTGGGTTTTTTGGAGGTTTTTTTTTATCAATTCAACAATTTCTGTAAAGACCTGTAAGGCTACTTTGTTGTGATATTGGGCTCCATAAATAAAACTGAATTGAAACCATTTGGACGTTGAACCTCCTAAGACCCAGGACATGTCAGCAAAGTACAAGCTTTTTTTGTTTTTTATTAAATAAGTGCCTATTTTGGAAACATCATGATGCAACAGTTTTTTCAGATGCAGTTTTAAAATTTTTTATGGAATGTCCTTTGCGGTGGACAGTTTTCTTTTCTTTGTTGTATAAAGTTGTGAAACTCTTGTCCACAAATGTGGACAGTGGGTCTTAGGAGGTTAAAGGCTCCATAAAGAACACGACAACAGTTATGTTCAGTTAATGTTATATTTTTTTGTAAAATGTCACTTATTCCTCAATTTTCTCTGTTTTGTTATAATAATCTTTGAATTAACTCCGAGCTTTTATTAACAAATACATGGTCATTAAATCAAACATAGTCCATAGTGTTGTTGTGAAGTAAACCTTATGGGGTTTATGTCTCTACTGTGTGTTGTATGAACTTTAACAGACTTCTGCTCATGTGGGTCTTTAACTCTGGTCCCTGTATCATCTCGATAGGCTTCTACTTCCTTGTGCCACTGGACCAAACACAAAACTAATTTTGAGAACACCTTGAAACACCTCTGGATGCTTATTTAGCCAGGTTTGCTCCCCGAAAACATTTCTTGCAAATATGGAACATTGTCAGAACTCGTAAATGTTCAATTGAACAGTATATCCTTAAACTAAACCACCAGGGGGTGCTGACAAACCCCGACAAATGACTTGAAACACCCTTAAAGGTGCCCTGCCACACGTATTTCATTACTTTTGTGGTAATGTCTGAAGTTCTACCGTGGACTCTAACATTTTTTGTGGAAAAAAATGCCTTGGTTACAAAGTTTAAAGCCATTCTAATGTGGTAGGGAAAACCTGCTGGAAGACTCAGCTCGATTTGCGCCACTTCTACTGAACATTCAACATGCTAATCTGATTGACTCTGAGTGGCTAACAGCTAGCCAATATGAAAGCCTGGCTTTTCAGCATCCTTTACCCCTGCGCAACTTGTAGAGGAACTGGCGTAAACCGAAAATGAAACTTAACATGCTTTAAACATCCGACTCCCAGCTTCTATGCCTCTCTTGTTCCTTACATGGAATTTTCACAACTTCTAACCTGTATCCACTGGGCCCCCTCCACTGCTCTATGGGCCCTCCAAGAATGCTGGGCCCCATGATTTTGTCATGTTTACCCCCCTTTTATGGCGCCCCAGCTTGCTGTATACAAAAACTGTCACTGAGCTAGATTAATTCTGTGGGTGTGGTCTCATCATGAATAGTAATGAGCTCAGGCATTAACGTCACACTGACGTCACAGCTTTTCTAATTGACTGAATTTCTCCGCTTATTTCTTTTCAGTGTCAGTAGCAGACAGAGGAGGTAACGGTTCATTTTCAAATTCACTACATAACACTAACACCTATGGACCGAACATATTTCAAAGCACAAGTTAAAATGGTTTTGTGTGGCAGGGTACCTTTAACTAAGAGAACCGGTGCTTTTGGAGCTGAATGAGGAGATGTTGTACTCTACCCTTTCCCTCGTCCTTTGCTGATGTCCACCAGCTTCTCGATGCCTCCGCTGTCGGCTAAAGCTTTGGCGTTCTCCATGTTGCGGCTGGTGACCTCGTGCAGCGTGCAGCAGACAGACGCCACCGTATCATCCGACAGCACTGACGGACTCCCACCAGGCAGCCGGTTCACCAGGTCCCGCATGGCGTACTTACCTGCACGACAAACAGAAAATACACTATATGGACAAAAGTATTGGGACACGTTGAATTCAGGTGTTTCTTTTCTAACAGGGGTCTGGGATACAAAACAATAATGACAAATGTCATAATATAGTTTTATATTGGGATAAATACCATTGTATTGATTAGTTTGGTTTAAATTGTTATCTTTGCCTCCAAAATACGTCAGAGATGGTTTTTACTTAATTTCCCTCAACAATGATTTTTTTTTTTTATTCATGACTGTAATTTTAAATGTTCTACATCTCAATTTCTAACATATTTTTCATGCTCTGACTGCAAATAATCCTTTTCTACCACAACCAGCCATCTACTTTCTTCACTTCTCACCTAGGAAGAAAAACCTTCCATTAATCTTTAAGGAAATATTGATGTTTATAAACTATATGGACAAAAATATTGGGACACATCACGGCTACAGCTGTAAGATGTCCTGTTCATGCTGATTTCAGATATAAACATCAGTGTATATGCGACATCCAGGCACATGCCACTGATTTCAGATTTGTACATGTTTACCTATTCGTTAAAAACAGGGAAAAACACAAATGCTGGAGTATCTGAAGCTCAACCACAAGGGGGCGATGTGTTCTCACCGTCAGCTCTGAGTGGATCACTAACATTGAGTGATGTATTTAGGAGTGACTGAGCTGTTACTGTGTCAGACTGATATGTGTGTGTGTGTGTGTGTGTGTGTGTGTGTGTGTGATCTCCTTCCGTTCACGGCATGTGTTCAGACCTATCAGCTCCTTATTGCGTCCGTCTAGGGCCATGTTACGAAGGGCGGTGGCGACGGAGCAGACCACCCGGTCGTTGTCCATCCTCAGCAGCTCCACCAGGATGGGAAGGCCCTTCTCCTTACGCACCGCCGCTCGGATGTACGCCGAGAACTGGAAACCCACACATACACACATGCCCTTCAACACATGGAGGAGTGTTTGGAATCCTCATCCTACTGTTCATCCCGTTCGTCTAATCAAGCATCATGTCATATATCATGACTGAGTGTTCATCACAATTCTGTATTTGTTTTGTCTGAAAAATTTGTATTATTATTACTTATTTTTCATCTATCTAGTTCGAACAAGTTTTCACAACACAGTATGTTTGTCAAATATGACCATAAAAATAAAAAATAATAATAAAATAAAAAGTTGAACAAGAATGAGCAAAATCCGCCATAAATTGAAAAAATTTATGGCGGATTTTGACCAGAAATGTTTTCCATCTGCGTTTATGAATTACACCCAAAATGAAGGTTTGTCTTCATAATGAGGATGTAAACCCAGATTGTGCTTGTGGTTCTGACCCTTTAATCCAAATCCTTTTTATTACTGCTTCACTCTTATCTTTGTGTTTCACTGTGCAGAAGGAGTTCAGTGCAGTTTGACACTTGCTTTTCTCACATTCATCTGCTGAAGGGACAAAGTTTCTCTGTGGATTAAAGGGTGGAAATGTGTGTTCACAAGATAAACGTTACACATTAACAATGTCTGAATGCTTGGATATTATTTATTTATCAGTGAGTACTCAGTGTAAACTATTTCACTATGTTTTGGGACAAAACGGTGTCCCTGCATCTCACAGCATGTTCTATCACGAATCAATCCCCAGTTGAATTTGTGAGGTTGTCAGGTTCTGTCTCTATGTTAAACTTCTGTGGTCTTGATGCAGGAGACCAATCTCCCAATAAAAGTGGGTGGTACTTTCACTGGAGGAGAACTCAACTAATTCAATCAAAGTCCAAGTAATACTTCCTATCAATGCTCAGTAGTAACTATATTGATAACTGTAACCAATTTACATGTTATAAACCAGCAAAATATGGACCATTATAAGTAAAGGCAAATTTTCAATATTTAATTCAAGATCAAAGGTCATGGACCCTGATGAAAGTCCATATATAACTTCCTATCAGTGCTCAGTAGTAAATAAACTGATATCTGTAACAATTTACATGTTAAAAACCATCAAAATCTGGACCATTATAAGTGAAGGCAAATTTTCAATATCTCAGAAAACGTGTCAAAATGTCAAAAATCGAAATTTCTCAAAACTGTGAACTAACCTCGCGGACAATGTCCCAATGAAGCTACATATAAAATTTGAAATGAATCCGACCAGTAGTTTTAGAGAAGATGATTGTTGAAATCTAGAAAAGGTTGACCTTGAGTTTAACCCTTCAAGGTCATCCAAGGTCAAAGGTCATAAACCCAAATGAAAGGCCATATATGACTCAATACTAACTATATTGATATCTGTAGCCATTTCCATTTTATAAACCATCAAAATTTGGACCATTGTAAGTAAAGGCAAATGTTTAATATTTCATAAATTTGTCAAAAAATCAAAAATCTAAATGTCTCAAACCTGTGAACAAACTTTGTAAACATTGTCCCAAGGAAGCTACATAAAAATTTTAAATGAATCTGACCAATAGTTTCGCCAGAGAAGATGTTTGAAGACATTGCTAATGAAGATGAATAGTTACACAACAGCTCAAAGCTCGGCTGCTCAGATGAAACATCCATATTTCAGCAAATATCTGAATTGTGCATTTAGACGTGCAGTGTGAACGGAGCGACATATGCATGTGTGCATGTGCTCCTGACCTTCCAGTTTCCTGCAGACAGGTTCTGCAGAGACCCGGCAGCGCCCTCCAGTGTGGCCGGGTTGGAGCTCTCTGCCAGCAGGTTGAGGTACGGCTTCACCACCATCGGGTGCCACAGAAGCTCCGCCCCCCTCAGAGGCTGTGAGAACCCCGGGATGGGCCCCACCCCGTCCCACTGCATCAAGGAAACATTAATATTAGTACACAACTCAGTTTTTATCTGTCTAGAAGCAGGTAAATAGAACCAATTTACCCAGAAAACACATTATCCATCATAAAAAAAAGCTTTTCAGTACTCAAATTATTATCAAAATGCCACAATTTATTCCGCAATCTGAGAATACATCCAGCTATAAAGTTGTTTTGAGCATAATTTTGAGCAGATTATGTAAGATCATTTACATTTTTTTAGTATGACTGCCCTGTTTTCATTTTATTTTATTTGCACATCAAGCTAAACTAGTGTCAGAGACTCTGTTTGAGGCTACGTTGTATCTTTTAAGACTCTAGGTGTAAGAAGAACAACTGCTTATCATAGTCAAGAAATTACTTCAACACATAAAAAAAAGAAAAGCAAGTATAAAATCAGAAAAGCTCTATTTTCCCAGACTCTTAAATTCAGAAGACAGGGTTGTTCCCAGAGTCTGATCAAATCTTCAGTTTTAGGATCTTTTTACTCAATTTAGAAAAGACTGAACTGCATTTATGTGATGTAATCCTGAGCTTAGAGTGAATGCTGCAGTCTTACAGTCTTACCCAGTGTAATTATCCTGACATGTTTCTAGTCTGTATCTTACTCTGCATCTTTTTATTCTCTTTAGTCATTCTTATGCTGCAACATGTGCTTAAACTGATCAGCCCAGGAGCGACTCTACATGTTAGTATCAGTCTAATCCTACAGCTCTGATAAATACTCCTCTATTCCAACCAGCAAATGACATGATTTCATCCTTTATGGAGCCGTGAAATTCTGTTTCCCTCACTGAGTATTTATTCTTTTAGAGCTGGAATCAAATTTGACTAGTGTTCACAAACAGGCAGGCGGATGCTTTTTACGGGCATTTATGGAACCTGATCTGGTTCAATGAGGAAACACATTTACTCTGTTTACAAATCAGATAAAAACATTTCTCCTGCTGTTGAATTTGGAGTTTTCCCTTCACCTTTCAGTAACTACCTAAGTGCATTTATTCTATTTATCAACTAAACCCCATTTTTCCACTGAAGGAACTTTACCAGGAAGTTTAAAAAAATAAAACAAATGTCCCTGTAGCTCACTGGCATGTTCTATCAAAAATCAATAGCAAATTTAATTTGTGAGGTTGTCAGGTTCTGCTGCTATGTTAGAGTCCTGTGGTCTGGATACAGGAGATCAATCTCCCAATAGAAGTGGGTGGCGCTTTCACTGGAGGAGAACACAACTAATTCAATCAAAGTCCATATAGGACTTCTTATCAGTGATCAATAGTCACTATATTGATATCTGTAACCATTTACATGTTATAAACCATCAAAATATGGCCCAAATTTTTGATATTTCAAAATTACAAAAATCTACATTTCCGAAAACTATTTGTTGTCATTGTCTCCATGAAGGTACATGTAAAGTTTGAAATGAATTTGACCAGTAGTTTTCAGAGAAGAATATTGTTAATCTAAACACGTCCTTGAGTTTGACCCTTCAAGGTCACTTGATGTCAAAGGTCATGGGCCCAAATGAAAGTCCGTAAATGACTTCATATTAGTGTTCAATAGTAACTATATAGATATCTGTAACCATCTTCATCTTATAAACCATTAAAATATGGACCATTATAAGTAGAGGCGCACTCTTGTAATATCTTAAAAGAAATTCAAAATTTTATATTTTTTCATACATTTTGTCTGAATAAATGTCATAGACATTCACACAATTCTTGGGGGCGGGGCAGTGTGTTGGAGAACTCTAATGGGTGGAACACACTTGCAACGTTCCCCACATACATTCACCCAAGAACTTTGGAACTCAGGAACTTTGAGGGGTGGTGGAAACATAAACCACACAGATTACCAGGAATTCTTTTACCCAGGAAAATGAGTTCCAGGTAATGTCGGTGGAAAAGGAGCTTGAGTGTGTTTCTGTCCAGGCTCTGAAGTGTGTTGTTCTTTTCTGTCGGTACCTTGTCGTCAGGCCAACCGCCCCTCTTCCTGCCCCGCCTCCTTTTGCCCCAGCACAGGTAGTCCAGCTCCTTGGCCGGGGATGAGAAGCCCAGCAGGGTGTCCAGCTCCTGGTTGCCGAGGAGACGGGAGGAGGGCATCTCCACCTCCAGCCGGTACGACAGGTTCCTCAGGGTGCAGACGCTGTTCTCCACAATCTGAGAATAGAAACCGAACACATGGACGTGAACGGAACAATTAACCCATAAAGACCCAAACATCCACCATCTACCAAAATCATCTACTGATGTAAACTGTTTAATCCCAGTTGATCCATTAATCCATGTCAATAACTGGTGTTAAATACAGTTTGTCATCTTTTCATGGTCATCAGATATGACCCACTTGGACGTTCAGAGGCTCCATAATGAACATGGAAACATCGTCATCTTCTACAACATTGATTCACCAGTAAAACCCATGGAGTTGGATCGATGACAGCAGATAGACACATTTGGTTTTTGTTCAGTTAATGATAAACTTTGCTGATAAAGTCCGTTTTCTTCAGTTTTCTATATTTTTGATATAATATCCCTCAACTTTATTCTGAGCTTTTATGAACATCTACATCAGGGGTGTCCAAACTTTTTTTCAAGAGGGCCAGATCTGATAATGCGGAGATTGCCAGGGGCCAGTCGTCCCTTCGGATGTTTTTTGAACGGTAAAAATTACATATAAAAGCGCTGTTCTACAACAATTTAATTTTCATTGTCATAATATCATTTTTTAAAATGGCAATATAACCAAATCTAGGCCACTCAGGTGTGAACAAATTAAAAAAAAAACAAAAAAAAAAAAACAATTCTGCCTTCCTTTCACATCTGGAGTCAGATAACATAGAACGAACTGTATAGAGTATCTTAAACTTCCAAGTTGATAAAAATCTTAACCCCACATTCATTTTAAACATGACTTATATGAGTAATCATTACTCATATATTACTCAGTAATGCAAAGTCTGTTAACGTTTCAGATGAAAACATATGACTCTTACTCTTGTCTTTCACAAAATCATTCAGAAAGTCATATTTTGTGTCACATCTACAAGTACATAACACCAGCAATTAGAGGCAACTAACCTGGCAACTTGGTAGCCTGCCTTGGTGGTGAATTCATTGAACTCCCAGGTTCACATGAAGAGTCACTGTTGAGTTTAAAGCAGCTTGAATTTGCTTCACTTTTTCGGAGCGCTCACTCCCTGCTAGCTTGTCGTATGCATGTTTTGTCTGCTCGTGTCTCTTTACATTGAATTCCTTAAACAAAGCAACAGTCTCTTGAAAAATTAGGCAAACACAATCTCCTCGATTTTCAGTGGAAAAAAAATTGGAATTCCCATCTCTCCTGGAAGCGGCGGCCCTCACTGTCAACTTTCGTTTTTTTATTTACAGGCGCCGTGGTTAGAAATTAGCGAGAAGGGTTCACGGTAAGGTCACAGAGCCAGATAGAGTTAGAGTGGTGCTGCCACCATGAGGTGAAAGGAGAAACTGCATTTGGAACCTTTTATGATTCATGTACTCGGTTCAACAGTCCAAGCGGGCCATAAATAATACATTCTAAAACCCAAGCAGTGGGCCGTATAAAATCTGACCGCGGGCCGTGATTGGCCCCCGGGCCGGACTTTGGACATGCCTGATCTACATGATTAATAAAATAAATGTATGAAAATACCCGATTTTCACTGAAAAAAAAAACACAAAATACAGAAGACAATATACAATAAATGGTGATAAATCACTTAAGGACCGATAAATATAGAGAAAAATTAATTTGGGAACTGACACAAATGTCACACTGGGTCTTTATGGGTTAATGTAGAAAAAGGTTCAATACGGCTGATCTATGTCTTGTACATGTTCGTCAGTTATCAATCAACTCTTCTGCTCTTCTACAGCAGCAACACTAGCTACTGTTAGCTGATAACACTCTTCTACTGACAGTATCAACTCGACTCAACCTTGTTTGCATTTCAATTATGTGAGAGGATGTACTATTTTTGGTATCACCATTACCAAACTTCTATGAGTTAATAAGACACTGAAATCCGACAAAAACATCATCTGAAATCATAAAACCATGCAGATAACAGACTGGTTGATCCACAATGGTCACTGTATCATTATGCAAGCGTGTCATTATAGTGGGATTTATTTATGTATGTATTCAATCATTCAATATTTATCAAGGACAAGGCAGTGAATATAGAATAATAGAATGGAAAAATATTGAACATATAGCATTGAGCTAGTTAGCAACTCCCCTCCCATGTTGGGGTTTTCAACAGAGAATTACATTTACAGTATAAAAACAACAGTTATATCAAAATATAAAAACCTATTCACCTCTACCACACACATTCACACACTCAAAGAAAAAAGAACATTATACATACTTTACTTATATGCATCTTAGCAGTGGGTACATTCTTGTGTTGTTCTACGTCAGTTCTTAACCTGTGTTGTGAATGTTTTGGCGTCTGTTATATTTTCCAGATGTGACTGACGCAGGACATTTTTAGATTCAGTTGTAGACTAACAGTCCAGAAACGTTACAGCAAATTTCCAAGCTGGTTCTACGTATATATTTTTATATATCCACAATCAATGGACCACAAGTGTGAAGTCTAAACACTGTTATTCTCACCTGGGAAAAAAACAATAATAATAATAATAATAAAAAATTGCAGCTGCTGTCACTTTAAAGATGATGATACATGATGTTTATGCTGTGTTACTATGACGACGACTCATGCTACTATACCTGCAGTGGAAATGCAATGTGCTGGTGCCAAAAATCAAGAATAGTCGAGGTGAAACAAACATGTTAACAAACCACCAACGGAATCTTACATATTGAACCTCAAACAATTTTAAAAGGTTGCATTTGGGACTTTGAAATACTTTAAATGCAGTATTTACATTCTATTTTACATTAATATGCATCATAGTTTCATTTCTTAAGCCTTGACTGCGTAGCTTTTAGTGAGACTTAAAATGTATGAATGCTTCAGTACCATGTTGTTTCATACACGTACAATAAATGTCCACTTTTATGGATTACCCACCACAGTGTCCATATCTGAACACCACTGAGAATACTGTGGATGCACCGAAGAAGACTTCACAGTGGTCCGACTCCCATTATTCACACAAGATATTGGTGGAAAAGTAATACAACTACGGAAATAAACGTAACATTTACTGTAAAACTGCATAAAGCACTGCATGACATAAATGCAGTGAATGAAATATTGGATGTAAGAACTGTGCATTTGCCCCTCTGTAATAGTAAATATAACTGTGAAAAGAACTATTTTATAGTAGAAACTTGGAAATGATTTTGACCTTATGAGTTAGAAGTGAGTCACATCAGTATCATAGACGTATGTTTGGAAATTAGATATGTTTTTGTCCTGGAGTTTCCACAAATAGTGTCTAATCTGTGTGTTTGTATTAGTCATACTCTGGGGTAATATCTGATAATTTATGTTAAGGGGTTAATAACTGTTTCTGGTTTGTGGGGGTAAATTAAACTCCTCTGCTGTGAGTGTACAGACCCAGTGAGCAGTGTGTGTGTGTGTGTGTTTGGCTGCACCTTGCTGTCGTAATCGGAGGTGTTGACGCAGGCTTTGAGGACGTGAAGCAGCGAGTCGACCAGACCCTCACAACAACGCAATTGACTCCTCGCCTCCTCCCCCGCTGAGCTCAGGTTCCTACACACACACACACAAAAACACAACACACACACACCAAGAGTCAAGAGCTGAATGGAGGCTGAGCTGCAGTGAGTGGATTCCCCCACAGGGTGGCTTTAAAACCTGCCCGGATACAGTAAAGGAGGGGGCTGATCCTCCAATAGGAACCTTCAGCCACTGCTAATGGTGAGCTGACATGAGAAGACTGCACAGCAGCACAGAGCACCCACAATGCATTTCTATACCATCAATCTACACCCTCAGCCAGCCAGAATGCAAACACGCTGGAGGCTTATGGGTTGAGAAATGTCGATTCCCTGCGGCTACGTAGACTTCACAGTCCTGTATCAGAGCAGGGCTTCATGAACTTCCTCAGCCGCAGAAACTCAACACACATCTGGTGTCTTCCACAGTCCCACAAATACAGTAAAACATCATAAATCACTCTATACATCTATACACCGCTGTTAAGACTGCAACCAACCATGAACCTAAAATGTATGTAATGCAGTTACAGTTCAATACTAAGCCGATTTATTTACCGTTATGTGATGTTCTTTATACAATATCATTATGTCATTATATACACATAAAAACTATGGGCTAGTTTTTAGATAAAGTATCACATTGTTATGATTAAATACTTTATTTTAAGATACAGTAGTTATTTTGAGATAGTACCTTATTCTTTTGCAATAGTACCTTGTTATTTCGAGAAAGTACCTCATTATTTTGAGATAGTACCTCATTACTTTGCGAAAGTACCTCATTATTTTGAGATAGTACCTCGTTATTTTGAGAAAATACCTCATTATTTTGACAAAGTATCTTATTTTGAGAAAACCTTATGATTTCGAGATAGTACCTCATTATTGTGACAGATGCCGCGTTTCCACTACGTGGAACCAGCTCGACTCGGGTCAGCTCGACTCAGTATTCATGGAGAGCGTTTCCATTCCAAGATACTACTGACTTTACAGTACCTGGTCGTCATAGTGATGCAGCGCGCTACTTCCGTGTCGTCTGTTCAGAGAGTTGTTAATAAACTCGCTCATTGCGTGTTGTCTCGTCTGAATTTTTACGTCGGCCACCTAAGACTGAATCTTCTCGACCGACCATGGTGTAGTTTTTTGGGCTGTTATCATGTAGATTAATGTATCGCTATATTTACTGTCAACTTCCGCATCTGTTTTTTGTAAAACGGCGGGTCACAGAGACAACTGTCTGACCAATCAGTGGTCTGCAGTGTGTACACGTCACGTTTTAGTATCTGGTCCCCAGTCCTGGAACCCCAGCGGAGGTGATACCAAAAAAGTAGTCCTGGGTACCAGATTCCAGGTCCTTTTTCGTAATGGAAACACAAAAAAGGCCAAGCTGAGTCGAGTCAAGTCGAGCCGATACCACGTAGTGGAAATGGGGCAAAAGTATCATACTATTTTGAGATAGTACCTCAAGAAAGTACCTCATTATTTTGAGACCACCTTATTTTGAGAAAGTACCTTGTTATTTTGAGATAGTACTGTGTTATTTCGAGAAAGTGCCTCATTATCTTTGCAAAAGCACCTCATTGTTTTGAGAAAGTACCTTGTTATTTTGAGAATACCTTAGTTCATGATAGTACCTCATTATTTTGAGAAAGTACCATACTATTCTGGGATAGTACCTCGAGAAAGTACCTCATTATTTTGAGAACACCTTATTATTTTGAAAAAGTACCTTGTTATTTTGAGATAGTAAAGCATTATTTCAAGAAAGTACCTCATTATTTTGAGATAGTACCTCGTTATTTTGCGAAAGTACCACATTATTTTGTGAAAGTACCACATTATTTTAAGAAAGTACCTCATTATTTTGAGAAAATACCTCATTATTTTGAAAGTACCTCATTATTTTAAGAAAGTACCTCATTATTTTGAGAAAGTACCTTGTTATTTTGAGAATACCTTATTATTTAAAGAGAGTACCTCATTATTTTGAGGAAGTATGATACTATTTTGAGATAGTACCTCGAGAAAGTACGTCATTATTTTGAGAACACCATTTTATTTTGAGAAAGTACCTTGTTATTTTGAGAAAGTACCATACTATTTTGAGAGTACAGCAATGAAGCACATCATTATTTTGAAATACTACCTCATAGTTTTGTTCCACGACTAGAACAAACAACTTATTTTACATCACCACCCTATGAAAGGTGGTGAAAAGAAAAAAATAAGATCAAAGATTTTAAACTACACCATTTCATTTCATTTCTCTCTTTTTTTTATTCATTAATCGAAGTTGGTTCCAAAAAGTTAGTTTTGGGACAGGAGGGTTCAGATGCACCCTGGACTTGTCCTGATTGGCTTGTGGCTAAAGATTGACTGGCAGTCGTCCAATCAGGACAGTTTGAATCACCTAAAACCGGGGAGTCTCTGCTCAGCAGGTTGGCTTCATTTTAATTAGAGCAGCCTCACACTGTCTGCTCATTAAAGGGAAAATCTGTTACAGGTACGGTCACACCGTCGCTAACAGATGATATTTATGTAACAGATGACCAGTCACAAACATGGATTAAGTACATCCTTCATAAAAAGAATGATTTATAACTGTGAAGGTCCAGTACGTACGATTTAGGACAAGGATGTCAAACTCATTTTAGTTCAGGGGCCACATGATACACCAATATGATCTCTAGTGGGTCAGACCAGTAAAATAGTAACATAACCTATAAATAATGTTAACTCCAAACTTTTATCTGTTTTAGCGTAAAAAAAGTTAAATTAGATAATGAAAATGTTTGGGTATAAAACTATCCTTTAACACAAAATGTAAATGACCTCAAAAACTACGAACAACGTGAAATGTCTTATGAAAAATAAGTGTAATTTATCAATATTCTGCCTTTTACTAAAGGTTTTGTGTATTTGTAGATCTACTGTAATCTATAAACTGTAATGCACATGTGTAAATGATAAACTGAGGCATAATATTGTTAAAATTTGACTTGTTTTTCTTAAGACATTTCAGGTCGTTGATGGTTGTTGTTGTTCATGTCATTCACATTTTTTTAAAAAGACAGTTTGTAAACTAAACATGTTGTCGCTGTATGTTTGACACCCTTGATTAAGGAGGATGTACCTACAGAAAAACAAAAAATATATTATTATAGTGTGCAATCATGTGAAAATGAGAACTGCTGTTTTATTATTTATTGCAATAAGTCTTTTATTTCAATTCAAACTAAAAAACACTAAAAATGAAGAAAATGAACACTGGCTGTAACAAAGGCCACCGTAGGTCATGGAGAGTCGAGCAGAGTGATGCAATCTGCAACTTTGCCACTAGATGCCAGTATTTTTCACTGCAACTTTAAATATGTTAAATTAAAATGCAGTCTACTCTCGTTAAACCGCCCGCCGTTATACCGCTATTTTCGCTCACCGCCGACCAAAACCATTGCACAAAAATCCCCAATGCATTATTCCATTAGCTACCGCCATTTCCGCCTATCGCCATCCGCCAGCCCAGTTCCATGCACAAACAACACTTATACCATTGATTTCCCGACCGTTATACCACCAGCATGATTGCCATCGAGTACACATAAATTTTAACAATGCACTGAAACAAACACGCCAGACGCTGATCGCAACAAGCTACGAGTAGGTCTATGGAACGGCCACCGTTCATTTATCGCAGAACACTCAGTAGGTCAGGATGTCGGGAAGAGGACGTGGGATTAAGCCAAAGCCTCAAGATGATGGGGTGTCATTTCCCGACACGGTATAATAATACTTAAAATGTTTCCCCACTTTAAACGATCCCTTACAACATAACAGAATCAAGATTTATTTAGAAACGCAATTAGAACGGGTTAATGGAGGCAGCATAGGCATCATATAGTAAAGACATGCACATTATGGACGCAACCCGTTGCAACGCCATTTTCGCTATACCGCCAATTTGGCCGTGAACGGAAGTTGGCGGTATAACGAGCGTAGACTGTAATAACGCATAAAGATTGGACTGTGATTACCCATCATGCCTAGTGCCTACAGTACAAGCCTGTGGGGATGGTGTTACGATCTGGGGTTGTTTCAGTTGGTCCGGTTAGGTGAACAAAAAATGACGGTGCTCTAAGGAATACAAACCATAATCAAAGCTAAAAGCTAAATAAGGCTGAGGTTATATATTCACAAAGGAGTTGCTTTTCCCGTTTTCAGCCAGGCTGTGTATAATACAGACTAAAAGCAGCCAGAGTCAGAACAGACAGCTAGCGACAAATGATAAGGTGTAAGCTAATATTCCCATCAATATCACTAAATTAAGGCACAAGTACATCTGAGTGTAATTACAACTGTGCATTTTACATTAAAGCTGTACTTATGTGTTCTGATGGTGTGTATGATCATTTGAACAGAATTCAGACCTGTAAACAGATTTATACAATTAACACGTCTAAAATCTACTGTTTTTATTCCATTCATTACAGTATGTTTAGATTTACATAGCCGTAGGAGTCAGGAACGCAGCACTAGATTAAGTCCAACAATGGACTTGTTGACTCCAGTGAGAGATCACTGTTCTTCTGGCTGCTTCTCCATTAATAAATTATCAACATCATCAGAGCCACAAATATGAACTGCAGGGTGATTAGATTCCGTTGGTCAGAGCAGACAGTCTGAGAAAATGCTCAGAGAGATTGGGTTTTCTTTGCAATTTCTAGACAAAACATTTAAAGGAGTGATGTTTTGCTTTTTTAAATGAAATTATGCATTTTAAAACATTTCCCTGTGGTCTACATAAACTGTAAATGCTATGCTTGGGTCTGAATTCTTCATTTAACTCCACAGGCCCATCTTCAACCCCATTTCTGACAGGTTGTTTTGAGCGCTGGCCCTTTAAATGCACATGACCCCACCCCCCTTCCAGGTTGTTGACTGTGCTGCTCTGTCCCATTCAACCAACAACTGAACATTTTAAGTAATCAGCTTGAAGTTTGCACATATTTCCAGTTTTTACTATTACCGCTGCTGCTGACAAACAATTATGTCGTACACAGAAAAATGTTAGTCAGAAATATTGACCTTATATGTGCAAATGTCGTGACGCAACTATTTATAAAGTGTAACAAATTAAGAGGGAATTGAAACAGGTTGTAGAAATTCACTTGATTTTTGCCAAAATGAATATAAAGGTAGCTTTGCAGCACCTGGAGGGTTCAAATTCCAACTTTTTGAACTATTAGGGTCCAAATACACAAATAGATGAACCAAAGACTAATAAAAGTGGGTTTAGTGGTTTTTTTAATATGACCCCTTTAACCCTTAGGGGTCCACGGTCACGGGCCCATGACTGAATCATATGACATATTCAATACATCATAGCGTCGGAAGTTGGTCACATAGACCACTGGGGATTGCATTCGAAACTGCGGATGTGAGACACTCTGCAACTTTTTATTTGTGTGTTTTTTGTCCTTTTATGTTGATATAATAGGTTTAAGTGAAAAAATAATCAGCAGATGAGATAGATGAAGCTGTGCTAAAATAAAGATATGATGGGTATAATAAACATTTCTTTATGTAGTTTATAAAGGCAAAATCAGAAGTACTCAAAAACAGCCAAAATAGGCTCAGACCCCTAAGGTTAATGTGGAAAATCCTCATTGGACTAATGGATTTAAAAGCAGTCAATCATTATCGTTACAGTCGGAGACATATTGACACTGATGCAGAGGTAAAGCCTTTTAAAAAGTCAAAAATCTGATATGATGTGGATGTGACATAAGACTACTTGGAAGCAGGAGGTTAAAATTGACACAGCTGAATATACCTAATATATACGGAAATTGCCACTTGTCAACATTTACATGTAAGAAGAACTGCTTCATTGCTGCCCTTCAGGTGTCTGTCGTTTACTTTACTTTCTTTATATTACATACAGGGGTTGGACAAAATAATGGAAACACCTTAAAACATCAACAAAATATAATTTAATATGGTGTAGGTCCACCTTTTGCGGCAATTACGGCCTCAATTCTCCGAGGTATTGATTCATACACCTTGTGAATTGTTTCCAAAGGAATTTTAAGCCATTCTTCAGTTAGAATACCCTCCAACTCTTTTAGAGACGATGGCGGTGGAAATCGACGTCTTACTTGAATCTCTAAAACTGACCATAAATGCTCAATAATGTTGAGGTCTGGGGACTGTGCCGGCCATACGAGATGCTCAACTTCATTAGAATGTTCCTCATGCCATTCTTTAACAATTCTAGCTGTATGGATTGGGGCATTATCATCTTGAGGTGAAGGTGTTTCCACTATTTTGTCCAACCCCTGTAGATTTCATCATAACTCTGGTGCTGAGTCTGCCTCCAAACGTCTTTGCTGACCACATTTAACCACCATTTACATGTGGATGAGACACTCAAGTGTAGAGAAAAATGTTTGCAAAACATCATATTAATGAGGACAGGATGTTAATTTTGAGAAATCCAGCATACTTATATTAAATAAAAATACAGAACATAAAACTTCAACAGACTTGAGTCATTTCATACCGTCAATCAATCACATTCTTTTATCTAAATTAACACGCTTTCTCTTCTGCAGAAACTATTCAGTGGGTGAAATCCTATCAGTCAAGAAGAAAATGTGCATGTGCTGACAGCGTTAAATGTGCTTGAATCTTGAATGTCCATTAGAAGTCCCACAGGGCTCTGTTGTTGGGCCACTGTAACTCTTATTTTATACTAACGGTCTACCCAACGCATGCCATTTTTCAACGGTATGACGATAATGTAGTGATTTTTACACCTGCCAAAGAAAATTAAGACACATCCTTAACTCTAAAATGTCTCCAGGTAATGACTAGCTACTTAGTTGTGATTGTTACTGAACACTAAGAAAATAGCATGTATGAGGCTTTAAAACCAACCAGCAGAGATAGAACACTGGTGTTTTCTTGAGCTCTTGATGTTGATAAGATTAAGTATTTCAGGATTACACTGGATTCTATAGTTTTTTTTTTTGTTTTTTTTTTTTTGATCAAATTAGGCCGGTTTCGGACATTTCAGACAGTTGAAGCTGCAAGGATGTTTTTGCACTCTATGATCTAATGGCTAGTTTCTTACAGGTGCTAATAAACAGAACAACTAAATAATTTTTCTAGAAATGTATAGAAGTACTTTGCTAAAAAACAAAAAAGATAAATTAAAAACAAGTATTTCAAGGATAATTTGACAAATTTGGATAATTTTTGAAATATGCATGTTATATTCTTAATATTATTATTCTTTCAATATACCTATTTTATATACAGTAAATTTTGGAATGATCTTCCACTTGCAATATTGGAGTGTCAAACTAATACCACTTTCAAGACTCACTTGAAACAGTGACTCAAACTAAACAAATCTGTGTTCACTTTTGACTTCTTTTATGATGTCCTGTTTTCTATTTTCATGTGTATATTATTACTTATAATGCTCTTTTATTCGTTACTTGCATAAGAACAGATGTATATGACCAATATTGGATATAATCTGACATATTTACACCTCGAATTATTCTAATTCAAATGTTCATCAGTTTGTAGTGTCACATAAAAGTCACATGACTGGAATCAGAGTTAATAAAATGATTAAAATGACACAAGATGTAACAGGTCGAAAATGAAAGACTAAACTGTTACAAGTAAAAAATTACTGCAAAAGAAAGATGGTAAAAATTTATGTGACCATAGAAGTGAAGTGAATGTATATTAGTTTTATTCCACTGTTTTTCATTTGATTCTCGCTCTTGTTATGTCGGGTGTTATTCTGATAAAGTTCACTGCGTGTTATTTATTGTCAGCCTGTGGCTTCTCCTGAGCTCTAATTTTATCATCACACACATATCACCGTGCTCGTATTTGTCTCTGGAGGCTAACGTGGTCAAATGCATACTTAAGACCTCCTGCCTGTATAAAATCTCCATTACTGAGCCCCTCATTGATGGATTATACGACCGTGGTTATTCGCTGCAGTTTACACAGTCGTTAAGATGAATGCGCAGACAGAAAAACGCAGCACAGACGACCTATAAATCCAAAAGTCATCCGTGCATTTCAAAACGAGAATCGATTTAATGAGGCGGCGGCGCGCCATCGAACTCAACAGGTTTTATGAGGCAAAGGATTTCGTCAAATCTATTCTCATTAAAATGGAGAATGGATTCATGTTAGGATAGTTTGAGCGGCAAAGAAAAATACTGAGTTCAAGTGAAAAAGGGCATGGATGAAGCAGTGATGACGTTTGATAAATAGCTACGATAATGATTATGTTTTTTTGTTGTTGTTGAAAGCGTTGGGAAAACGGGAAAAATAACCAATCTTTAAAGGGCAGACGATCATCCATTAAAATAGAGTTCTACAACCACACTGAGGAGAAAAATACGAAGAAAAAAATAATGACGTTGCAAGAGTAATGACACATTCAAATTTTTGTTTTTTAAAGAAAAAGACATAATATTATTGGGAAAAAATTCTAATACTCACAAACAAATGTCTTACTGCTATAACAATGCAACATGTTCCTCATTTTTACTTACGCAATGCTAATTGTTCTCATATTTTGACTTATACATAAATACATATCTTCTAATAACATTATATTTTCTCATAGAAATAGGCTTTATATGCTAACCTTTTCTAAGAAGTTTTTTCTCATACAATAACTGTTTGAACATTTTTCTCAAAATATGAAAACTTAATTCTCATATAGTTGTGGCTTCGATTTTTACAACTTTTCTTGCATATACTGTAGCTACTTTTCTCCTCACAATAATGTGACATTTTTCTAACAGAAATTTATTTAATTTTTTCAAAGTCATTTGAGTTCACTCTTGTAATATCAGTGTGTTTTTTTTAATTGTCAGTGTCTCGTATCTGCAGTTTGTTGGATTTGTCGCTCACCTCAGGCAGCCTGTTGTGTTGCGCAGCAGTAGTGATGATTGGAACTTGACTTTGTGTTCATCGCGGTGTGAGATGCTGCTCCAGCCCGAGTGTGGGATGACCACGGTGTTGGTGAGAGTGGTGAGAGCGTCGCGGATGATGGTCATCTTCACCGCGTCGCAGGAGGACAAGTTCCAGAGCACACCTGTGGGTGGTTCAGACAGGGTTCAGATACTTCAGCAGTAAAAGTAAATGCAACAGTTTAAAAACACAAGTGTAATGAGCAACATTTAAAAGGCTACATCCCATTTAGTTGAACTGTTCATACTATTCACAACAACGAACTCATGGAGCAACAAAATGGAACAGAACCAGGGTTTATTTTATCACTAACTACGGAGCTTTGCCTGCTTTTAAAAATCCAAATGTGTCCTGTGAAAAGGTTTAATAGTGATAATGCCAGTATTAGTGTTATTACCACATTAACAGCACTTTGAAAACATCTCAGAAAAAGAGAAAAAACTATTCTCACGTTTTCAAATACATAATGAAATAATATTAAATACACATTAAAAACAGAGTTTCAAAGAGTGAGTGTATTAGTGTATCTTCACTAAATGTACTATATAAGGCCAGTTTACCTACTGGTATATGTTTATAGAAAATAAACTGAACTTTAAATACTTAAATACGCTATTTCTCTATTATTATTATTATTATTATTATTATTATTATTATTATTATTATTATTATTGTTTCAATTAAATTAGATTATCTTCACTACATGTACCATGAAAGGCCAGTTTATAGGTTTGGTATGACATGTTTTTAGACAGTAAACTTCTTAACTTTACACATTTAAATACTCAGTTTCAATTATAATAGCTTAGCTTCACTATCTTTAGCATAAATTGTCAATTCATCAACTAGGAAGGGCTTGTGTTTAAACATTAAAACATCATCCTGAAAATACTTTGAGACATGTGATGGAATTTACTCATAATATTTGCCAAAATCATCTCCTTATGTATACGTATTTTGTGTTTCCTGAAAAATCTGGGTAGGTGGGGACTTATTTTTATTTTATTTTAGGAAAGTGACGATGTGCTCCATTACCAACAGTGAATGTTAAAAAAGTGTTATAATTTATAACTTATAATAATCTATTGAAATGTCATTAGCTTAGCATCACTACCTTTAGCATAGAAGGGCATTCAGTTAAACAAATCCTGAGACATTTAACACTTAAAATATTAATATTATATCTATTTCAACATATAGTAAATTTAAAAAATAATATTAAATGCATCATTACAACAATGATGAGTTGATTTTGATTACATTAGCTTAGCTTAAATACCTTTAACGTATCATATCAACCATTTGGTAACGTCTACAGAATCTGAAACGTCGTAACAACAATTTGACTGTTGACTTGAAAATCATACAACCAAAAGAAAACAGTTCAAAGCTTAAAGGTTTACTCGCGTCACTATATCTATAGGGAATTTCAGTTTTTTGCATTTTACCCATAATACACACAGTACCCAGCATTAGCATTAGCATGTTAGCGTTAGCCTCTCACTTACAGAATTTGTGAAATTTTACCTTCTTTTCAAGTTTTCCCTAAAATTTTGGGGAGTTTTTGCTTATTTTTAGCTTCTTTCTTTAAAATTTGTTGGACTTTTAGCGTGTTTTTTAGCATCTCTTGAATATTTTCTGGAGTTTAGCCTTTCTCTGGAATGTTATTTTTTGTTTTTAGTTTCTCCCTTTTAAAGGTTTGTAGCTAGTTTTAGTGTACTTTTAACATCTCTTGAATATTTGTATAATTTTAGCCTGGAGTTTAGCTTTTCTGTGGGGTTTCTAGCTTGTTTTTAGCCTCTATCTTTTAGAATTTGTGAAATCTTAGCTTATTTTTAGGTTTTCTCTAAAATTTTGGGGGGGGGGGTTTGGCTTATTTTTAGTTCGGTCTTAAGTTAGGTCTTTAAGCATGTTTTTACCATCTCTTGAATAATCGCTGGAGTTTAGCTTTTCTCTGGAGAGTTATTTTTGTTTTTAGTTTCTCTCTTTTAAGGGTTTGTAACTACTTTTTAGTGTATCATTAGCATCTCTTGAATATTTGTGGAATTTTAACCAGGAGTTTAGCTTCTCTCAGGGGTTTATAGCTTGTTTTTAGCCTCTCTCTTTTAGAATTTTTTGAAATTTTAGCCCATTTTTAGTTTTTTGGGTGTTTTGGAGGAGTTTTGGCTTATTTTTAGCTGCTTTCATTAAAATTTGTTGGACTTTAAGTGTGTTTTTAGCATATCTTGAATATTTGCTTGAGTTTAGCTTATTTTTGAGCTTTTCTCTAAAATTCTTGGAGTTTTTAGCTGTTTTTTTTTGCAGATTATTTGACCCTGAACAGCATGTTTTCTAAAGTTCTGTACTGTTAGGTGAGACCTCCAAAACTATAATATATAAGTTAATTTAAATATAAATTGATTTGTTTTTGTGACAAACTTCCTGTAAGAGGGTGAGCAGAAAAGGCTAACTATTTAAAGCCATTATCTTTTAGTAAAACGCACCTAACTTTGGTGATAAAGATGGTTCAGTTAGATTGAGATCAGCACATTTGTCAAAAATATACAGCAACAGATGGCATTAATGAGATAAGCAGTAATTGGGCGTAAAAACTGTTAGTTAATGGCCTGGTAGTTGTAGATTATTGTCACGCAGAATAAACCACGACTACAGAGTCAACATGTAACTAATGTAACTACGCTACAAATCAGTTATTTAATGGTGAATGTGTGAGCCTTAATGTGGGAAAATGAAGAAAAACCTCTGACCTTTGTACACAACAGAAACTTCCCCCAAACTTTCCAACATAAATGAGACTCTTCTGTGTATTTCTCAAGTATGTGAGTTGTCTCGCAGCTTCATATCTCTTGGTATTAAACATTATGTGTGGTGTGTCTGCGGAGCTGTCAGTGGCATCCTGTTTCCAAAGCACATTATCTTAGCATCTGTCCCGACGACTGTGCCGAGATCTGTTCTGTCAACACTGAGCGCTGAGTGTTTAAGCCGCTACCACTCTCACCTCCCACAGAACAGCCGATACACAGATTAATACACTGCCAGCCAGTCAGACGGCGACACAGGCCGACGCTCAGCCAGCCGGGCAGCCAACGCAGCATACGAGCAGCAATACACCCACACACAGCGCGCACACACACACACACACACACACACACACACAGAGGAACACAGGAATATTAATGCATCACGGTTTGCATTTGGAAATGTTTTTTTTTTATCAATGTGGATGATGCTTCCACCTGAATTGAAAGCTTTAAATGAATAAAAAGGATGCAGCTCCAAACACTCACATTCAGTAATTTTCAATCAATTGCAATATCATCACCAACCACATGTACTGATGGAAGATTTTGCCAAATTCTGTGAAACGAACACAACAACGCGGTGAAGGAATCAAGTAAAGCATTTTTGTCCTCTGTGGGGTACAAGAGTTTCACAAAAACACTGTCCGCTGCAAAGGACAAGGGATGGGAATTTAACAATTTCGATTCCATTATGGATTTTGCTCATTAATCCGATTCTCTTATCGATTCTCAATGGGTGAGGGAATAAAAGAGTGCAAATGGGTTTCCTTACATTAACTGTCTTTAATATTTCCATCTCAGCACAGAAGATATAATATATACAGTATGCACAAATAATAATAACAGATGATGCCGGACCCGGTTTGGGGGAGGCACCATACAACTGTACAAAGTGAAAGTGAAACTTAAGACACTTTACTGATTCCTCTATGTCTCCTGCTGTTGTACCCCTCATTTTCCTTTTCCCTATCTTTGGAAACTTTTATTGGTTCCCCCCGAGAACCAGGTCCCTGGTGTTTGCTGTACAGACAAATGTTTGAGAATATTGGACGTATTATACCCCCCTTTGAAGAAATGGACACATTGCAAGTGTTACAAGTGGCCCTGGTGTCATCTTTTTGCATGAAATATACCCATACTTTGGAGCGTTTCTGCCTTGACGCCATGTTGGCTATGTTCTAAACCAAAACAACGCAGCGTACGTGTGACGTCATCACGCATGCCCAACGAAGGCGGAATCGATAAGCAGAATCGTTAAGCAGGCAGGCAAACAATTCCAAGGACATTTCATAAAAATAAATAAATATTAAAAAAGTTATCTGAAAAAACTGCTGCATTATTCTGTTTCCAACCAAGACAATTATTTCATGTAAAATCGCCAAAACTTTTACTTTCCTGGGTCTCAGAAGGATATATCACAGATGATTTTTCCAGTATGTTTCTGCTGAACAAAAAAGACAATAACTAATGTTTACGTTTCCTCCATGACTCATTTGTGTTTCTTTATGTTAGCTTGTTAATCTTTTAAGCTAACAGCTAGTTTTGCACACTGTTGCTGCTGTAGAAGAGCTGCAGAGAGACACTGAGCCCGTTTATATCCACACTAATACTCCGATCATCATCTGATTTCTGGAGTTATCGGATTATACAAGTGTTCATGTAAACAGTATAATCTGATATGTTTCATCAGATAACGACAGTAATCAGATTATGAGAAATCGGACCAACACACCTATATTTCTCCCCACTATTCTGTCTTCCTGCACATATACAGTACAGGTTAATCGGATTTATTTAGTTGTGTACGTATGTGATGTGTAAACACAATTAAAATCGTACAAATAGAAGTTATGTAGTCAAACATGAGTGGAAGATAATAACAGGAAGTTTAAGTCGACCACGACTATGTACAGTATGTACGAACTCCGAAAGAAATCTGATAATGGACTTGAGCGTCTAAACTAGGGTTTTTTTCTTATCACATTTCTTAAGTGCATGTAAACGCATCATATCCGATTATTTGAACAGATTCTGGGAGGCATCTGGGATACTGACATACTGATGTTTTTATCTCAAATCTGCATGAACAGGACATCACACGAGCGGTAGTCACGATGCGTCCCAGTACTTTTGTTCTAGGGATGTAACAATTACCAGTATAACGATAAACTGCGATAAAATTCCTGACGGTTAGTTATTACCATTTAAATTCTAATTATCATGATAACTGTGTTTGATTACCGCACTTTGAAAGACAAAGCGAGAGAGAGAGAGAGAGAGAGAGAGACCTGGTCCAAGCGCACAAAGAGAGAGAGACTATCTATTTATCTATCTATGAAAAAGAAACAAAAACAACTCAAACTTGATATGGAAAATGGTGAAACAATGGCCATAAGGTGCCATCTTTAGTACATATTTGTATATTTGATGTTTACATGTTAATATTAAGTGTTTCTGCCAACAAAAAGTACGTTTTGCCTATTTTATTTGTTTATTTATTTATTTATTTTTTCAAAATGCAACGTGGTCAAATTATTTGAGTGTGTGTGGAAGTACTTTTTAAACATTTTGAGCACATTTCAACAAAACCGCGATAATAATGATAGCCGTGATAATTTTAGTCACAATAACCGTGACATGAAATTTTCATATCGTTACATCCCTATTTTGTTCATATAGTTTATAATAACCATTAATAAATAAGACCATCAGACGTACCGGTGACCAGCTCTCGTACTTCGTTGTCAGTGGTCTTCCTCAGGAGGCGCAGCAGGGCCGGGACCCCTCCACAGTTTCTCAGGGCCACCTTGTTGCTGTCGGTGGCCTTGCCGTACACCAGGTTCCTCAGGGCCCCGCAGGCGCTCTTCTGCACCTCAGCCACTTTGTGATCCAGCAGGTCCACCAGGTGCTGGATCCCCCCTAGGTGACACACCTGCAGACCGGGGACGGCATCAAGGTTAGTTCACATCTTGAAGTGTGTCTAACAAGCTCCTCTGAAATCCTGAAGCATTTTCTGTAAAAGAGACTCTGAGATTAAACAAGTCTTTTCACACCAGCTGCTACTGGCTGGTTTTCTGTCCTCCAGTCTCACATCACAGAACACAAACGTGCATATGTGACGAGAGGAATGGAAATGGCAGCCAGTTCCATTCTTAATGCAGTCTGACTGAGTGGTGGATTTACTGTATGTCGCTGGAAATCTCGGGGATAACTGTCAGCGGCGTGATTATACTGCAGGCAGCCGCTTTCAGATGTACAAACTGCATTTTGACGCTAATGCCTCTGGTTTACATGACGTAACCTTCCCTACAATATGCTCACATTTAATTGAATTCTGCTGTAAATACAACAACACAACTTTTTCCACGGGGGATAAGGATTGAAGGTGATCAGGCCTGCGTTCCTATAGCAACACATGAAATAACCAGACTGAAAGTATCAATACAAATGTTTTATTTAGATGATTAAATCACACAAATTTCCATGGGGTACACAATTCAATGCTATGTTTGAAGAGCCGCAGTAATATACAGTGAATATGCTTTTTTTTTTTTTAACATTTATTAAACCAGTAAGACCCCGTTGGGATTAAGAACATCTTTTACAAGGGAGTCCTGGCCAATATAGGAAGCAGCAAATACTTATAGTTACAAGATCACACAGTTAAAACACAAATAACTGACACATTTCACAATAATTAAGTAATTACCCAGGAGAAATAATCACAACCCTTGTACACATCCTATACTGCCTGTACATGTCCTTATATGCTGTATATATTTCTTTTATCGGTAGTATAGAGCTAGCTTTTTGTATGTTTTAGTAGTATTTTAGTAGTATTTGTACATTTTATATTTTATCTCTGTAGTTTTTGAATATTGCCAATATTTTTCAGCATTTTGTGTGATATTTTATACAGCCTTTTTGCACTGTAAGTGTTTGCTGCTAAATGCATTTTCATTATTCCTGTAACAGTGACAAAGATCTAGTCTATTCTGTTCTGTTCTGTTCTGTTCTATTCTATTCTATTCTATTCTATTCTGTTCTATTCTATTCTATAAGCAGTCGAAGAAAAACAAGGGCAAGTTTTGGAGTTGGCCTCAAGAGCTATCAGTTTGGATTTAAAAGAAATTGAAATTAACTCAGTTTACAGTCATAATAATAATACTAATAATACTAATAATAATAATAACAATAATTCAGTTAGTAGCATCAACACAATTAGAGGACGTATACTCCAGCAACCTGAGAGCAAGCAGTTAAAGGATATGGGGTTAAAACCTATGACACTGCAGACATGAGCCTTAGTTACAGTAAAGTTACTGGGCCGTCATAAGTGTTTCCTTGCAGCGTTGAATTGGCAGAACGGTGAATCCATTTAGGCCGAAGCGTCGACTAACTAACTGTGTATCTCTAAGGATTCTCCTTAATCATCCTCTTTCAAAACAACCACATTTTCAAGGGCTTTACATGCTCAAAAACCCATGAAACCCTCCAGTCGGAGCTAATGAGGGGGTTTTGTTTGCATTTGCACGGTTGTAACAAAAAGGCCCCAGATGAGGTTTCACCTGGACTCAAGAAATACGGTTCACACACGGATCAGGTCCACATGCACGAGGAGGACTGTGCCCACAACAGGAAATCTGACTATTTTTGTTTGAAAACGCCATTTTTTCCCCACATTTACACTTCGTTAAGACTGCAGACAAATGTGGTCCAAATCTGATTTTTTTGTCCATATGTGACCTGTATCCGATCTGTTAAGGACAGTTTAAACAGCACAAATCCCATTCTTTCAAATCCAACCCAGACCACTTTCATATGTGGCCCTAAATCCGATACATATCTGATATTTAATAATATAATAATAATAAATTGCATCTATAAAGCACTTTTCATTCAGCAGAATCTCAAAGTGTTACAAAGAGAAGACAGTCCAATAGAAAATAAAATACTGTACTATACTATTTTGCGATGCGACTTCAGTCTGAACAACCAGGTCGCATTTATGCGACGTCATTGAAATGCAACATATGTCACATTTCTGCATCCCAGCAGGAGGAGTGGTGGAAAAAACATATACATACAGTGCGCGCCTGTGTGATCACATATTCCATCAGGACCTCTTTTGTGCATGCAGGTCACTTCAACAAGTTTATGGCAACACAATGCAAGACCTAATATAGCAAATGTAATACCTTTTAAAGACTTTTCAAAGGTATTAAATGCAGATTTGTAAATTCAAGACTTTTAAGACTTTTTAAGACCCCGCAGGAACCCTGGTTATTATAGCATTTACTGCAATTTAGATTGGTGCTTGGGCTATAGTTTCTTTTGCTGATTGATGGCGTTATATGGTGATATTATGTCCATGAAACATTAACAGAATATTTCAAAGCAAAGTTAACGATCCGTGTGGTTTATTTGCGGAGGGGTGTCTGTTTGATGGCGTGTTCATCAATAACAGTTGATAAAAGATGACATGCTTTCTGTTGAGATCTTTTTAAATCCAACATCGGTTTTCATCGACTGTCTGAGGGTTTTGGCTCTGCCATATAAATGACGACTGTCAGGAATATTGACCATGTTTGAGATGTAATTGTTAATTTTATCAGTGGCGCTCGGATTCAACCTGGACTCAAACGCAGACGTGGACCGACTGTGACACGCTGAAAACTTTCTTGTGTCATCTCAGAATAAACCGGTCTCAGGAGAGCAGCAGACGCTCCTGCTTCTCTCTGATTCTGTCTTCAAACTGTCGCTGAAAAACATTTGTTTCTGGCTAAATGAGCAGGCGTGTGTCCAGGCCGCTCCAAAGGCTAATTAAAAGCTCATCACCAAACAAACCGAACGGCGCTGGGATGGCTCTTCCGTGAAGCTCTACCAATGTGTTGTGAGTTATTTATTGCACGGGAAGCAGAGCAAAGAGAGCTCGGAGCTGCATTTCACCGAGTCGAAGTGCTGCCACATTTGGCGGAATGTTTCTTTAACTTTTGTTGGAGCAGATGGCGCATTGGCTCAGATTTTGGCAGGGAAGTCTTAAAAAAAGTCACATTTCAAACCCTGAAGGCTGAGAATACACTCAGAGACAACAGTGCACATTTCCTCTTTGCTTTGTATTATTTAGGTTTAACTGATCTTTCATTCTTTCCTTCGAGTGACATATGATGCTACATTTAATTTGCTTTGTTTCTTTAACTCTTTATCGGGCAAGTGATTATTTTTGGTAATTTCCACATACATTACAAGACAGTGACAGTTACAGTTACAATGAGGTAACAATCTCAGGTCCAATGTGGTCTCCAGGGTCTGTAAGGTCCACCTCTGCATGAACAGTGAGTGTACCTGCTTTGTTAGGTACCATGAAGTACTGGTACTAATGTAAGGAATGATGTTCAAAGGGATGATGTGGATGTGGACAGGGGTCTGGATCAGCACTGATGTTGGTCTAATGTTCTAAAACTGATGCTCTAATCTTCTAAAATACATGTTCCTTTCACCTTACATGTGCTTTTCTTGTATTTTTTTTAAATATTTACTGCTTTCAATTTGTTTTGTTTTTTTGCCACTTATGGGTACAGAACCAAATATGGTAACTTCATTGACCTTGATTTTCTACATAATAAAAAATTTAGAAAATTTTCACAAAAGTATTTCTACGAGTGCCCTATAAACGGTTAACAGGATGCTCACATTCTGTGCAAGAAAATGTGTTCTTCTAAACTGGACAACAGACAAATTTCCATATAAAATGAATATCTGTCACTGGACTACTTAACAAGTACGTTACATAATAGAACTAATAGCAGGGTGCTCGCTCTTTATCTAAATAAAAATTCCAGACTTTTTTAAAACTGCTATTTTCCCCCAGACCTTGACTTTATGTACTTTTATACTTGCGTTGGTTGAGATTGTACCTGTTGTGTGTAGTAGAAAAGTTTGTTTTAATAAATGAATGAATAAATGAATGCATAACTGGCAGTAAATTATGTTTACTGACAGAAACGATTTCAAAACCTATGAAAATCACAAAAGTGCATGGATATCACACAAACAAGGTTCGCTAGAATCATTCTAGTACTGACTGTTTAGCGAAACCTTATCAAGTTTTTTTATATGCTTTCCTCGTGTATTGCTTAACTTACAAGATTGTGTGCCTTTGAGCATACTCTAAAACTTTTTTCCATACTTTATTAAGACTTTCACACAAAATTCCAGACTTTTCAAGGTCTGGAAAACAGCGTTTCAAAAATAAGACTTTCAAGACCTGTGCCAGCACCCTGTAATAAGTTTCATAGAAGATGGCAGGGTTGTTAAACATCTGGCCTGCGGACCAAAATGGGCCGGCAGGATGAATTTGTGAAATGTAAAAATAACACTTAACATTTTAACCATTAAGGATGCTAAAATCATTTTATTTCAGGTTACACAAACAGACCAATAAGATCTCAAGTGGGTCTGAAAAGTAAAATACTATAATAACTAGAAGTACTCGGAGAGCGCAGACCTCCGCCAAGGCTGATCAGTGGGCCCCCCCGTGGGCCCCCCCACCCCCGATCACCCCCAAAAGTTAATCATTTCTTCCTTATCCCATTTCCAACAAACCCTGAAAATTTCATCAAAATCTGTCCATAACTTTTTGAGTTATGTTGCACACTAACGGACAGACAAACAAACAGACAGACAAACAAACCCTGGCAAAAACATAACCTCCTTGGCGGAGGTAAATATTTACCCTGCTCCCCAAAGGGGAGGCAAGGGGTAATGTTGGTTGTTAACGCTCTAACAGCAAAACTATTGGTTGAATTCATACCAAATTTGGTTTATAGATTCCCAGTGACCCAGAACAGATGTGATTACATTTTGGGAAAAGTAGGTAAGGTTAAAATTTTTTGAATCTTTAAAAACTTTGTTCTTCTCCCATTTACCCTTCTCCCATTTAATGGGTCAAATTTCACATGTCTATATAAACATCAATTTTTTTTCAATTTACTTCACACTTGGCACATATGTAGAGGCAATAGATACGCTGACATCAGCACACGCATAGACATGATGACATCAGTTGGATCGATGCCAAAATAAGCTACAATACATGTGAGGGGCGGGGTTTGTTGTGCCTGGCATCATTTGTTCTCTTTGATTTAGTCTTAAAAAAGTCCAATTTTATGAATACATTTACAAATGATCCTTTCACGGAAAATGTGAATAACCTGGACAAATATGAAGATATACAAATGCAATTTTAACAATATTCTCCCTGTTACTAATTGTTTAATGTATTTGTAGATCCACAGTGATCGTTAAGATATAATGTACATGTGTAAATGAGACGTTCAGGCATAATACTGCTTAAATTGTACTCACTTATCTTCAGAAATTTCAGGTTGCTCATGGTTGTTTGTGTTATTTACATTTTTTAAAGGATACTTTGTAGATGTAAACATTTTCATTCTGTAATTTTACTTTTTTCACTGTAAAACATAGAGAAACCTTTGGCATTGTCATTATTCCCAGTTTATTATGTCATTATTTTACTGGTCTGATCCACTTGAGATTATACTGAAATGAATGTGGAACCTTAACTAAAATGACTCCGACACTCCTGGAATATGGGAACCTTTCATGTCGTATTTTGGTCTGACTATGCCGTCTATTTTCGTGCGTGGGTTTGTGTGACGTAAAACAGAGATGCAGGACAAGCTGCTGCATGTTTTTGTTTATAAATGTGGCTTCCCCTTCCTTCACCTGTGGGGTGAATCAGCGCTGTGACGTCTGTCTTGTTATTTTTACCCAGACTGCTGTGGTGCTCTGCGTGAGCTGTCACCTTACCTCCACCTTGACCCGGTTGTCTCCGTAGCAGAGGTGTTGCAGGTAGGCGGCGGCGTTGGCCTGGACTGAGGGGAAGTGGTGCTGCAGCATGTGGATGACCTCCGGCAGCTCGGGGTCACGCCAAGCAAACTCCCTGAGGAAAGAGAACGTTCATTTAATTCAACATCGAACTGTGTCTTCTGGACTGGTTTTACACGGCTTTGATAACAAATAGTGTCAGGAACGCTAAATTATGTCATAATGCTACTGACCACTCAGATTATTAGTTAAATATTGTGCAAATAATTTTCAACAAAGACATAATTTTCTATTTGATTCTCACTTTTGCTCAAGACATTTGGCTAAAAACACAGTATTTACTAATAATTTACTAATTTACAAATAATACTGTCACAAAACAATTCCCCATAATGCACCTGTATTAAATTGGCAGAAATTAATACAGTGTAAGACAAAAACCTCATCTATGAAAATGTTTGTGCAAACGGAAAAAACAAAACAAAAAAAAAAAAAACAACTATATATCCTCCTTATTTCCAATAAGTTAAAGTTTTGGCTGTTTTACGTTAGATAATGACCTTGATTGCAACAGTTTTTACACATACTTTTTTTTTTTAAATTATGGGATGTCCTTTGCATTGAATAGCAAAGCTGCGAAACTCTTGTCTGGATTATAGGAGGGTATCCTTAAAGTCAAAAAGCAGTAATTTGGTATTTATTCACTGCTTTGTGGTGTCAAAACAGTACTTTACCTTTTTTATTAATTTAATAAATACATATCCAACTCCAACTTCCATCCTCTTATGTGTCCGCATTCTAAAAATGGTCATTTTTGTCTTGTTATGTCTTTAACACTACATTTCCTTATTCAATTATTATCTTGTTGCATCTTTGACTTGATTTTTGTCTTGTTTATATCATTTTTAATCATTTAATAATTGACCTTTTTTCAGCATCTTCCATCTTTTACTTCGTGTTTGTGTTATATCTTTTAAATGGTGCGTGGGTGCATATACTATACAGTGAATATAGACATAAAAGTACTTAAATGAGCTTATGTTTCAGTGTTTTGGATGTTGTGTTATGTCTCAAGCTGTTTTTGTCAAGTTACATCTTTAATGTTGTTTTCATCTCTTAGTTTATACATTATTCAATGTACACTGTGTCACTGGTGTATCCAGTATAGACACAAAAATATGATTTTTTCCTTTTTTTCTTTTGGTGAAAGCTCCGTTTCTTTGTGGGGAACAACACAAGTCAGCAAAGCCACTGGAACAACCTGAGGTGTAACAACATCAAGAGCAGGAGCTGTCCAAGGAAGTGTCTGTAAATCTAGAGCAGGGGTGTCAAACATGCGGCCCGGGGGCCAAAACTGGCCCACCAAAAAGGTCCAATTCAGCCCATGGGATGAATTTGTCAAGTGCAAAAATTACACCGACATTTCATGTCAAGCGTGTCAAATTCATTTTAGTTCATAGGCCACATACAGATCAATAGGATCTCAAGTAAAATAATAGAATAACCTACAAACAAAAATACTCCAAATTTTCGTCTTGGTTTAATGCAAAGAAAGTAAAATTACATGATGATAAAATTCATATTTACAAACTATCCGTTCACAATTAAATGCAAACAACCTGAAAAGTCTTAAGAGACGTGCAATTTTAACAATATTCTGATTGTTACTAAATGTTTTGTGTCTTTGCAGATCCACTATGATCTGTAAGTTGTATTAATAATAAGCTGAGACATAATATTGTTTGAATTGCACTTATTTTCCTTAAGTAGTTTCAGGTTATCAATGGTTGTTCAGGTTATTCACATTTTCATATTGTAATTTTACTCTTTTCAAACTAAAACAAATATATACATATATATATAATTTATAGGTTATTATGCCTACCATAACTATTAGATCGAACATATTTCCATGCACTTAAGAAATGCATTAATCGAAAACCCTGGTTTAAACGCTGTAATTCATAATGGGATTTCTTTCAGAGTATGTACATACATAGTGACGGTAGACTTAAACTTCCTGTTGTCTTCCGCTAACGTTTGACTACACAACTTCCATTCTCTATGATTTTACACATGTGCAGATGTAAAAGAATGAAATAAATCAGATTATATGCATAAATGCATGACGGCATCGGAGTATTGGGGAGAAATCTAGGTGTGTTAATCCGATTTCTCATAATCAGAAAACTGCTATTATCCGATAAACCCTATCAGATGATACTGTTTACATGGTCACTTGAATTATCTGGTAACTCCAGAAACTGGATAAGGATCAGAGTATTGGTGTGGATGTAAACTGGCTCACAGATGCAAACCACATGTTTATGTGGTTTGCCTTAAAATCAGAACCTTAATTCTAGTTATACTGTAGCTCTTTCAGAAATCAGCATTACTTTCATTACATTTACACTGCCTGTCTACTGTTACTTACTTTTTATTTATTTTTTTCTTCCTTTTCCCTAAGATGTTGTTTGCTGCTGCACACATATATACTAATGATTGCGTTAAGCTGCTCATAATGACAATGTGTGTATGCTAATTGTGTCTGAAATATCCATCCATCCATCCATATTAACATGTAATAAAATGTACTGACTTTTATTATTTTGATGAAGTCGCTAAAACAGTTAAACCTTTGTGTTTGTTTCCGAGTGTGTTTTCGTACCTGGGGTCCTTATGGATACTCTCGATGGACGGGGTGCGTGTCGCGACCCGCTCCACCAGTCCAGAGTGTCGGTGGGAGAAGACGGGTTCTCCGCCCGCCCTGTAGGAGTCGACGTAGAGCGCTGCAGAGCTCAGCCCATAGCTGCTTCTTTGGTACGGCAGCGTGCCGCAATGGCTTGTAGTCCGAGGGAGGGTCTCCATACCTGAAGGAAAAGAGAACGAACAGTGATTGCACCTGTGTTTGATGAATGTGATGCAGCACTGAGGCCAGTTTGTGGTGATCTACGAGAGGGAATTACATCCAAGGTCACATAGAAGACAAATCATGTTACATAAGTGCTCAAACCAGCAGGAATTCACTTACAGCAGCGAGTATCTGAGAGGCCAAACCTGCTTAAATCTGGACTAAACAAGACTAAAAGGACTCCTCAGATCAGGAATGTCAAAGTCAATCTTTTTCAAGGGCCACATTCAGCCCAATTTGATCTTAATTGGGCCAGACCAGTAAAATACTGGCCTATAAATAATGACAACTCCAAATTGTTCTCTGTTTTAGTGCAAAACTATAACTTGTTTACAAACTATTCAAACAAAAAACATATGAATAACCTGAAAAACTGAAAGATAAGCGCAATTTTATGCCTAGGACATTTAGTAACGGGCAGAATATTGTTAAAATTTCACTTACTTTTCTTTAGACATGTCAGGTTCACATTTATTCAGGTCATTCACATTTTATTGTTAAAAGATAGTTTTTTTAATGTAAATATTTTCATAATTTAATGTTTTTTACACTAAAATAAAGGGAAGAGGGAGTTGTAGGAATTGAAGTTGTCATCATTTACAGGCATTATGTAATTTTTTTTTTTCACATTAGAGTCATTGTTTATAGGTTAAACTATCATGTTACTTGAGATCTCATTGGTCTGGATGTGACTCCTGAACTAAAACGACTTCAGCGTCCCTGATTTTTAATATCTTCAGTGTAATTTTTGCATTTTGCAAATTCATCCCTCGGGCCGGAGTGGACCCTTTGGTGGGCTGGTTTTGGCCCACGGCCGCATGTTTGACACCCCTGCCTTAGATCCTCCACTATCGAACTCCACAGAGGTTTCAGCTGTAACTCCATCTGCAAAGGCTTCAATTAAGATGCAGTCGACTACATGAAAGGTTTCAGCCTAATTAAGCTCTGACCTCAGGGGGCGATAACAACAACACTTCCTCTGACTGGAAACTATGATTTCCACCACAGATTTTGGAAAAATTAATCTTCTCAACCTGGAGATCGAAGCCCTTGAGAGGGACGCTGAGAGAGGAAAATGGGTCTGTTTAAACCAGGGGTGTCAAACATATGGCTTGTGGGTCAAAACAAGCCACAAAAGTGTCCAATGAGGCCTGCGATGAATTTGCGAAACACAAAAATTACACTGAAGATATTATCAAGTCAGTGGCGTTAAAATCACTTTAGCTGAGCCCAATTTCATCTCAAGTCAGTCAAACCAGTAAAATATTAGCATAACAATAATTTAATCTCAAAAATTTGAACAATATTCTGCCTGTTACTCTATGTTTTGTGCCTTTGTCGATCCACTGTGATCTGTGACGCACATGTATCCAATCCAAACAACAGTTAACACATAAAACACTTATAAACATATAAAACCAAATACAAAGCTAAAACAAAACCATAAAAAACCCAATTTAATTATTAAAAAAACAATAAAAGCCAACATCAAAAACTGAGTTAAAAGCCAAAGGGAAGAAATATGTTTTAAGAGATTTAAATATGTTAAGTTGAGGCATCATATTATTACAATTGCACTGATTTTTTAAAAAGATATTTCAGGTTTTCTGAAGATATTTCAGGTTTTTCACATTTTTTGTGAAAGGATAGTTAATTTTCATGATTTAATTGAACTTTTTTTTCACTGAAACAAAAAGAAAAGTTTGGACTTTTCATTATTTTTTGGTTATTATGTTATTATTTTACTGATCTTCTCATGTCTGCTCCCAGACTGTCTGGATTTTGTCTTTTCTGTTTTGTCTGTCATTTCCTGTTTTATTTTGTTAAGTTTCCCTCATGTGTCATGTCTGGTGTCTTTACTTCCCCTCCTTAATTGTTTCACCTGTGTCTGATTGCCTGACTCCACCCTGATGTGTTCCACTTGTATCTAATTGTCTTCCCGCCCTCTTGTGTATTTAAACCCTGTGTCTTCCCCTGTTTCTCTGCCAGTTTGTTTGCTACACTCGTTGTGCTTACTTACCAGCGTTTTTGGATCCTGTCAGTCTGTCTGCCCGTTGTGACCCGTTTTTGTCTCCGGCCACCGATTCTGCCTGTTCCTCATCTGCCTGCTCGTCTGGTTCTGACCTGGTTCGTTCATCCGACTTCCGATTCTGCCTTTCCCCTGATTACCTCAGCCTCCAGCGTTTCACCTGTGTTTTGACCTTTGCCTGGACTTTGACCGTGAGTAAGCCTTCTCCTCATGTCCCGTTGCCACCTAATTTGCTCTCCCGTGTATGACCTGGCCTGTTTTTTGACTGTCCTCTGTTTTGCCCTAATCGGGTTGCTGTCGGGATTTCTCCGGCTCGGCCATGCTGACCGCCCGCTGTCCCCGCTCACAGCCCGGACGTCAAGTCCTGAATCACACGCCTTCACAAACGTGTTAATAATTCTGTGCTGTGTTTTTCCTCCTGTGATTGTGTTTAATAAACACTCAACTTTTCATCTGCGTACTAGTCTTGCATTTGGGTTCAGGCTTTGTACTTAGTCCGTTACAGATCTGACCAACTTGAGATCATACTGGGCTGAATGTGACCCCTGATTTTGACCCCCATGGCTTAAACATTTCTTTCTTCAGCTAAAGGTGAAGGGCGATCTGCTGCACAGTCTCAATCAGGTCAAACTAACATTTTCACCACATATTAATCAGGAAAATTCTGTTACAATAATGCAGAAGTTGAAGGTACAGTATATATTTGTTTTGTTAAAACAATGTAACTCTAACTCCTGGCTACATTTACTACAATAAAAACTCCAAACATGTCATTAAAGTACAAAAAAGGGTGAATCATACTAAGTAGCAGGTTGTTTGGGGGTCTTCATGTATGTGTGGTACCTGTGTTTGTCCTGTAGAGGGAGCCCTGGGGGTCGTGGGTGGGGCTGTGGTACAGGGGGCTGTGGAAGGAGCGCTCGTCAAAAACGGGCGTCATGTGGCAGTCTGGAGACAGCGCCGCCCTCAGCTCCGGATCCATCTGCCCCGCATGACCGGCGTATGAGCTGTGAAGCCCTGCAGGAACAAAACAAACACAGGGTTCACTGTGAATATTTAGTTTAGGACAACACAGTTTTAAGATGCACACTTAAAAAAAAAAACAAAAGCATTCTATACTCAGAAGTGCAGGTACTTGAGTAAAAGTGAACGTACTGATCCTGTAACTGGAGTAAAAGTACCAAGTCCAGACTCTGAAATCTGCTCTGAGTAGAAAAGTCTAGAGTCGGCCTTTGAAGGACATTTCTAGTGAATGTTTGTGCAAAATGAACAAATCCTAACATATTAACATAATATGAAGACCATTAAACCATTGGCCCAAACATAATGATTCACTCGACTGTGAATCAGTTTTCATTCAGTACATTTAAATGCACACATTAACTAAAGCATTTAATTTGACTATTGTCTTTGTCCTCGTCTACATGCACCAGAGCGTAATCCATTTATTATTGAAATCATGTTGCCTCCACTACGATACGTGGCGATATGCACTCTTTTATTTTGTTAAACTACGATGTCACAGACACAACAATAGACCCTTTTCACTTACGTCATCAATATCAGAAGTAAACAGATACGCCGCCACACTGGAAGGCAAGAGTGGAGGGAAGAGAGTGACAGACTGTGTGTTTAGCAGCTGCTTTATCAATAGTCACTTTTCCATCGACCCTCAAATTGTGCGAATATAACTTGCACATCAAAATTTACCGAATGGAAGAACGACAATTTCACCAAAAGTCAAATTTGTCAATTAAAAGTTTTTGCGCTGGCAAGAGGTGGTTTTTCGAGCGTAGCGCAAATGGTATATCACGCAAAACTGCAATGGAAAGACCTTTTTTCACAACTAGAGTGAGGTGAATTAAAAAAACGGATGTTGATGTACGTTACATCAAGCGAAGAAGAAGAAGAAACATGGTGCGGTATGCGTGGACACACCAGGAAACCCAATTATTTTTTAATTTAGAACAGGATGGAGGGGTAATATATAATAATAGTGAATATATCTGTAAATCAACACCATATTTGCGTTCGTCGCCATGTTTATGGAATGACTTCTCGTGTCATCTCGTGATACTAAATAAACAAATCATCTCATTTGTGATTCAATGGAAAAACCGACATTATGCACTTATGTTTTTTCGACATTTAGTAAATATCGGTAAAGTTTTGCACAGATGTCCAATAGAAAAGAGACTAGTGTTAAGACATTTTAAACGGGTTATTAGTGACAGTTCATCGTTTATATATGGTAGGATATTTTCAAACTCTGAACCCCGCTGAAAAGCAACAGTATGCTGAGAAACTGGCTGTGATTAATGGGTTTGACCCTTACAAAGACACGTGCTGAGTGGGAGCAGGAACACCTAAAATTAATAACATTTAAATTCTTCAGTCTAACCTTTACCGTTGCATCCCTATTGTTACTGATTATACATAATATACAGCCGACAGGTGACCGTAGGTCTACTGCCATATTGGGTACTCTGTCTCTAGGCACTGAGTTCCTTATATTTTTCTCCCTGGTTGGTTAAAACAGAGGGGGTCCTATTGAAAGACTTCTTTTCACCATGTCCCTCTCTGTCTGAGCAGCCTATTACTGCATAAAAGTTAACCATAACTACAATTATTAAGTACAAGTATCTGTCTAACAAACCTGGCACTGCTCTTTCTAGCTTGTGGGTTGTCTTCCAATATGGCTACACAAACATAAATCACATGACCCCCCACATGACCATCATGTGGCAAGGGCCTATAGTCAATAGCACAAGAATTTGGTGGATTAATTTCAAAATGATCTGTGGACAGAGAGCCTAGAAAGAATTCATACATGTTCAAACAGTGCAAGACACCAGCTCATACAATTTAAAATCATACATGGACTCCATTACTCTAAGGAGAAATTACGTAATGTATATCCAGAAGTGTCGGCCATGTGTGATAAATGTCAACACTCAGTGGGGACCCTCTTACATAGCTTTGTGTTATCTCATCCAAGCTTTTTGGTCTGATATCTTTAATATTATATCCAAGATCACTAACGTTCCCATTAAACCAGAACCCCTCCTTATCATACTGGGTGTGTCCAATATATTTGAGAATCTAAATGCAACACAGCAACACTTCCCCTCCTACTGTTTCATAACGGCATGATTCTTATGGTCTGGAAAAATGCAACTGTTCCTACCTTGAAGAGGTGGCAAGAAGAGTTAACCAACACACTTCACCTGGAGCAGATAAAATATCTTTTGAAAGATAAGCTTTCATGGTTTCATAAGACCTGGAACATCTTTATATCATATCTTGCAGCTATAAATCAGATATAGTGATACATACCAAAACACACAAAATACAAGTCGAAGAGCAAGAGGCCCCCACTGGTGTGTGTGTGAGAACTGTTGAAGAGTTATGATTTGTATTAGTCTATTGCTGTTCTACCTATGTTGTGGTATTTCGTTTTATATTTTTCAAAGAAACATAATTTGCGTGCTCAAAACTACATTCAAACTGAAATGTCTCCAACACTGTATGCACAATTGTGTAACTGAAAAATGAGCCCTTGAATGTTTAACTGATTGTGTTAAATCATTTGGACAAAACAATAGTCGACAGCGAGCTAGCACGTTAGCAACCCAAAGATAAAGTGGCACAACAATGGACAGCACTGTCAGCTCTAATTTTCATGCAGAAGTGATGCATCATGTTTGACTTCCGAGTCACTATTTGGGTCAGAACACCTGGTCTAGTTCCTGTCTGACTGGTCTGTTTACATGCAGGAGCAGATCCACTTTCAAACACGTTCACTAAGCGTGTTAGCCCAACTTTTAGACCTTCAATTTCAGTCAGACTAACATGTTAACATGTACTTTTGATGTCCAGTTTTAGTCAAACTTGGGCAATAATTCTTTTTTTTTTTTTTTTGCATGTGTGTATGTTATGTAAACCCATGCTCATGTTTAAACCCAGGCTGAAATTGGATGCAATTCCCCTCAAATGCATTAAAACTAAAGTGACGTGCCTGCTCGGAAAGTTAAGGGCTAAATCGGACAGATATTTGTGATAAAATGTGGGGGGAAAAGTAAAAAATGGTCAGAAATGAACACTCAAGTAAAGCACAGATATGTTAAAAACACTACTGAAGTACAGCAATGAAGTATTTGCAGTTACAGCCTTTGAAAAAAAACACACCTATCTCGAACAATAAAGTTAAGCTGCAGTAAATGTATAGACACATGGCTCTTGTGGTTTTACTATTTTCTTTTACACTTAGAAGGACTTAAAGTGGTACTAACATGTCACACTTATGATTAGATACACTATATAGACAAAAGTATTGGGACACATCATGGCTACAGCTGTAAGATGTTCTGTTCATGCTGACTTGAGATAAAAACATCAATATTTTAGCATCAATATTTTATTCCTTAAAGTTTAATGGGAGATTTGTCTTCCTAAGTGAGATGTCAAGAAAGTAGATGTTAGTTGTGGTAGAAAAGCATTATTTACGATCATATTTACGAAATTTAGAGGTAGAACATTTCAAATCATAGTCATGGATAAAAAAAATTTGAGTTGAGAGAAATTGAGTAAAAACCATATCTGAGGCATTTTGGAAGTAAAGATAATTTAAACTAAACTAATCAATGCAATACAATAATTATTTATCCCAATATAAAACTATATTATGAAATTTGCCATCATTGTTTTGTATCCCAGATCCCTGTTAGAAAAGAAACACCTGAAATCAACATGAATTCAACATTTGTCATAAATGTCAATATTTTTATTTAATGGGAGATTTTTCTTTCTAAGTGAGATGTGAAGAAAGTAGATGGTTAGTTGTGGTAGAAGATTATCATTTACAGTCTGAGCATGACAAATATTTTAGTCATGGATAAAAAAACAAAACAAAACAAGATCAATGTTGAGAGAAATTCAGTAAAAACCATCTCTGAGGCATTCTAAATTAAGATGATTTAAACAAAACTAATCAATGCAATGCAATGATATTTATCCCAATGTAAAACTATATTACGACATTTGTCAGTATGGTTTTGTATCTCAGACCCCTATTAGAAAAGAAACACCTGAATTCAACGTGTCCACATACTTTTGTCCGTATGGTGTGTCGTTAACTGTCCAGGATGAGTAAGCAGTACAACTGCTTCTTTCTACTGGTCATGTACATATTATTTTAGACTAGGCTGTGCATTCAACAAGCTTGTGCCAAACGCTGTATTTCATAACGCCAGCTCATCCCAACTGTTGTTGTGCTTCTACAACACATGAAGACTTAGGTCAGTCAGAATGTGCTGCAGGCGTCGTCATCAGCAAGTCAAACAAGAGGAGCAGAGGGTTTTTCCATCCTCCAATCTCAGAGCAGATCTGTTCAAAGAGCGCTCCAATTATAAAGAGGCTTTAGGGCACGGGGGGGTGGGGGGTTGGGGGGTTGGGGGGTTGGGGAGGGGGGGGTGTATGTGTGCAGCCTCAGCGGATGAGTCCAATAACTGAAGCGCAGAATCTACACTTAAAGCTGGTGATGGAGGAACTATTTGCTTGTGCAGTTCCCGTCTTCATTTAAATACATTTCTAAGGAAAGTGTCATTTTATCTTAAAGAAAACACTCTTGTGACACAATCCTGTTAAATGTCCTTCGGCAAAGGGGGACCTAATCCAAATTGTGACCTTCACAAAATGCTTGAAATGTGCCGGACTGAAAACGATGTGAAAAATCATGTTTCGGGCACTCAAATTCCAGTTACTGGCCATTTTCACACTAATGAACTGCTCCCTCCACACTCCTCTGTGGATTGTATTTGTCCATTGTGACACAAAAGTCAACCTTGAAAACTGGTTGAGAGAGAAAACGTGAACCACATGTAATGATACTGAACCCACCGAGGTCCAGCTGAGGAGGCTAATTGGAACCACATGCAAATCTGTATATTTGGTTGATAAACTGTGCCTGTGGATTTGTAATTTCGGTGACATTGAAAAGATATTCACAGCCTGACATAATATATAGACTGGTAATGGTGACCTGTGTGTCCATAGCCAACAGAGTCCTTTATACCTGGGTCTTGGATTCTGTATTACATTTGTTTTCTCAAAATTCTTGAAGTAAATGTCAAAGTGTCTATTTTAACCCAAACCATCAATCTTTTCCTAAACTAAACCAAATAATTCTGTCCATTACAGTTTTAGCTTTAATGTGCAATACTCAACACCTTGTTATCCACGCTCAATGGTGCTTGCACAGAGGTAGGAGGGTTAAATATGTGATTGACAGCTGCAATTTTCACATATATATATATATATATATATATATATGGTTTAATAATCACAGAATAAAAGTACTAGTTATTATTATCAACACCATTACTATCAATAATAATAATCATAATAATACTAACAATAAGCAGCGGTGAGAGAACTAAGGGGTTAGAGGTTCCAAATTATAGATCAGGGGTCACCAATCCTGGTCCTCGAGGGCCGGTATACTGCTTGTTTTAGATGTATCCCTCTTCCAACACACCTGATTTAAAACATAAGCCTATCATCAAGCTCTGCAGAAGCCTGATAACGACTGTCAGGTGTCCGGGAAGAGGGAAATATCTAAAACATGCAGGATACCGGCCCTTGAGGACCAGGATTGGTGACCCCTGTTATAGATCAATAATTCTATATCGGGGCTGAGGTCCTTGCCCCTGTATTTTTATACATGAGCTTCTTGGAGCATACCATAAACCAAACAGGAAATTCAGCATTTTGGATTATATAAGATACATTTGCTGAAGTTTTGCCATTTCTTGATGAATTTTACATCCTAAATGGTGGGTGTCTATTTCCAGATATTCAACTAAGTGATATTTAATACCACACCTGAATTGCAATTAAACCCCAGACTGAAATGCTTTAATTAAGCTTTAGTTTTTTTGTTCAAATCTGGAAATACTGTTTGACAACTTTACCAACTAACTGAATTACATCTTTAAAACAGCTTGTCCATCTGTCAGCTGAGCCTAGACAGGCTCTGTACAATGCTGTCATTTCCATTATATGAAAAAATAAAGCTTGTCATTTGCTGCTGATGTTTGCCTGCTCACCAGGTTTCACTTCCTAAGCTACGAACACCACTGATCAGTAATAACCTAATCGTATATTTCCATCATTTGCTCATCTCCCTCATGTAATCTGGGATTATGCTGGATCTGCGGGATAACTGGGCATAAGGACTTAGGCTATGTATTAGGCCACTTAGCAGCAGAGCAAGATGAAAAATCAGTCAGCTAGAGAATAGCAGGCATTTTATTTAGTTCACTGACTCCACCGCCCACACACACCCCAGCCACTCGACCGTCCTCTTTTCACACGTGCACAAACACAACCAAAGCCCGACACAAAAGGTGGACGTGAGCGCACACAACGTCGATATCCTCACAAATGGGAAACGTATACACCGCCTGCACACAACACCACCACCATGTCACGTCCAAACAGGCTGAATCAAAACAGGCAGGCACTGATGGCAGTATAATAAAGCCTCCCAGGCCTGTCAGCTGATAATCACATGCTGATGCTACTGTGAGGCTTTGTGATAGAAAACGCCCCTATATGGGTCAGTGGGAGCAGCTTAGTGAAGAGACAGAGGGTAGGATGGGGGGGTGGAGGGGTAGAAAGCCATGTCACTGCAGCATCAGCAGCACTTCCTCCACTGTAAATCCCCCACCAGCTACGCAGCAGGAGCAGAAATGAGAAGAAAGTTGTGCTTTTGCTGTTAACATATTTGATTTTTTAATGTTCATCATGTTATTCTGCGGGAAAAAAAAGACCCCGGTGGCTATATTTAATAAAACTTTAAAACTACCGAATGTAAGCTGGGTTGGAAAAATGCTCAGAAGAGTCCTCAAAGGCGTCTATAAGCCCGGCTCACTGAACAGCCTGGCAACAGAACAAGAATAATCCCTTCTCAAGTTTCTCAGGAAGCCTCAGCCTCCTTCACCAACCAGAGAATGATAAAGATGTCACCTTGGGCTCATTTTGTAAGATAGTTAAAGGTTTGTGTTGAAGTCTGTAGGTTTTTCTTTTAGAACATTAAGGGCTGGATCTACTAAAGGTTTGCGTGTATGAAAAATGTACAGTCTGATTTACTAACAGTGCACACTAAGGGTTGCATTTTTCAAAAGGTGCAAAAGAGCACGTCTGCATCCGGTTTGTGTTTGCTGCAATAAATATGCACTATGGCGCATGTATACGCAATTGTGTGTGCTGGGAGGAGAAAATGTAAATATATTAATTTAGCACATGCAAAGTGATTTATCAAACCTGAAAGCAATTTTGCTCATAGAAACTGCACCCATATTTAACACATCTCAAAGGGAGGTACAAATGGTTACTGTCACAAGGAGACGATGAAACAAGAGAACAGTTTTCACCCTCATGTGAACATTTTGGAATGATGGAAGAAAAAACAATTGAGACGCATGCCTGCCTGCCCCCCCCCCCCCCCCGAACTTTACAGGACTCTTGTAAAGGCCTCTTTTCCACTTCAACTGATACGCACCAACACTAGGCTACAGTGTGACAAAATTATGTGCACCTGACAGTGTCAGGTCTGCTCCCAGACTGTGTCTGGATTTTGTCTGTCTTTTCTGTTTTGTCTGTCATTTCCTGTTTTATTTTGTTAAGTTTCCCTCATGTGTCTTGTCTGGTGTCTTTACTTCCCTGCCTTGATTGTTTCACCTGTGTCTGATTGCCTGACTCCACCCTGATGTGTTCCACCTGTGTCTAATTGTCTTCCCGCCTTCTTGTGTATTTAAACCCTGTGTCTTCCCCTGTTTCTCTGCCAGTTTGTTTGCTACACTCACCAGCGTTTTTGGATCCTGTCAGTCTGTCTGCCCGCCCATTGTGACCCGTTTTTGTCTTCCGACCACCGATTCTGCCTGTTCCTCATCTGCCTGCTCGTCTGGTTCTGACCTGGTTCGTTCATCTGACTTCCGACTGCCCTTCCTAATTACCTCAGCCTCCAACGTTTTACCTGTGTTTTGACCCTCGCCTGGACTTTGACCGTGAGTAAGCCTTCTCCTCATGTCCCGTTGCCACCTGATTTGCTCTCCTGTGTATGACCTGGCCTGTTTTTTGACTATCCTCTGTTTTGCCCTCGTCGGGCTGCTGTCGAGATTTCTCTGGTTCGGCCGTGCTGACCGCCCGCAGTCCCCGCTCACAGCCCGGACGTCGAGTCCTGAATCACACGCCTTCACAAACGTGTTAATAATTCTGAGCTGTCTTTTTTTTTTTTTTTTTTCCTCCTGTGATTGTGTTTAATAAACACACTCAACTTTTCATCTGCGTACTGGTCTTGCATTTGGGTTCAGGCTTTGTACTCTGTCCGTTACAGACAGTCATTCAATCCAACAACCCGCACCCCCCCCCCCCCCCCCCAAAATGAATCTGTGCCGCTGCCCAGTAATGCTATTTTAGAACTTCCAGATGAATTCTGGGATGATTTGGGGCCAGTAACAAGGAGGAGTCATGCAATACCTTCTATGACAAAACTCTCCGCAACATTATATTTGTGTGTCTGGATCATTTTGGCACACTGTTGCCATTAATGCTGGCATATCCCAGAGCAGTTTTTCCAGCATCTTGTCTCCATGACAACAGCCAGTAGTGCACACAAAATCCTCATTCAAATAGGGCGGTCTCCAAGACTTTGCACCTGTTGTCATTTGCACAATCCCTCTTAGTAAATCACCTGCAAACTGCTTTTCAACCCCACACACAAAATTCTAGAGTGTGCATGCAAATTAATAAAATAATTAATTAGGATCTTTGTAGATCTGGCCCTAAGTGTATCCGTAATCTGCATGTTTTGACTCCAATGTTCACTGATTTCAGACATTAAAAAGGAAACAAAATAAATACCAACATACAGTATATGAAGAACTGCAGAAACAAGTGTTATGCAATGGCTCTGACAAACAAATTCTGATTACAACTAACTAGCAAATTTTGGAACGATGATGAATAGACTGTTTTTAAAACTATTATCAGCCATGGTTGGACATTAATTCCTTCATACTGTCCTTTTGCCAATTTTCAGAAAATTCTGTTACTTTTGGATAGAAAACCAAAGTGTGTTTAGCTGGGAGCCTGTATTTTGTTTATTAGACAATTCCATTTGTAAAATAAACATCACCTGCTGTTGCATACAGACTTGCATCAGTGCCTCAGTATCAGATGGCTGTCTTAATTGCTGACAGTGTCTATAGCAGTGTATGAAGCTCTGATTGTGCAACACAGGACTTTATATTTACTGTTTTTCTTTTCGCTACAGCCCAAAATCAAACCTACATTTGGGTTACAAGCGAGGCTAAGGTGCGTTGTAAAAGTGTGACACAGCTGGACTTAACAGGTTTAAGGTGAGGTTATATTTGATCATGTTAGATTTGTGAAAGTTTCTCAAAGTCTACATGTTTGAAGTCATAAAAAAAGAGCATAAATGAGATGGTGATCTGCAGTAAACAAACAAATCAATTCACCAACTCGTCTACTCATTTTCTGAACCTTTTATTCCTCAATTTTGTGGCCAACTGATGAATTACTGCTTAAGAAGAACCAGAGAAATCAATCATAATTACTGATTGCATGACCACTGAATAGTTACTGCTGATTAACATTGCACTATGTCTCATCAAATCACACTATATTGAATCAAATCGTGTTAAATTGTGCTAAACTGCCATCAGGGTGAACTGTAATAATTGCATTGGTAGTTACTTTAATATTCATCTTTATATGTTATATCATTGGTAGTGCCCCAAGATGCATCAGGCTCAATGATGTACATGAACATCCTCATTATGCACAGTATTAAACAAAATCCATCATACCAAAGCAGTAGTGTAAAGGAAGGAGAAACACTGCTCTTCTGTCTAACTGGAGTGTAACCTCCCACTGTTTCCCTTTGCTCCCTATCGACTGCTTCATGGAGACCAATAGATACTAACACGGTTTGTTCCTCCAACCATCAATTTGCTAAGCAGCGCATGAGAGAGACGCTCAAGTGGAGGCACTGGGATCCACTGTATTGTGTTCATGTACACTGTGGACGTGTGCTCTGATACTGTATTATTTTTTTGAGCTGTGTTCATCCAGACTGCTGCACATTAATCATCCTGCAAGATTAGAATTAATTCGGGCTCAAACCACTCACCTGCTACAAGTGAAATTCCCCCTTTTATGAAGATTACAACCCTTATTTTTCATAGTGGCATGCATCAAATAACCTTTTTTTTCCTCCCCATCAAACACAGAAGCACTATCTGACAATGCTGTGAGATAATTTGACTAAAAACTCCATGAAATGAGCTCCCTAAGCCTGGATATGAGATACAATCACCTGCCGAGTTTGCACTTTGCCTGAAAGTTATTTTGTTCAACAAGGAGCTTTATTTAATGATTCATACTGCATTACAGAGATACAGAAATACTCAGTGGAGTTCTTGCTCTACAGAAAATGTTGTGTGCAACAATATTAAATCAGTGTTGCTCAGTCAACTTTCCCCGGACAAAAGGAAGGTTATTAAATCAACAGAAAAAATGGTACCGAGGCTGTGGAGTGTGGCTTTGTTTATTTAAGACGGCAATGTTCGCTCAAAACACTTCAAGCACACTCGGCAACACATATTCAAACATACTTTGCTGAAGATGGAAAAACTAAACTGAATTTATAGTTGATTTTTATTTATTTTTTCCCCCAGCCCAGATTCTGACCTGGTTGAATTGGACCAGGCAACCCTCCAGGGCACAAAGCGACATATCGTACCCGCCTACTGGTGGAAAAGGAGAGCTGAAAAGAGGGCGAAATGAAAGACTGCACCTCGATCTGCACTCATGTCTTCAAGAAACTGTAACATAATAGCAGACAGCCGCTAAAGGAGGCTGCACGTAAAGATCCCGGAGGTTTATTTTAAGCAATTGTCATCCTAGATGAGTGACAATGTATATTTTCCTGTCCTCCACAGCTACAACTGGACAATGTAATCATGCACATAGTCTGTTATGAATGCATAATGTTCTCATCACTGTTTTACCATGAAATTAATACCAACTGGACTGAAGAAAGATGTAACGGTGAATCATTGGGTCATTTTCATCATTAATGTGAGAATTTTTGGTCTGACTTTAAACTAATGAGTCTTCTCATTCTGTTTGTGTGCTGCCTCTTGGTCAGGTCGTTTTTCTAAATGAGAATCAGTTCTCAACTAACTTACCTGGTTAAATAAAAATAAACAAATAAATGATGGAAAGGTTTTCAGAAAATAATGTCATGGATATTTTTCATTGTTCACAGATGCTGATTTATGAACCAAATTACGTGATTGATTAAGAAAGCAATGTGGTTGTAACAGTAAATGAAGTACAGTAAGTGTGAGTTGTAAATAAGTGTACAGAGCAAAGATTTGAAAAAATATCAACTCATTTTGCAACTTGATCATAAAATGTAGTTGATATAAATGAAATAATCTGTAATGATGTACATGTAAGAACCAAGAGCATAATAAGTAAAAAAGTATGAAAAACTTCTAACTTCTACAGCAGGTATGCATGTTCTGACTGAAGTTCCCGGTCAGAGTAATAATGGCAGTTTTTAGGACTTAAAGAAAATTAATTTATGCATCCTTTGATTTTTCATGTTATGAAACATAACATTCAATTTAACACTAAAATTAGCTGGCAAGCTAACACCAGCTAAGAGTAGTATATAAGGCAACAGCAGCTAATGTAATCTAGGTGGCTAAGTGCAGTTTGCTGTAAGGAAATTACAAGAAAGGTACAAGTTGAAGTTATTAAAAAAAACCCTAAAAGATTCCAGGCTTTTGAGAAGACATTTGTTTCTGGTCCAGTTTCAAGAAAAAACAAAAAAACATAGCTAAACCACATGGAACCGGCCACAGAACTGAGTAAAATAACAGACTTAGCTGAATATCACTGGCACTGATTTGTTGGAGACAGTTATTTATATAATTATATAAGCATACAAATTAAAATAGATAACCTACATCTGGTCATTTTTAGATATTTTAATGCAGAAATAATACATATTATACCCTAAACTTGCACAATTAAATCTACTTTTATCCCTTATATGAGCATATTGTTTAATTCAAGTTAAAAAAAGTCACCACCACTGGAGAGTCATGATACGATGTACACATTTGACACACTGTATATGACCTGATTACTTTGTTATTTAAATTTGAATTAAAATTACTTATAAAGATTAGTTCCATCTACATGCAGGGTCTCTTTCAGTGTATTTTGCATGAAGACATGAACAAATGTGTGTATATTGTGAAATGTTATTCATGTTGTTACTTTCATTTTCATCACTGTGAACTGCTACGTTAATAGCATGCTCCATGTTAGGCCCAAAATTAATTTACACTGTAAGCAACGTGGTAAAGTGAGACAGAGTTCAACAGTTTCCATTATAAGACTGTGTCGGAACAAAATAGACTATGGAGGTGCCATAATCTGTATCATTAATGGAAAACCCTGGTCACATCTCATCCACTTACACTCAGTATGTTTACATGTACACCTTAGTCGAGCTACAACTGTAGCGCAAATGAACCATTTAATTGTTCTGTCATCTTTGTCTCAGTCTAAATGCATGGGAGTTTAATCTATTTAATGTTGAAAACAAGTCGCCTCTACTATGATAGGTGGAAATATGAATTCTTTTAGCTTGTTAACTTATAACATCACAGACCACAACAATAGTCAATAGCGAGCTAGAGAGTTAGCAACCCAGAGTTAAGCAGGCACGACAATGGACAATGCTGCAAATCTGTACATATGCTTTCTGTCTGCTCTAATTTTTGTGCAGATGAGATGCATGATGTTCGACATCTGGGTCAGGATTTGGGTCAGAACACCTGGTCCAGTTCAAGTCCAACTGATCTGTATCGACTTTCACGCTCATTATCTGGGCATGTTAGTTCAATTATTAGAACTTTCCAGTCCAGTTTTAGTCAGACTAATAATAATTACAATACAAAATTACAGTAATTGAGTTTTTTAAGTATCATGTAAACAACCCGATTGTGTTTTTGTGCATTTTCACTCCTAGCCCAGACGGTTCCTGTTGCCTGCCTGTAGGACGAATCAAATACAGGCAAGTGTGCAATATAGGGCAATGGTGGCATGGAATACACTGCCACAATTTTTAATTTCAGAAATTCAAGCAGTTAGTTTTTCTAAAAGGTTGAGAATTTTCATATTTACCCAAGAACAACTGAGCTATTGCACATCCTATAGTGACATCTAGATGTTTTGTTTTTGTTTTGTTGTGAAGCAGTTTTTTGTTTCTGTTTTTGGGGTTAATTTCTTATTTTTTTCTGTTATTGTTAGTATTATTTTTGTTACAGTAATTGTTTTGCATTGTCTGCAATTTTGGTGTTCGTGTTGTTGTGTTGAGAGTATGTACATCCTGTTTGTTGAGCGAGTTGTGGGCAATTGTGGTGCTTTGTTTGTATGTTAATGACCCCAGGAAAAGTAGCTGCTTGGTGTGCAGCAGCTAATGGGGATCAAACTAATAAACTAAATAAACTAAACCCCAGAGTATGAGATGACTGGACATCAGACTGACCTATGAGGCTGTCGGGGCGGGGCAGGGCACTCCTCTGGTAGAGACCGTATGGATCCGCTCCATACGCCAGCGGCTGGCTCTGTCTGGGCAGTGTGGAACCATAATGCTGTGGCATAGCCGTCATTCCTGAACGTAGCGGCGACCCCGTCAAACCCCTCCCTTCGATCAGGGAGAGGGTGGAACCCAGTCGCCCACCTGCTCCCCCTATAATCCCACCGCCTCCTCCTCCTCCGCCGCCGCCACCGCCGCCCAGGGCCTGGGTGCCGTCCGTCGGAGAGGTCGGTGACGGGCAGGAGGGCGGCATGGTGGTGCCTGGGAAAACGGCGGCCAGCGGTTTGGGCTCAGAGAGGATGGGCGAGTCGTAGGTGCTGCCCTGGGAGGTTCGCAGGGAGATGCGGGAGGGTGAGACAGTCCCGGCGGTGCCACAGCCCGGAGACTGGCTCCGAGAGGGGAGGGATGCCATCCTCCGCAACACCCGGCCTGACGCCTGTGAGGAAGACAGGAAAAACACGGAACTGTATTAAAGATGTGGACACATGCTGCCTTCAGGTGCTATCGGGAAACTGATCCTTTCCACTTGTCAGATTGAAACTAGGAGTGAGTTGTGTTCAAGTGCTTCTGTTAATGTCGTAGTGAAATGAAAAATGGCTGAAACATAATTGATCATAATTGGATAAAACAGTTTGGGACATGTCAATTTATCTGCTATAGCATTCTCTGTAATGTTTTTGCAAATTGTGTCCTATAAATGTGTAAAATCATCAGTCAACAGCAGCAGAACCTTAATAAAAACATTGTTTACCATTCACCATGAATCCCTCGTTGCATTATGGCAGGAAAAGCTACCACCTCTGTCATCTTTGCAATGAGTGAACTCGCTAAGATAATGCTACTGCTAACCATGTGACACAAAACAAACATACACTATATAACAGAAGTGAACCTACCTACGTTGCAGTCACCCATAGGTTACTGGTGCTCAGGTAAACATAATTACAAAATGTGCAAGAAAAAGACTGGAAGCTTATTCCAATTTCTGCAATTTCTATGGATGAGGTTAATATGAAGAAATGATTACAAAGAATCTAGGGAGTAAAAAACAAACACTGGAGTCCAAGCAAAATTAAACTTGCAAAATAAATGTTAATGACGGAGAAAAACTCTCCTCAATGAGCTGGATTCCTTTTTCATCTGGAAAATAATTCAGGAACGGATTTATTACAATTATTAAATAATGTTTTTCATCCCATTTAATTCACATTTATTTGATTCCTGGTATCCATATTCTCTCGAGGGCCAAAACAACCCCAAGACGTCACATATAATATGCATAACAGAGCTGACAGATAATCAGCTGAACATTTGTATTTTCTGAATAAATACCTGCAAATGAAAATTAGACTCTGCACACTGCACTGCTCCCATTTGCAAATATACTTGCCAATTATCGTAATGTGACACAGAGAGGAGGGAAGTTTCATCACGGCTGATGGAGGCATTACCATCATTTCTCATTTATTCAAGTGAGTGCATGTCTTTGAATAAATGTTTAAATTCATTAAAGGGATCGTGGATGCTTTGAGAGAATCTTTCATATTTATGGCGACAAACATTGACTTTCCTCCTTATTACCGATTTAAAATGTCCTTCAGTTACAGACTGGATGCCGATCTGTGCCGCCTTAATCCATCGAAGCCTCAGCTCCCTCGAAGGAAAATTACGAGCCGAGACATGTAAGCCCATCCAGTGAGGCTGCCGGGTTTGGAATAAATCAGGGAAAAATTCAAATGGGCTCAACCATTATCTGTCACTCCAGCTCCGACTGTCACGCAAAGAGAGAGTATAATTATCAGCCGCAATGAAAGGAGGTGATAGTGTTTGAGTCGGAACAATTTTAAGGTAAGGCTTGATGCGATTTGAAGGGTTTAGTTGATGGTCTTCATCATTTACGACAGTAATTACTGAGCTCCTACTAGCTGTCATTACTCTGCAATGATGACTGTTATTCGCCCCGAAAAATGTAGGAATATTTGAGGTGACACAGATCTTAAAAATAGCCAGGCATGAATTTGGAACCTCAGCTCTGAGTCTTAAAAGTGCTCAGAAAGAAACAGAAAAGTTTGGTCATATGCAATTCATGGGCAACTCAATCTGTGGATGAATATCATGTAGTTTGACTGAAAGCCGAACAAATGAGTTTGTGCTAGGACTCTTTCTTTCATTTACCTACAAAACAGGTTTTGCACTCAGTACATGACTCAGTTAGCGATATTCTACAGGAAAAAACAGAAAATTTATGTAAGCCTACTTCCAAATATCAGAGAAAACCTTACAATATGCATTTACAATATGGCACTGAATGCTTCTTTGTTTGCTAATGATTTTGCTGATGTTAGCTTCCTTCGCAAACTGTACCAAACTAAAACCCATTTACTATTAAGTGTAAGTAATTTATGCTTTAACTTCAAGTTAAGCATTTTGATTTGAGGCTGGGTATTTTTTGTTAGTTTAGTGTTTTTTTGGGGTTTGTTTGTTTTAATTTGGGGCTAAGCAAATACTTGACATAACAAAAAAGGAACATCAGTAAAGGTTGTAAAACAGATTATTTTCTTTTTTCTAACTATGTGTACTATGGTGGCTAACATTATTTAGCATCAAACAAAGAAATATACTTGCAGCCAACATTATTGCTGTTTTTTTCTGTATACAGTCTGCCTCAAGCCTTAACTATCCAAATTACGATTAACGTCAAATATTAACAGAATATTTGTTTATCTAGCTAACAAAGCTATTACTGATTAAACTAACACTATATTGTGAATGTAACTCTCAAACACATATCGTAGTCCATTCTGTCAACCTCTTTTTAATATTTATTGTATTATTACAGAAATGTTGCATTATTTATCATGAAACATTGATTATTAATTAATTAATTAATTAATTTATTTATTTAATAGGGACAGTGCATATTAATGAACATCTACAACAATTGCATCTGTAAATATGCCAGATTGTAGCAGCAGTGCTAATTTCCATCTGTAGTCCCTTAATTGACTATAATACCTTAAAATAATAGATAATTCCCGTCAGCAGTTGTCATCCTTCCTCATAGGGCTGACTAATATGTCAAATTAATTGGATTAATCAAGGTTTTGCTTTCTTAAAATCTGGAAAAATGCCTAAATTGAGATTATTCCTTTGGAGAACTGTCCGTCTCGCAAAAAACTTCAAAATACAATCTACAGTAATCTGTTAATTGTCTTTTCTTTTTTTTTTTTTTTCTTTATCCACTTTTGTCTTCAGTTCATGCAGCCAGAAAACAATGTAATAAAACTGTAAATCATCCATATCACTGAAAAAACAATTAAAGCTTTGGCCATATTGTCCGTATCTGTTTCCTCAAAGTAAGATATAGTAAAGTGCGTATATGTAAAAACAATGGATTCAGCTGGAAGTGAAACCTCTTCAGTTTTTGGCTTCAGAAATTTACAACACAATCCGAGTGAGCTGATTAACAGATCAAATCGTGTTTCCAATGTCACAATATTGAGATTCAGTGAATCATTTTTTGCAGGCATTAGGACACATAGGTTTCATAGTACTGTATTTAAAGTGTTATTTCTGCACTTCCATGGAAATCTGTTACAACCTCTAGAGAAACTACCCTGTGATGGAAGGTTTAGGTATGTTTTTGAATCTTTGCAGGTGTTTCACAGAGGGAGGGGGTTAAATATGTGACTGACAGATTTAATTAGCGATCACTGTTATGATCAACTGCTGTGCACGATGGGCCATCACAGGAACAACAGAGGGAAGGTGTGTATTATTGAATCCTGTGTTTTTATGCTTCCTACAGCTTTAATCTTTACAACTAACATGCATGTACAGTAGTGGAATTTTTTTTTACTCAATCTCAAATATCATGAAATATTAGCGAAAAAAAACCCAACTTTTTTTTTATTTCAAAAGATGTGGCTGCGTCAGGCAGACACGAACAACTGCAAATAATTTTTTTTTTGTTTATCATTAAGAAGACAAAATAACAAAAGTAGATTCAGTTCAAATTGTTAATGCGAGTATAAGTAACACCAGAGGAGTCAATGCAACAGAAACATACCTGATATGTGTACAAAATGTACAGAGTGTAAAAAAAAACAATAATTCGTTCAATGTGGCAATGTTGGAAAATTAAAATGTTAATATTAAGACAGAAAATTATCTCCAAATGGATTTTACTGAAACCAAAGCTGCTTTTGTTTGGTTTACACCCAAAGAAACACAATTATAATAAAAGGGAATGCGTATTTATAGACCTGCAAAAAAAGGGTATAGCATTATTTTGGGGAAAAATGTTCATAGACTAAGTATTACTCATTGAATCAGGCAGATGTTGTCAAGTCTTCCATTACAGAAGATCACCTATGTATTGAAGGGTGAATAGTAAACATCTGAAGGCATCTGGAACACTTTCATCCAATATATCAAAGACCTGAAATGATCACCGATGGACTGTACAAGTGACTTACATATGTGGAAACTGTGGTTCCTAATGTTGCTTGATTTTCCAAGACATTTTTCAAGAGGGTGCACTACCTTTGCTCAAATTGAGAAGTGCTATTTGTTCACTTTTGCTTGAAACACAACTGAAACACCTTCTTTTTACTGCTTAGACAGAACTATGCAATACTGCGCTGCACGGTTGAAAATTTCAATAAAATACAATTGACAGTTTCAACATGTCATGACCTGGATGCGTTTCATTATTTTGCTGAAACATCCAGTTTTGACCTTAATGGAACTGAGCATGTGCAGAAGAGAGCATGTGGGTTTGGGGAATGGAACAATACTTGGCACAGTTCAATGACGTAAAAGTAGTCACTTTCCACTGGACATCTGCGCAAAACTTTACCGATATTGACTAAATGTCGAAAAAACAGAAGTGCGTCATGTCGGTTTTTCCATTAAATCACAAATGCGATGATTTGTTTATTTACTATCACAAGATGACACGAAAAGTCATTCCATAAACATGGCGACAAACAAAAAAATCGTGTTGATATACAGATACATTATTCTTATATATTACCCCTCTATCCAGTACTAAACTAAAAAATGATTCAGGTTCCCGGTGTGGTGGTTTCCACACATACCGCACCATGTTTCTTTTAAAACTCTTCTTCACTTGTTGCAATGCCTGTTGCAACATCCTTTTTTTTTTTTTTTTTTTCACGCGACTCTAGTTGCGGAAAAAGGTTTTTCCATTGTAGTTTTGTGTGATATACCATTTGCGCTATGCCCGAAAAACCACCTCTTGCCAGCGCAAAAACTTTAATCGAAAAATGAAGAGTTTTGTCAAAATTGTCATTTTTCCATTAGGTAAATTTTTATGCTCAAGTTATTTTTGCGTAATTTGAGGGTCAATGGAAAAGTCTTTAGTGATTCTAATGTAATGTGTCTTATCTCCTAAGATGAATAAAAAGCAAATAAATCCAAACCTGTAACTAAAAAGAAAGGTGTGACCCAGTGTGGATTACTACTTACCGGCCCGGAGGCTTGACCTTCAGCTCTTGGGCTTCTGGATAAGGACGCCCGTGGCTCTGAACGCACCACGTTCTGGTTACTGTAGTAGCTAACACTGCTATCCTGGTAGCCACTGTCCGAATACGAGGTCATCTGCGCTGAGTGACCTCCTGAGCCTACAAAGAAAGAACAGATCAGAGGGGACACCAGGTCCATGGATGCCAACTTAGGACCTTTATCCCAAAAAGCACCTAGCAACAAATTCAGCGACTTTCAGAATTTGTTGGAAACTTTTAGCAACTTTTGAAGTGACTCAAACACTAAAAACACACACATTTTCCCTCTAAATGACACAAAATGATTTATTCTGTCAAGAGTCCGAAAAACACACGGTCTGTCTGCTGAGCTCTAAAAGCTGGTGTTACCAATTTAGCCATTTTGTTGATATATTTAGCAATTTTTCACACCCCTCTAGTGACTCTTTATAAAAAAAAAAAAAGAGCAAATTTATCAACTTTTTCCGATGTTTTTGGAGGATTTTGGAGACTGATGTGAAAGCACTGAATATAAATCCCTCACATTAATGTTGACATTTTGTCTCTTTTTGATCCATTTACATTGTTAATGTAAACTGAAAATTACAACAGTTCTGGTTAAAAATGCTAATGTTTTTGTCAAAACGACCCTGAACACATTCTAAGGCATGTAAGTATTTGTGCCTACCACACTGTATTAAGTCCATGTACTGTACATTTACTCACATAATTACTGTTATTGATTCATTCATTTTTGACTGGATGGAAAATCTTTTGACATATACTCACAGATGGTGCTGATTGTACTGTTATATTTTTCTTTTGTATCTGACTCGAGCAGATAGTTCTTCTTTTATTGTCTCTTTAGTTGTTGTCCTCTGTCCTCTGGGGATAGAGGGAGGGGGGCAGATTTCTTTTTCTGTTTTGTGATGTATCTTAGGTCTGTTCTTGAAAATGGTAAAAAAATCTATAAATAAAAAACGTTTTATATATATATATATATATATATATGTATATATATATATATATAAAAAAAAATCATGTTTTATTGTGACTTGTGACGCTCTGGTCTAAATGGACCAGAAGGTTAACCCTTTAAGACCTAAAACTATTTGTGACAACTTCCAGTGGATTTTTTTCTCTACTTTTATCCATTCCTAAGTCATATCACCATTTATTATAATATTATCCTCTGTATTTTGCATTTTTTCTGTTAAAATCAAGTATTTTCCTTGATTTACTTTACCGATAATGTAAATATTCAGAGTAAATTCCAAGATTATTCCATCAAAACAAGAAAACTGAGGGAAACTGATTTGTTAGCACAAGATATCCTTCTCTCTCTCACTAGGTGGTCTGCCCTTAGGCAGGTCCTGCGCATGCTAATCGCATGAAGATTAGCATGCGCAAGATATCATTAACTGAACATGAAAAAAGTGTCTCGATCCACTGTCATTAATCCAACTCCATGGGTTTTCCTGGTGAATCAATGCTGTAGAAGATGATGGTGTTTCCATGGTAACTACAGAGCCTCTGAACGTCCAAATGGGTCATATCTGATGACCATGAAAAGACGACAGACCGTATTTTACCTGACGTATTGATATGTATTGTTTAGCAGTGTTGGGAGTAACATGTTACAAAAGTACTCCATTACAGTAAAACATTCCTTTTTGCTGTAATGCAGTAGTGTAAGGCATTACTAATCAATTTTCAGTAATATTTAATGCGGTACATGCTCAAGAGGGCTTGCGTTTCAACACACTTTTTGCCCATAATTTATTTGCTCAACAGAAAAAAAAAAAAAAAAAAAAAAAAAAAAGAGCAAGACCTTGAGACCTTAAGGAATCAAAAATGTGTCATCAAAGTTCTATTTCCTGTTGGTGTTCAGCCAGTGGGTGAAGATGGCAGAAGACAGTACAATGGCCACATGGACGTATGCTCATTACTAACCCTAACCCTGCTTTACAGAAGGTAGTCAGCATGATCCCTGTGATCAGCAGTGACAAGGTAAGCTAACGTTTCTATGACTAGTTAGAATTATTTATCAATTGGGGCTTTATCTACCACCGTCCTCGGCACCACACCCCCTATTTGAACATGTAAAATATTGAAAAAAATGCAAGCGTTCCTGCTGGGATTCGAACATCGCAGACTGTAGCGTTACTTACTGAGCTATCCACATCGGGGCGCAAATTTATGCATCCCAAGGCTCTACTGTCTCTTGTATCAGGGGTGGTTGGGTTCTACTGCGCACACGCCATTCATGACAAGTCTGTATGTAACTCAAAAGTAATACAGGAGTCATGTAACGCATTACAATTCTGAGGCAGTAATGTTGTAAGGTAAGGAATGACTTTAAATAACAGTGACAAGTAATCTGTAATGGATTAGAGTTTGGAAGTAACTTGCACAACACTGTTGATTCGTGGTCCGGAAGTCATTAAGCAGTTTTAAGGGTTAAAAACCAAACCGATTTGAGATGAGGAAATCTGACCGAAATCTTTTGTTAATATTTTTAGCAGGGGCAAAAAAAGCCATAACTCGAAAATGGTTGTGCGAAGATCCCCCAACACTTCTGGACTGGACAACTGTTGTGAATGAAGTGTATGACATGGAAAGACTGACCTTCTCATTAAGACTCACTACTGATAAATGTAAAAAAAAAAAAAAAAAAACTGGGAAAAATGGAATGTGTATATTAATCAAAGAAATCCTTGAACCTATATAATCCTATACTAATTTGTACTGAACCTGTCTGTATTTTGTTTGTCTGGAGTTTGAACTTGGATGCTCTAATTGTTGTGGTCTGTCTTTTTTTTTTTCTTAATTTTGTCTGTCATAAAATGTGGAGGTAAAAATAAAGTATTAATTAGAAAAAAAAAAAAAAAGCCAATTTAAAACATGAAGCTAAAAACTAAACAAACAAACAGACAAATAAATAAAATAAACTTAAGTAACTCCACCAGAGTGTCTCTTTTAGGTCACTTTAGCCCAGATAAAGGAGGATGGTTGAAATTGTGACATTAAAAAAACTAGACTTGACAGCATTTAGTTTATTTGTAGTCCTTTTTGAAACTCGCTTTTTGTCTCATACATTGTTATTCCTCCCTACATCCTTCATTACAATTAAATGTCATTTAGCAGCTTCTAGAAACTTTTAAGACGGACGATAGCTACTTTTCTTCCTGAGGAGCTACCAACACTGACCAGGTCTTCATTATTCCTACTCAGCACTTCCTGTGAAACAGCCGGAGATGGGATCAAACTGATCAACGCAGCCTCCCTTTTATCACTCACGGCTTTAATGATTTGCATATTATCGCGCTCGGCTTTCAACTTGTTAAAAGGCATTATGTACATAGGCATGAATATGTACATTATAGGCCTTTGTGCCGCTCCTGGAACGTCTCCACACTGCACCGCTTCACTAATGCTGGCCTAGATTCTCCTGTAGGATGAGGAGGAGGAGGAGGAGGAAGCATGTGGTGGATATTTTTAACAGACCATTCCAACTGTGTGCAACATAAATATGCCCACCAATCTCTCAAGCGTTCTCAGATGCCAGACAGGTGGTGTGAAGCGAAGTTTCAACACTTCAATCCACGTGTTTGAAATGGTTTGAATGCTTTTCAGTTTCCCTGTAATCTACTGAAAGAACCATCAAAAAAAGAGATAAAACACAAAGTCTCCCGGACGGATAAGAATTCACGGCTGCGCTCGACGCCTCGCTCTATCAGCCGTACTATTTTGTGTTTTTACACCAGCTCTGAGGAGGTTTGACGGACCCAAATGTCACCCGCTCCACTGAAGATGCATAATGTCCGACAGCGACAGAATGCGCCGGTACTGCCGAGTCTTCCAGGTGTGAATATGTGGAAACTTTTCCCTACACGACTCAAAAAACAGAACAAAACTCAGACAGACTGTAGAGCAGACAGTGTTTTAGATGGAATGTGATGTCAGTGGGTGGTCAGTGGTAAGGGTGTTTTTTTTTTTTTTCTTTTTTTTTGTGATGCTGCTCTGATGTCTGTCTAATTCTGCATAAATGTGAGAAACTGCCTGACAAAACGCACATCATCCACCTACTGTAAAGTGGGACCTGTGGGATTTGTTATGGAGGTTCTCGTTTTTCCCACTTAGCGTCACAGATTGCAGTCGTGCGCTGATGTTTGTACATGTAGGTGGCAACCATGGCAGCAAATTGACCAAAACCGTTTTCTGTGTCCCTTGGGTTCTTTGAGTGCGGGATATTATTAGCTGTTGTTGACAAAACACCCTTTGAGATGGAGCACGACAACTGCTTGCATTTTTATTTTCATCTCAAAAACAATAATCCAAGTCCTATTTAACCCATAAAGACCCAGTGCTACTGTTGTGGCAGGAATTTTTCTCTCTACAGGGTGGGGAAGCAAAATTTACAATGAACATTTAGTTGTTTTTTCTCAGCAGGCACTACGTCAATTGTTTTGAAACCAAACATATATTGATGTCATAATCATACCTAACACTATTATCCATACCTTTTCAGAAACTTTTGCCCATATGAGTAATCAGGAAAGCAAACGTCAGAGAGTGTGTGATTTGCTGAATGCACTCGTCACACCAAAGGAGAGTTCAAAAATAGTTGGAGTGTCCATAAAGACTGTTTATAATGGAAAGAAGAGAATGACTATGAGCAAAACTATTACGAGAAAGTCTGGAAGATACTATTAAAGAAGAATGGGAGAAGTTGTCACCCCAATATTTGAGGAACACTTGCGCAAGTTTCAGGAAGCGTGCGAAGGCAGTTATTGAGAAAGAAGGAGGACACATAGAATAAAAACATTTTCTATTATGTACATTTTCTTGTGGCAAACATATTCTCATGACTTTCAATAAACTAATTGGTCATACACTGTCTTTCAATCCCTGCCTCAAAATATTGTAAATTTTGCTTCCCCACCCTGTAGTTAATGTCTCTTAAGTGGTTTATCCCCATCTATAACAATATTACCCTTAATATTTTTAATGTGTCATGTATTTTCCTATATCTAGTTTAGATGTTCATGAGAATTCTGAGTTAATTCAAAGAAACTGAAGAAAAGGTGACTTTTTCAGCAAAAATATCAATAACTGAACATAAAAACAAGTGTGTGCATCCACTGTCATTGATCCAACTCCATGGGTTTTACTGGTGAATCAATGTTGTAGAACACAGGTGTCAAACATGCGGCCCGGGGGCCAAATGCGGCCCGCCAAAGGGTCCAGTCTGGCCCTTGGGATGAATTTGTGAAATGCAAAAATAAGATATTAACAATCCTTTTAGTTCAGGTTCCAAAATTCAGACCAATTCAATCTCAAGTGGGCAAGATTCAGTAAAATACAATCATAATAAAAAAAAATAATGACAATTCCAATTTTTCTGTTTATAAATGCACATATTTTCATGTCTTTCCACTTAAAAAAAAAAGTATAATTTTGCAAAAAATGTGAATAACCTGAACAAATAGGAACAACCTGAAATGTCTTAAGAGAAGTATGTACAATTTTAACAAGATGTTTTATGTATTTGTAGATCCACTGTGATCTGTAAGTTATAATGTACATGTATAAATGATAAACTGAGGCAGAAAATTGTTAAAATTACACTTATCTTTTCAGTTTGTTCATGTTATTCAGATCTTTTGAAAGGATAGTTTGTAGATGTAAACTTTTTCACAATGTAAATGTACTTTTTTCGCTCTAAAACATAGAGAAAAGTTTGGAGATGACATTATTTATATATTATTATGTTATTATTTTACTGGTTCGGCCCACTACAGATCAGATTTTGCCAAATGTGGCTCCTGAACTATAATGACTTTGACACCCCTGTTGTAGAAGATGACGGTGTTTCCACGGTAACTACGGAGCCTCTGAATGTCCAAATGGGCCATATCTGATGACCATGAAAAGATGACAAACTGTATTTTGCACCAATTATTTACATGTATTGATAGGATTAGTGGATCAACAGGTATTAAACAGTTTACACCAGTAGATGCTTTTGGGCGACGGTGGAGATTTGGGTCTTTATGGGTTAAGACCTAAATGAAGGCCGGTGAATTTTAATATGAATGTTGTTTTCCTTTTGTCTTGTGATTGGTGGCTGTTGGACTGCATCTATACTGAATCCCAAAAGGCTAATGTTGAAGCCCATATGGCAGGGGTGTTAAACATGCGGTCGGTGGGCCAAAACTGGCCCACCAAAGGGTCCAATCAGGCCAGCGTGATGAATTTACAAAGTGCAAAAATTTAACTGAAGATATTAACAATCAAACGTTTTGAAGTCGTTTTAGTTCAGGTTCCACATTCAGACCAATGTGATCTTAAGTAAAATAACAGCACAAGAACCAATGAATAATGACACCAAATTTTCTCCTTGGTTTAATGTGGAAAAAATATTACATTCTGCCTATAAATAATGACATCTCACATTTTTTGTCTGAGTACAAAAAATTACATTGAATTATGAAAATATTTACATTAACAAACTATCCTTTAACAATAAAATGTGAATAACCTGAACAAATATGAACAACCTGAAATGTCTAAGAAAATTGAGTGCAATTTAAAAACAAATATTCTGATTCTTACTACATGTTTTGTGCCTTTGCAGATCAGATCTGGAATGCATATGTGCATAAGTTGAGGTGTAATATTGTTAAATTTGCACTTAATTTTCTAAATACATTTCAGTTTGTTCGGGGTATTCACATCTTTTTTGTTTGGATAGTTTGTTCATGTAAATATTTTCAGAATTTAATGGGGGTTTTTGCACTGAAACAAAGAGAAAAACTTAGTGTTGTCATTATTTATAGGCTATTCATTTAATTGTCCAGCCCACTTGAGATCAAATTGGGCTGAATGTGGAACTTGAACTAAAATGAGTTGGACACCTTTGCCATATGGCGTCACACAGCACTTCTACAGAGCAGGGACATGGACCTAAGTGAATATATTAATACCAAGTGAAATATTCGTTAATGCTGGAATGGATCGCCCTGAGATATTAAATGCCATGACTAAAGACGATCTAACAGAAAACAGAGGATTTCCGAACTTTAGGCGTAAACACATCACAGCTTTGGTCTTTGGCCAGGCTGTCTGAATGGAGTCTGATGGGGGAAATGGCTCAGTTCCGTGAACAAACAACTATTTTATGACAACAGATGGTTTCATAACAATCAGATGATGTCTGGGACGATCTTATCCATAAACCAGCAAATTATAACAACAACTGATGAGATCTAGAACAAATTAAATGACTGTTCTGTGAGACAAGTTACAGCTTGAGGTGTTCCGACAACCCAATACACATGGAATTTTTCTATTTTCTTCTTTAACTCATCAAAACCAATGAAAAAAAAAAAAAAACACCTTCACTAAACATGTCAACAAAAAAAAATCTTCTTCCACTGGTGAGAAATCTGCTCTGCTCGATCACAAGACTGACATAAATATTAACTACTTAACCACAAGTTAGCCATTAGCTTTTCAACAGGACAAAACTGGAATTTTCCCTTTGAATGAATCCAAAGGATGTTAATTCAATTCAACTCAATACACTTTATTTGTCCCTGAGGGGCAATTTAAAAAGACCATGAAAGTAGCTGTAAAAGGAAAAAAAAAAACACACGCACTCCGGGGTTGACAACTTTCTTGCTTCACAATGAATCTCTTTTTCGATTCCTAGAAAAAACTTATGCCTTTGTGATTTATTGTGTATATATAAAAAGTGGACAAAGCATCTGTGACGTCATCTATTGATTGATGACCTGCTGTTTCTAAGGCTTGAATTTGTCATTTCACCATCATGTGTTTTTTGGAAACATTAAACCCCATATTAAAAAAAAAAAAAAAAAAAAAAAAAAAGTGGAGCTGTAGAAAAGTAACAAGTGGAACTCCCTAAGGTAATCGTAACTAGGGGTGTAAAAAAAATATCAGCTCTGCAATATATCGCTATATTTCATTTCAAAATACTGTATCGATATTAAAAGGTACTGTATTGATATTTTTAGGTATTTATTCAAATGCAGATATTGTGGAAGTTCATTTCTGTTTTTTTCATTTTTTGTTTATATTTTATTTAATATTATTTAACAATCTTTTATTAAATAATGTTAGTTCTTTGTTGGGATTGTACAAAAATAATGTTATGATGTTAGTTATGAACTAATAGAACATGAACATTTGAACAGAAACTGTAATGTCTGTAAAACATTTAAGTTTTAACTGAGGAAAATTTTGTGATGCAGCATTAGATCCTGTTCTGATCAAATAAAAATGTGTTGACTATTTGTGCATATTCCTGGTGTAATTAAATTCTTCAAGGAAATAATCATTTAAAAAAACCAAAAAAAATCGCCTTTTAACAGTATCATGATATATCGTGATATATCGTATCATGATCCTAGTATTGTGATTTGTATTGTATCGCCAGATTCTTGCCAATACACGCTCCTAATAGTAACTGAAAACGCTAACTGTCATGCCACAACCAAGTTATTTCAGCAACTTAATAAATGTTTGTGTTGGACGACAGTAATATTGACATAACCTGAAGTAGAAATACATAATTCAGTGTTAGCAAGGAAAAAAGATTAGCTGGCTAGCCTTTGCATCTCTCATTGTTAGACGATTAATACTTCTTAGGCCGAAGGAGAAACACCCTCCACCTTTAAGATATGGGTCAATGACCTTTTACACCACCTGACACTAGAGAAGATCTGCTATTCTACAAGACGGTGTGCTCAGAAACTCTATGATATGTGGAAACCTTTTCTAAAACACTAGAGAATTTAGGACTTAGGGACCGATTTTGTTCTATTTGCATTTATAATTTAAAAAATGTCTTCCTTTTTTTTTTTTTTTTTTTCTCTTTTTTTCCAAACCCATAATACACCACTACTTTAATTTATCTGGTTTGTTTATAAGCGTATTTTGGGTACAATTTCAACATGTAAACAATGTATACAACAATACATGTGGTTGTATGCAGAATCAAAACCAATCTGCTAAATGGGACAGTGATATTTTCATAGGGGTAGGGCTTTGTTGGAGCATGGGTGGGGATTGCTTTTGTTTGTATTGACTCATGTCTGTAACATAATTAGCTTGTACAGATTCTGCATAAACACCAATAAAAAGACTTTGAGCAAAAAAAAAAAAAAAGGATTAGCTGACTAATCATATAATATAGTATCAAATTGGTGCTAACATTAAATTGCTAATTGGCTAACGCTAACTTGCACTAATGAGCAGAATATTGTAAATGAGTCACATCAGTTTTATAAAAATCCCAAGACTTTAACATTGTTGGCTGTAAACATGTTTAGTTTTACTCTTAAGAGGAGCGTTTTAAAAGTGGGTGGATCTCAGAGGCCTTAACTGGACATTCAAGGAACTGCACTTTTTAACCCAATCCAAGTTAGAACTTTGTTACTTCAAAATGTGTCACTACAAAGTTACATCGCCCACTACTGGTCTGGCATATATACTACATCGTTTTCAGTCCTTTCACTGTTATGATATAAACAGGGATTGTTTTCACTCCATTGTTGAGTAAAAACCCAACAAAACAAAGTAAATACTTGTGTTTTCACAATGAAACACATGAAATGTTGTCATGTAAAAGAGGCCTCAGTATTATCCAGACTGATTTACAGAAGATTAGCTCAATTTATTGTCAAACACTGATAGATTAGATTAGATTATAACATTTATTCCTGCCAAAGAATATAAGCATGGTGTAAGAGTAGTTTTCTAAGCAACGGTTTGAGTTTGAGCCTGAAACTTTGTCCGTTCCAACTTAACTACCGTAGTTCTTGATCTCTGTATAAAGGCAGCTATCTTTAAAGACAACTTCCTGCCAGCGAGGAACTTAAATCATGTTCCATAGCTGAGCAGAGATAGAAAATCCTGAATAGCGGCCAAATCTTTGGCTCAGACCATGTGCTGTGTACATTTAACAGACCCTCACTGTCATGCAGGGAGACCCGATCCTGTTCAGGCAGATAGAGTCCGTCCTCCGGCTCCAGGAGTCGACCAGAGGCCTCCATACCGCCCTGCAGATCTCCACCTGCAAAAGCATCCACAGTTCAGTCAGAAGCACAACACGCCTTTGTCAAATCTAAAACTGAAAAGATTAATCGACTTGAAAGAAAACATTATTCAGTTGCAATTTTCCTGAATTGAAGCTTTGTTTCCTTGATTTCACCGCCACTAAACATTGGTTCCACTGTTGCTGTTTCACACGGACATTTATTGTGACGCACATGACGCCAGGATCAACACAAACAACACGAGAGATGAGGGAAAAAAGGCAGAAAATGTCTATTTACTCAGTTTTATTAATTGGAACAAAGACTTTGTCCTTTAACCCTTTAAGCTTTTACACAAATGTTAAATATATTTGGTTTTATTTATTTTAATTTTAAGTTAACTCTTTCCCCGCCAGAGCATTTTCCAGTGAGTTGGTAGCCAGCGCCAGCCGTTTTGGTCATTTTCACTAATCTTTGGAGGCTCACTGAAAATGTTGTGTTAGGAGTATGTGAACACTGAATACATCAAAAGAAAGAACAGAACTTCAACTTTTAAACACAAAAAACTATTTTATTCTATCTTTATTCGTTCGTGAGATATAAACATTTGAATATTGGTCATTTTCAGGAAAAAACAATTTTGAGCAAAAAGCTGAGAAAACTGCATTTTTTTCAAAGATATTGATTTTCAAGAGAAAACTGATTTCCTATTTACATTTTTGACTCTTTCTTATTTACCAACAGTAACACTGTCTTCAAAATCACAAAATAAAATAATAATAACAGCAATAATAGTAACAAACAGCTCTAAGATATCCCATCATTCCACAAAATGTTAGGGGAATCCACACCAAACTTTAGACCGAACATCTTGTAAAGCACCAGGTTCCTTCTAAACTTTGCACATTTACATACATCAGTTATAAGTCTAACACATAGTAGTTTAGCTTTTGGATATAAACACCTCAATATTCCTCATTTTCAAGAAAAAAAGAAACAAATGCACTAAATACTGTAGATTTCTGGCCTTTGGCTGCACCAGGTCCTCCTGTTGGACCAGCTGCTGTGTTTGATCTGGAAATAATTCTATGGACATCTAGTTATTTATCTCTGTATGAATATATGTATTTATTTATTTCATACAAAAGCCAAATCCAACAGTGTCTTCCCTGTGTCCTGCTGACATTCTACAGCTGAATATGTTCTGTGTCCTCAGTCTGAATCTGAACTCACTCTAACAGATGCAGACTAGCTTTCCTTTGTCTTGTCCCATGTCTGTATGTCTGTCTTCTCCTTGAATGTCCACTAGAAATGTCTCTTTTCTCTTCCTCCTGTCTGTCATTTTCTCCGTGTCGCTCTGTGCCCCCGCACCCCCCACCCGCACCTCCGTGTCGGACCTGAGCCGCTCCTTGTTTCCCGTGTTCCGTGTCCGTCTCCCTCACCTTCTATTTCTCCGTTCCTGTCTCTAAATGGTTCTTCTGTAGCTCCATCATATATTGAATTGTCAGACTCTGTCTCCATAATCATCTTTAAGGCTTTTGAAACTGCGCGCGGTTCCTGCAGTCTTCATTTCCTCATTCAGTGACTGCCACTGGATGCGTTGCCATGGGATACGGAGACTCCAGTGCAAAAACGTTAAACCCGGCCCGTCATTTTTCCGAAAAAGCTGCTTAATTGTTTGTTTTTGGACTAAGGAAAGTAATTCACATGATCCACAACACCTCCAACTACAGTATAACAGTGAAAACACGGATTGACGGAAAATCTCGTCATTGGCGGGGAAGCGTTGGGAAGCAATTGACGGAATATCTCGTCAATGGCGGGGAAAGAGTTAATTTACGTTGGATCCAAATGTGTTGAAGACTGCAGTGCACATACTGTTTGTAGATGTCATTGGACTTTTTTTTTGGTTTACTACTGTGTCTCCTCCCAAAAAAACAGGAAAGTACGCATTTTCACTTTTTTACATTAAATAATTGTCTTTATTGCAAACAGCATACTACAAATTTTTTTTCGATACATATTTTATTGTTTATGGAGTGTCAGTGTTTTTTGTTTTGTTTTTTAAGTAAAGCTGTGAAACTCTTGTCCCCTCCAGAATACAAAAATGCAGTTAAAGCTATAGAAATTTTTATATGGACTTTTACATTGTTATTGTTATTTCTATTCAGATATTTTTGTCCTTTTACATTTATACTTTTGTAGTTGTCTCAGCTGGTTTTGGAATAAAGGACAAGTTGTCATTTTCAGACATGTCGTTTTCACTTTTTTTTCCAGCTATTCAAATAATCGTTGAATCAAAACACAGAAAATAATCAATAGTTGCAGCTCTAGTTAAATCCATTATGCAACATATGCTAATGGCTTGGTAAGATAATAGAAAAAAAAAAAACAAATAAAGTGCAGTAAAGTTTGTTTGAAGAAAACCACATCACCTCCAGACAGGATTCTCTTCATCTAAGAAATATCGATTCTTTGACACAAATGAATACTGCATTTTACAACAGTACTTTTGCTTTATTGGAAAGACGACAGTGAAGAATGGGCCGGGAAACGGAGCAGAGGGATCGGTGACAGAGTAGTAAATGGGTTCAATTCAAAGGCTCGTATACACCAGTAGAAACATTGTTTTGTTTTGCTTGACCAGTCAGTGCTGCATTCAGGCAATTTCCACCAGGGGCTAAAGTAGCTTTCTTCATCTGGAATAATGTGTTGTAACGCGCCAAACTGGGATCGATTTTATTTTATTTCAAGCTGCATTGTTTACCATTTGAAAAACCGACTGCTGCTAGTATTATAAACCTCTTTGGCCTTTGGTTATTATGATTGAAACGCATAAACACTATGATTTTGCAATCACGTGCTGCAAAAATAACTTTCAGATTTACAATAGGTTTGAAGTAGAGAGTCATACCTGCAGTTCTCCATGCAAACGACTTCTCAGACGAGCTTCGGCGGAGAAGGAAAGCAGGAAATGGAGGAGAGAGGAGAAAGCACAGACATAAATCAAATCACAGTCATGGTCCAATACTTTACATTGAATCAGTCCAGGAAGAGGAAAGACGAACACATTCTGACTGTTAAGGAAAAAACAAGAAGATTCCCCTCACATTCAATCAGAGCAGTGTGTAGAGAGCAGACTTTTGTCATTCCTGTGTGAATTTCAATTTACTTTGAAAATTGATATAAATGAAAAAGTCACTTGATCCCGGCTGCGGATCAGACGTTACGTAACCTGCATCACAAATGCACAATGTGTTATCTGGGTTAAGAAAACACCTGCAGACACAAAGCGAATCATTTCTCACGGTTAAAAAAAACAAAAACAGTTATTAGAGTAGATCTGTATGACACCAAAACATCCCTGTTGGTTCGTATCATGTCAGATGGAGCTGGAAATCTGGTGGTTTTAGTGACGTGTGCGGTTGTGACAGGACAATGTGACTGTCAACGAGCTGAGCATCATCCCTCATGAAGACAAATATCACCATTATGAGTCCTGACAGAGCAGACTGCCAATGATTTACAGCCTGCTGGAATGCATACACCAACAGCAGTAATTAGACTTTGGCTGCTGTTTTGGAGGTTTTCCTTTTTCTTTTTAAACAGTCAAGTAAACCTGAGGTAAAGCAGGTCAAATGTAAACTTTTACAGCGTCAATTCCATTAAACATGAGTCAAAAGCTTAAAAAATGCCATTTTATGAAGATAGTTCCAGGAGAAATCTGACTTTTTTTTAAATGAGTAATTGAGCATTGTGTATTTTTTCAGATAGTTATGGATGTTCTCAACAACTATTATAAAAAAAAATCTCAAATAAATCTGAAATACAACAGCGCACATGAAGGATAACACAACCTCATCCTCATTAACAATGAGCCAAAAGCCTCAAACATTTTATGAATGTAGTCTGGAGAATTAAATATTTAAATTAGTAGGGGTTTTTTCCCTCATGTTTGAGTGATTTCTAAGGAATAATTATAGATAGACTGAATATTAAAGACACTTTCAACTGAATCTGAAATAAACCGATCAATACCTCATTTTCAATTAAAAAAAAAAAAGTTGCTTCAAAAACATTGTCTATACACAGTTTGAGGGAAAAATGCTACATTTTTAAGCCAAGTTTTCTCAGTGTTCAAAGTTAAATGTTGAAATTTGCATAGATTTGGGTGCTTACATTAAGTTTGTGTTGGAGTCATTTCTTTATGTTAGCTCAAATTCTTTTTTTTTTTTTAATTTTTTTTTTACCATAAATCCTTACATTCACTCTCAGATTCCTCAATGCCCATCTTCCCCACCAGTGTGTAAACTAACAACCATTAGCTTTGAAAAGGAGACCAATAACATCAACAAATAACCAGCTCTAATACACAGACTCAAACACAAGCTTCACACAAACACACACAGAATAACAATAAAGAATAAATAAAATGATGCATTAATAATAAATGTTGATGTTTGTTAACATATGTTGTTTAAAACAAATACATATATACTGTACAATAGTCCAATCCACAAGACATGTAACACTATCAAAAGTCCTAAATGAAAAACTAGTTCTAACCTAAGTTAAAATGTAAATTAGAACAGCAGTCAGACTATTAGTCCGTAAGATACATTAAATATATTCTAAATCTTCATCATTAGCTTAAAAATGGAGCTACCATTAGCTTAGCTGACACCAACAAATAACAAGCTCCCACTGCAAAGAAAAGAGCTGAACACACTTTACAAAAAGCACAAATTTTTGCATGCACAAATATTGCGTTTTAACAACACATTTTGAATAACACCACATTTTGTTGAAATGGTTGAAAACTAATTCATTTAAAGTAAAAGCGGTCAAATGTAGGGAATACAACTTAATTTTCAACAAATGAGGCCGGTCTTCAAAAGGAAAAAATGCTATATTGTCATGTATAGTTGAACTTTTTGCGTTCTTTCCTTCTGTTTCAGTTCTTCAGTTCTTGTTTCTATGTGTTTTCTGTATTAGGGTCAAGTCATGCAGTTATGTAGGGAGTGCTCGACTACATTTTATACTCTAATTCAAAAAGTATCTAAGCTAGAGACATGAATACTACATCACTTTAAAGGTATTAACTAGTACTTGAAGCTCATAAAAAGAAACAAAATCTATAGTGCCATCTTTTGCCATAAAAATTTGAAAAACTGCATGGTTATGTAGGGAACAAAAGTTAACATCTAAATTTTCCTTTTTTTCTAAACATTTCAAAAGTGCGGTTGCAAGTGTCTCCTAACTATGAAAATTTGCTCAGATGTTCTTTAAGGTGTCTATTTTGATAAACTATGGATGCATTTTTTATTTTTTAAATATAACTCTAACTTTTGGCAAGAGTTTTAAAGAATGGAATGGTTATGTAGGGAATTAGGAATTTCGGTTATGTAGGGAAAGAACAGACAGGTAACAAATTTATATATTTTTATACATATTTATGACTAGATATACAAAGGACACATATTAGCTGTAGGAAGTGATTCATTAAGCACATTTAATGCACAGTATGTTCAGAATAACCTTTGCACAGATAGTGACATGGTTGCTAACATTACATGGTAAAAAAAAGTGCTATAGCAGGATCAGTTTTCCTTGCTAAACTGACTGTTAGCTAACATTAGCTGTTAAAGATTCACTGTATTAGATCGGTGCTTTCTTGTTTACATGATGTTTATGAAGGGAAATCATTTTTGCATTGGTCATTTGTTAACGTCAACTAACTCTGTTTCTAAGCTAACACCTCTGTCCTCTTACATCCATGATAACAGCATGGACATTGATTTCTATGTAGAGGATTTTGGTGTTTTCTTGGTGAAAATCTTTATGATTGCTGACAAGTTTTCAGTGCCTCTCTTCTGCTCCTCCAGAATGCATATAATATGCTTATAATATTTGCTAAAATTAGCATTGAGTACACACATATCATGGATGCAGGCAAGCAGGACATCTTCTAAACTTGGTTAGCTCAGACGCCAGGTCAGCTAGCATCAACAAACAACCACTTCCAAGTACGAAACCAACAACAATCCACATTTTACATAAACACACAAACATGCAAATCCTACACATTAAATATTTAACGGTATTACTGTAATTCTCAGACTTCAGAAGGTAAAAAGCTGCTGCATAAGAAGCACAGTGCAGATAAAGTTTGCATGGTTGTTTATGCATTAAATCCTCACTGTGTTGCTTATAATTACCAAGCAATAAACGACAACATAATTATTATTTATTACTGTTCATTTAAAACTCTCTCGTGGGATATCATTTGTCTTTTTTTTTTTTTTTGCTGGTGCTAATTTGATAATTTGATGATAGATCCATTAGCGTGTCAGTGTAAACATGAGGCCGTCATCGCACTGTCAGATCTACCTGCTACTGTCCCCCGCTGGCGAATCAGCTCCCAGCATGCACCTCTCCAGCTGGCTCGCCACAATCTGCCGCTCCTCCTCCAGCTCTCGAGTCAGCCGCTCGAACTGGAGCTCCTACGGCAAGACATTAACAGTGACGATTATAAGCCAACATCCAGCATGCCACTGCAATTTAAGCCTCCTTTTTAAGACCCATTTGATGCCAGTTAGAATTAAATGGAAAAGCCATTTTGTATTCAGTCTGCATGACTTGACTGATTTCTCACCCGCTGAGCGCCCTTTGAGAGACGGAAGAATTTATTTTAACCTGTTAAGTTGGATTCAATACACAAAGCACTAAAACTGTGGTCCAGGACCTTTTATTGAAGGTATTAGATAATGTCACAGTTTCAGAACTTCAGGATAAAGCAAAGAGGACACTGCATAAGATCAAATTATTATCTTTTTTTATTTTTTTATTTTTTTTTTTTAAACAGAGTATAAGCCTCCTTTTAAAAAACTATATCAGGGGTGGGAAATTAATTTTCTTATGGCGGCACATGAGAAATTTTGATACTTAAGGGCCGGACCAATATACTTGCAGCTCTGCTCAATATATATCTCTATAAAAACAGTACATTAAACAATACAATGATACAGTGAAAAGGTGGAGCACAGAATACAACTATTCATTAGTTAACCCTTAGGTGTCTGAGCCTATTTTGGCCATTTTTGAGTACTTTTGATTTTTGTCTTTATATAAATTATATACATTTTTCAAATCGGATTTTATATTTTTTGTCTGTTTTTTGGCCTTTTGTATTGATATAGAAGGTTAAAGTAAAAAAAATAATAGGCAGATGAGATAGATGAGGTTGTGCTGGAAAAAAAAAAAGATACCAAATATGGGTATAGTAAACACTTCTTTATATAGTATAATTATATATATATATATATATATATATATATAATTTATATAAAGAAGTGTTTGCTATACCCATATTTGGTATCTTTTTTTTCCAGCACAACCTCATCTATCTCATCTGCCTATTATTTTTTTTCACTTTAACCTTCTATATCAATACAAAAGGCCAAAAAAACACACAAAAAATATAAAATCCGATTTGAAAAATGTATATAATTTATTGCATAAATAATACAAAGATGCTTAACCAACCCTTTCAAAGACTTTAAAAGTGAATATTGGTTCCAAATATTAGGTATATAAAATTTAAATTGGAATAAATTAAAACTCTACTCAAATATTTGAGCATATCTTTACATAGGTGTTTTCTACCGCTAAAAAAGAAAGATTACAGCATTTTTAACAAGACATGAACTTCTAAGTATTTATTTACTGATGTCAGAGGCAAAGAAAAAGAGAAGGAACAGAGATATAGACAAAAAAGTGTATGTGAATGGTTTGTATGGATGCTTTGTGTCATTGTACAAAGACATAGAAAAAAAGATTGTTAACAAATCAAAGGAAGCGGAATTAATTTAATTATTAGTATGTAAAAAGGGGGTGGGAGTTTTGAAGTTACACCTCTTCCCACTGTCGAGCGATGAAAAATTTTGTTTGACCATGTTGTATGATTCTTTGTTATCTGATGATTCTATGTGCTCGAAATAAAACCAAACCAACTAACGATATGCAAACAAACAAACAAGCAAAGCTGGATGCATTCATTGTTTTTCATGTAAAGTTAATGTGGAGCTGGTTTTACACATTTTCGAAAAAAAAATTTTGTGAATATTAAATATGCCAAACCGAAACCGAACCGTCACTTGGGCCTTTTTGGAATTCCACACAGCTGCAACAGCAAGAAGCAATGAAGCCATTTCTGTGTTTGTTGCTGCTGCAGCTGCATGGAATTCCGAAAAGACCCGAGTGACTGTTTGGTATCGGTTTGGCATATAAACAAACTGACCGCTTGTGATGGAGTACCCTTCGAAGTTCTTCAAAGTGAGGGGAGTGATTCAGATGCGTAACCACAGAAAGACTAATGGATTTGTGATACTTAGGCTATTACTCAAGTTTTACAGAGTTGATGAAAAATTGGTGATGAACACCTTATGCTGCTTTAACACGATATCGACTGTCTAGCCACTGTCTGTGTTATTAACTGGAAACACTGCATTATAATGGATCTTTGCATTAAAACCATGTAACAAGTGCATGATGTGTTTCTAAAACTGACATGACCTTATTTTACCACCATTGTGACTGATAAATGACAGTCATTAAAACTTCAATAAATAAAAAGTTACTGTATTTTCATACTTAACTAGTGAAAAGAATTGAAAAGTGCTTCATTTTTAATTGACCTACTTATCTTTATCTGTCCTCCTGCTTATAAATTACCTTCCCTCTCATAAGCTGGTGTCTGAATGTGACAGAATTTCCTGCAGTATGCACCAACTTAATACATTCTAAATAAATATAGCCACTTTTAGCTCCACATTCATTACTGAGACAGCTGGGTGTCTTCTGTCTCAATGAAATGTAGTCCACTCTTACACTAGTCATTCTGGGTTCGTCTGGTAACATCCCAAGAGTCAAAAAGTCAAACTAATAGCACGATAACCTCTGACCTTTTGTCTCTACACCTAATTGGTATCTGTCCAGAGCAGGATGAAACTCTCATCTAACTCTCAGTGCAGCTGTAACAGAACAGAATACCTTTTTTCCAATTTTTCAACCATGCAGCACAGTACATACAATATAGTTCACATTTGACAGTAAAAATATGGTGTTTTAGTTGCATTTCAAGCAAAACACGAACAAAACAATGAACAAGATGAGTGAAAGTAGTCCAACCTCTTTGAAAATGTCCTTCATAAATGCTGCAAATATGTTGCCAATAAATAAATAATACATAATACTTAAGTAGTATTAAGCAAGACTAGAGCAGTACTCATTTAAAGTCTTTAATATATTGAATAAAGTCATTCCAGATGCCTTCAAATGTTTGCTCTTTACCCTTCAATACAAAGATGATCTTCTCTCATGGAAGACTTGACAAAATCTGCCTGATTCAATGAGTAATACTTGATCTATGAGCTTGAACTCCAAAATAATGCTACACAGTTTTTGGTGGTGAGGGCTATAAATACTTATTTCCTTTTATTATAGTTTAGTTTATACCCAGAGAAACAACAAAAACAGCTTTGGTTCCAGTATTAGAGCAGCATTTCTGCATTTGTAAAGTCTGTTCTTCTGGCTCTGCTCTGATTCCTAGTAGTCCCACCTACTAAAGAGGATGACAGAGTGTGTGTAGGTTAATGTGAATCAGATGCTTCTTCTAAGCCTCGTCAAGCTCGACTTCATGTTTTAAGTGAATCACTGGTGCGTAGGTTAGATGTTTTTCCACTAAAGGCTGTCTGCTCATTAAAACCACTCTGACCTCTCAGGAGGCCTTTGATAAAATTCAGTATAAGACACATCCGTCTCTGTCTGGACACCGACCGAAGATCAGGACAACTGAAACTCAAACAACACTTCCCTAAAAAGCTGCTGTGGATTCGTTGACCTGCTCTGTTAAAGTGGAGCAGATGTTTGCCAACTGTAGCTGAATCTCCGATAGCTTTGGCACTCCCTCATTTGTATTCTGTTACATAACACCGAGGCTTCCCAGCTGCTTCATAAATCTTCTAGGAACCACAGCTGGTGTCATCCTGGAGGTCCACTGGAGAATTATCTGTCTGACTGCGAATAATGTCTAAATATAAAAACAACCGGCATGGAAACACACAGCTCCCCAGGAAACCTCATTTTACCTCAGCGTCAGCAACACATGCTCTCGTGATCATAATGTCTTTGTGAAATTCGGCACAAAGGTTCAATTGGATGAGTAATTTGGAATCTGGTGGTCAAAGGTCAAGCTCAGTGTGGCCAAAAATGATATAATGGACAGATTCAATTCATTTTTGGGAAGTCATGATCAAACTAGTTGTTTTCCTGAAACAGTCTGACAACCTCTGTGATGACCTTTAACATCCTATACAGGGTGTTTGCTCTTTATCCAAGTAAAAATTCCACACTATTTCAAAACTGCAATTTTTTCCCCCCAGACCTTGACTTTATGTACTTTTCTACTTGTGCGCCTACATTTTTGGTTGAGACTGTACCTGTTGTGTGTAGTAGAAAAGTTCATTTTAATAAATGCATGAATAAATGAATGCATAATTTGCAGTAAATTATGATTTACTGACAGAAACATTGTCAAAACCTATGAAAATCACAAAAGTGCATGAATGTCATGCAAACAAGTTTTACTAGAATCATTCCAGTGCCAACCGGTTAGTGAAATCCTATCACATATTTTATCAGATTATGTGCCTTTGAGCAAACTCTCAAATTTAACTATGACAGAAACATTTGTCACATTTTATTAAGACTTTCATACAAAATTCCAGACTTTTCAAGGTCTGGAAAACAGCATTTTAACATTCCATACTTTTTAAGATTTTCAAGACCTGTGCAAGCACTCTACTATATGAAGTGATTTGAATATTCTATATCCAAAAAGTCAAAGGTCACCTTCACTTCATCATCATATCATCAAATATACTTGAATACAAGGTTCAGATACAGAGCTGTCTTAAATGTACCTATCAAAACATCATTTACTGCATGTTAGATCTCATCAGGTAGTGTTACAATTTTCTGTTCTATGGATAAGATGTTAAAGCTCATCAAAGATGTCATCTGATGACAATTTTCACAAAATAGTTGTTTATTCCGGGAATAAAACCACTTCTCCCATATGACTCCATTCAAACAGAACAGACTGTCCGTTCATAGCCCCAAAGGACATGATGTGATTATACCTAGAGACTGAAATTTCGTGTGTTTAGTCAGAAAAATCAATGACATCATGATGCTCTGCAAAAGTAAAAATGTATAGGTAATTTTTTTGTTGAAAAGAACCACAACTATATTTTAGCTTATGAAGAACACAACAGTATGGCATAATATTGACCATGTGACAAACACAACTCAATTCAGATGTGATTTGCTTAAATGTGTGGAATTTGCTTGTTTTCTTCATGTCTGTGTGGGTTCTATCTAGTTATTTTCGCTTCCTTTCACCATCCAAACACACACACACACTTAATAGATTAACTGCTCAACCTAAATCACCCATAGATGTGGATGTCAGAGTGAATGGTTATTTGTATGTCACCCCTGTAATGAACTGGTGACATGTCCAGGGTGTACCCCAATTTTCCCATAGGTAGCTGAGACTTCCGTAACTTTCTTGAGGATTAAGTGTTTCAGAAAATGAATGAATGAAATGGAAATGAATGTGTGAAACTGCAGCTATTTATGCTTAAAATGAATTTACTATAATTCTGAGGACTGAAATGTGAATGACAATTAATAATCACATAAATATACAGTTTCTGACAGAAAATCAAGTGAGCCAATAGAAACTACAAGCAATATTAACTACTGAATTGACTGCAGTTAATGTAACCCATCAAGCTAACCATGATTTGTGAGTCATGACAAGAGACTAAAACAAAACTACATAAAATTCAAGTTAATTTAATAAAACCTACGCTGAACGTAGTAATGAACCCTTGGCCCCTTTAGAAAATCACTTGTGCCCTGTAATTACACTCATGTTGCACTATCCATTTACCACATCTGTTCTAGCTTCCCCTATCTGCCCCCATGACCATGCACTGACTCCGAAAGACCTGAAAATGTAGGTCAACGTTGCTGTCTAAATTTGACACAGTGACTTATTTTACCTTAACCCATAAAGACCCAAACATCCAAAAGCATCTACTGATGTAAACTGTTTAATACCTGTTGATCCACTAATCCTATCAATATGTGTAAATAATTGGTGTAAAATACAGTTTGTCATCTTTTCATGGTCATCAGATATGACCCATTTGGACGTTCAGAGGCTCCATAGTTACCTTGGAAACACTGTCATCTTCTACAACATTGATTCACCAGTAAAACCCATGAAGTCTAATAAATGACAGTGGATGGAAATGTTTGATTTATGTTCAGTTAATGATATATTTTACTGAAAAAGTCACTTTTTCTGCAGTTTTCTCTGTTTCTGATATAATAACCCTCAATTTTAATCTGAGGTTTTATGAACATCTTCATGATCAGTGAATTAAATACAGGAAAATACCTGATTTATACTGATAAAATGCAAAACACAGACGATAATATTATAATAAATGATGATAAACCACTTACGCAAGGTTAGATATAGAGAAAATTTCATTTGGGAACTGACACAAAAGTAGCACTGGGTCTTTATGGGTTAAAAATAAAGGTCAAGGTCTTTGTCTGAAGAGCTTCCCAAGCTGCACCTAAATACCAAACATGAAGGAGATCTCTGCACCAAATCCTGACCCAGAAGTCAAACATCACATCAAGTCATCACATCATATACAAATTTGCAACGTTGTCTGTTGTCATTTCAGTTTATCTCCGAGTTGCTGGCTTGCTAACTCGCTATTGACTATTGTTGTTGTAAATGTCGTCATAAGTCAGCCAGAAATTGCCCAATACCAACAAGCTTAAAGAGTGAATATCATCACATATCGAAGCAGAAGCAACATGATTTCAACAACAAATCAATTACACTCCTGTTCATGTAGACTGGGACAAAGACAACAGTCAAATTAAACAGTTTAGTCAAGCTACAACCATAATTCGACAAAATTGTGCCTGTAAATATACAAGTTCAGATAACTTGCAGCAGCCACAGCAATAAAAACTAAAAAGACCGAGAGTGAAGAGAGGGGTCTGGCTATCCAGAAGCATCTGACCTGGGTTTACTGAGATATTTTGCCAAAACAGAGATATTTTATGTAATCAAGTGTAAATATAGAGCCTGGCCAAAAAAAAGTCCCACGCTTTAATAGAAGAAAGGATGAGCCACTCACTGCATCGGTTACAGTTACAGAACTTGTTGTAGCTGAAACATATTAAGTATCCAAGGGAAGGATCTGAGTTTTAATCAAGATGGGGGTGGAGTAGTGTTTATTATGAGGCTGAGGTGGAGTTTGACAAAGAGCAGCCTTCATCTTGATTATCCAACACGTCCAATTAATTTTAATAACATAGTCGGAAAAATAATAATGCACGTCAGCTATTTTGAGTCTATGTTATTGGATACTTTATTTCCAAGCCGAGACAAAACATGTCATGTGATCTTTTGGCCTGATCACCCACCCCCGTCATCTTTCAACTGACATATAAATACTACATAAATTGGAATTTTTGTTTGGTGACCTTGTCATCGCCCAGATCACCAAGAGTCGATCGAATCATAATTCTTCCACATCAGAACGGTCATTTAAATCCGTGCTTTTCGTCTGTTTACGTCTCCTGATAAAAGCTCTTTTGTATTTGGGTCAGCGCTGGCCATGTGATGCACGAAGCCTCGACAGTCTCTTCAGTCAGATGGCGTACGCAGATTTAGTTAGTAGTTGGTCTCATTATGTTGGATATTTGATTATAGCTCAGAAACAAGAGCTACGAAGTTCAAAGTGTGCAGTGACATGCAGATTTGTAAATTAACTGGTCTTCATTTGGCGGTAAAACCACATTAAAACTGATCTGATACCTGTAAAAGGATGGCACATTCATATATAAATAGGTGAGTGGATGAAAATATAATGTTCTCCATTGAAAATTGGGTACACGGTGCTAATTTAGCAGCATTAGTGTTGGTTTTCCTGCAGTAATTATTCAGAGTTAATTGGGGAGATGTTTGTCTGCTTATGAGGCTGATATGGCTCTGGGGCTGTTGGGGCTCTAAACTCCTGCAAAATGTTGAATTAATTGTGTGACTGCAGAAAAAAAAGACTAAATTTAGTAGAAGCTTTAGGAAAGCCACATCAGAATTTTTTTTTTTTAAACATACAGACGAAATTCAGGATCTTTATGCTCATACAAGCGCCTCGGGCGTAGACGCAGCTTTAAGGTGTCTTTACGTTGAGTCATACTGATTTGTCCTTTTATTAAATCAGCGGCGAAACGGTGAGAAACAAAGACCGAAAATATCACACAGGAAGAGGAAATAAGGCAGACAGACTTGATGATAACATGGAGTGTGTGATAACTGCTGCTCGCCAGCTGAAACCACCACAAAAAGAATAAAAGTAAAAAGGATATATAAAAAAAAACATCTGTAGAAATAAAAACAATAACAGCATAAAGGTATATAAAAAAAACTGCTGTGATGTACTAAAAAAAAAAAAAAGAGATCCAATTACTGTTATTTGTTGATGTTGTCATGTCCGCTCCCAGACTGTGTCTGGATTTGTCTGTCTTTTCTGTTTTGTCTGTCATTTCCTGTTTTATTTTGTTAAGTTTCCCTCATGTGTCTTGTCTGGTGTCTTTACTTCCTCTCCCTGATCGTGTTCACCTTTTCCCTGATTACCTGGCTCCACCCTGATGTGTTCCACCTGTGTCCAATTGTCTTCCCGCCCTCTTGTGTATTTAAACCCTGTGTCTTCCCCTGTCCAGTTGCCAGTTTGTGTTCTACAACTTGTTGTGCTCACTCACCAGCGTTTTTGGATCCTGTTCGTTTGTCTGCCTGTTTTCGACCCGTTTTCGTCCCTCGACCACCGAATCTGCCTGTTCCTATCCTGCCTGCTCGTCAATGACCTGGTTCGTGTTCCCGACTCTGTCTCTGCCTTCTCCCTTTAATGTCTCAGCCTCTACCGGTTACCTGTGCTTCGACCATCCGCCTGGATTACTGACCGTGAGTTCTGCCTGTCCCCCATGTACTGTTGCTTTATTGTTTGGTCCCCTGTGTATGACCTGGCTTGTTTTTTGACCTCCCTCTGTCCCTAGTGGGGATTCCGTTGGGGTTTTCCCGGCTCGGCCTTGCTGGTCGTCAGCCATTTCCACCCGCAGCCCAGACGTCTATCCCCGGACTCAGTGGCTTCACAGAATTAATATTCTCTCAGTTGTATTTTTTTCACTTGTTAAAGTGTTTAATAAAAACACTCAAGTTTACTTGTACTCTGTGGTCTTGCTTTTGGCTTCAGCCTTTGTACTTAGCCTTTTACAGATGTGACTAACTAACAAATGTCATTGAAAATACTACTAACTTAAAAGTACTATATTTGTTCATTATCTTATCACCTGATATGTTCTGCCCTCGTAGTTTTATAGACCCCATCACTGGGAAGCAAGTGTGTGTGTATTAAAGTAATACAGCAACCTTTAGTTTATTCTTGTGCTGAAGTTGATGACTTAAGTGAAAATGTAACTGAAGCTTAATAATACTGCCGCCCGGCCGCACATCCCTGCCTACCCAGGGGTTAATTTTGAGTCTTAACTTTCAATTTTTGAAAAACTTTGAAGAAAATCCAAAAATTGAGAAAAAGAACATGAGTCAAATTTGAAAAGAATTGGGTGAATAATGTCCAAGAAATGGGTTGGACAAATGTCTAAATTGAAATAAAAAAAAAAACTGAAATTCAGCCATCACACTGTGCACTGCACCTCTCCTGGTTAAAGAACATGTGTCCAATTTGGAAATAATCAGGTGAATAGTACCCCAGTTACCGAAGTCCATGCATACATGTAGCTGTTTTCAATAATATTGTGCAAACAAGAATTTTCAGAGGAAAAGTTTTTATCTACACAAACCCGCATAAATACACAATGGCGTGCTATGGGCTCTACGCACAGCCCCACTACTTCCTGAACTTAAAGCAGCTCCTTTATCTCCTGTCTTTCATTACTGGACACACTAATTAATCCAGGTGTGCCTGCTACTTCACCTTGTGACTACTGCGGTCAGGCACACCTGGATTAATCAGTGTGTCCAATAACGTAAGACAGGAAATAAAGGAGCTGTCTTTAAGTTCATGAAGTAGTGGAGCTGTGCATAAAGCCCATTATGGAGTAAGGGTAGGGTTAACAATTTTTTTAGGGCGTTCAAGACCTAAATGTTTTCCAAAATCTCCATTTTGGCTGGAATTCTCAGAAACAATCACCCTACACTGTAGTTTCCATGTGGATGAAAAGCAAATTCACATAAGAAAATATCCAATTTCCAGACACCAGCTGCTTGTATACATGGCATAAAGTAATGAGCCTGTTTTGAAAACACAGACTATGAAGTACAGATATTTGTACTATACTGTAGGGAGCAAAAGTAAAGAGTTAGAAAAATGAATACTAAAATGGTAGTTTTTTTCTTTTTTATTTAACCTTGATTTAACCTGGTAAGTTAGTTGAGAACTGATTCTCATTTTCACAACAACCCATCACTTTCATATTCACACCTATGGGCAATATAGATTTACCAATTAACCTATTACTGCATGCCTCTGGATGGTGGGAGGAAGCTGGAGTACCCGGAGAGAACCCACATAAACACGGGGAGAACATGCAAACTCCACACAGAGAGGCTCCTGGTGTTGGAATGGAACTCAGGGCCTGCTTGCTGTGAAGTGGCAGTGTTAACCACTACACCACTCTGCCACCCACAAAGTAGCAAAGGTCATAAAGAAACTCGAAAAGAAGTAATTATACAGTTACATCTTGGAGTTTCTGTACTATCTGTGATTTCACCATGTGTTCATTATCCAAAATCTGTAGGAAAACAAATATCACACAGCTGATGCCGCTGAAAATGGGAGATAGCTGAACCTGTAAGTGTGAAGCTCCCTAACAATGTCTTTAAGGGCGAGTCCTCCTCTTAAGATGGCGAGTTGTGAAGAAAGCAGCAGTGCGTCGCAGCAGCAGAACTAGGCCGAACATTTCACGGATATCACAGATGCAGTGTGGATAAACCCAACTGCTGGGCTATGATTAGACACAGCTCGTATCCTGCAAGACGAAAGAAGATGCAGAGGTCCGCGCTCGGTGTCACTGAATAAACCAAAGAAAAACAGTTTGTGACGGGCTACAATAAGCCGTGGAGAATGGTCTGGTTGCCCCCAGCTGGTACGAGGCGGCGCCTGGCAGGGATAGGCATGTTTGCAGACATCACGAGGTGACGTGGGCCACCGCCGCCATTCTGTTTTCCCCCCCGAGGCGTGCAGTAAGTTAGCGAGGCTGAGACAAGGAGGGCTGTGTGTTCCTGTCCTGTCTCTGCAACTACTGTGACGTGATGTAAGGAGAAGCAGGAGTGTAAGCAAGCAGAGGCAGCAGCAGCGCTCTGACAGGATGAAGCACAAGACTGTAACACAGTGTCAACTAGACGCCCAACAATGACACTTTGTTCTTTTAACATCTACTTTCCTCTTTCTATCCACACAGTAGAGCAGTGGTTCTCAATATTTTTCTGTCAGGCCCCCCTTTGGAGGACGAAAAATCTCTAGTCCCCCCTCAACCCCAACAACATTGTAACAGTGGTGCAATTATAAGTTCTATTGAAAGAAACATCAATACTGTAACAATACTTTTAGCTTTTCCTTCAATTATTTGTTGCGCAAATTAAAAGTAACGTAGATTTTTGTGTGAACAATATAAATAAACTCAACCAGACTGCTCCCTGAGACAATATTTTTCCAAATAAAAAAAGGAAATGCACAATTATCTACAACTATGACAATACAGTTCCTTTTTTTAGAACAACAAACAAATTTTGGTAACAAAGACAAACATTTTAACAATATCAGTGGGTCAATGAGCCCGTTTACTTTGCATCTCACATCTCAGAACATTAAAGTGCAAACTGTACAAACTGTACAAAAACACAAACTTTGCACATGTGTCTTTTCCAGTCCAGTCCTTGTCTGTTGTCCAAACCTAAACTCTTTGTCTAGTCTAGTGACAGTTCACCATGGCAGTGGATTTGTTTCTTGTACGTCCCTAAAATGAGTTCAGGGTGCTCCAACGCTAAAACATTAGTTCCACCTGCTACATGTTGTAACCTGGAAAAAAAAAAAAAAAAAAAAAAAAAAAAACACCCTGAAGTGATCCCATGCCCCCCCGGCAAGCCTTCGCGCCCCCCCTAAGGGCCCGCCCCACAGTTTGAGAAACACTGCAGTTGAGGGAGCTGTGTATTATACATGAGTTTAAGCCATGAAGACCTAAAACACCCTGGAAAAATCATTCTAAAATCCAAGAAACAGTCTAATAAAAAAAACTTGATAGAAAAGTCAGAGCTGAAACAATTAATTGACTCAAATCCTTTAAAAAAAATTGCAGTTTTCCTTAATTTCGCAGCCGCTAAATATTGGTTCCACTGTTGTCGTTTCACATAGACGCTTATTGTGACACACATGACGCCAGGATCAGCACAAACAACATAACATAGACAAGGACAAAAAGGCCAAACATGTCTATGTGTTCACTTTTCTTCATTGGAACTATCACTTAGTCCTTTAAACTTTTCAGCTTTCATATAAACATTGAAAATATTTGGCTTTATATTTTAAGTTGTCTTTTAGTTCTATCTTCAGTTCTTAGAAAGTTAGATACAAATGTGTTAACTGTGGTGAACATATTGTTTGTAGATGGCATTTGACTTAGTTGTTGTTTATATATACAGATATTTTATATGTACTTTCATATTGTTATTTCTATACAGATATTTTTTATATATCCTTTTACTTTTACACTTTTTGTGGTTATTGTTTCAGCTGCTAATGAATAATCTTTTTCACATTTTTACTTTTTTTTTCACCTATTCAAGTAATCATGTAATCAAATAAAACAATAATAATTGATACACAAATCGATTACAAAAATAATCAATAGTTACAACTCTAATCTAAAGACTTACAAGGTACAAACATGAATAAAGAACAAGTTTTCATTTTCAAACATGTCTTCTTCACATATTTACTATTTTTTTTTTTTTAACCTATGCAAGTAATGGTTTAATCAAATCAAAGACAATAATCGATAGATGAATCGATTACAAACATAATCAATAGCTACAGCTCTAGTCTACAGACTTAAAAAGGTACAAACAGTAAAAATCCACACCTGGCCTTAAAGATAGAAACATGCAAACATTGTGCATGGTCTTAACATGGATATTTTTCTGAACAGGTATATTCCTCTTTTTCCATTTCATTTTTTTTTTTTTTTAATTTCTGCTCACATGACCTTCATAATATAAAAATATCTCTGTAAAAACCCAAAACCAACTACAAACTGGTCCCAATGATAAGACAAACCATAGTCGTCGTCCAACCTGTGGACACCCAGACAAAGAGGCTTTAATCTGACATGAAAGTGAAGCAGAAACAACAAATTCAGTTATTAACTTATGTTTCCTCAGACGTTGGTTGTGGAAGTGTATTCTTTACATGATATAGATTTGTCCATAACACCAATCTACAGGGTACTGGTGCTGACCTCAATCTACTGCCGGTAATACACCTGGAATTGATGTTTCAGGTGCAGCTTCATTACACAAAACAGTAACAGACATGAACAAAATGGGGTGTGACGCCATCGTTTAACAATCTCTCCACACAGACGCACACAAACTGGAGTTTTGAAAGATCTATTTTTGCAACCCAACACACTGTTTACATGTGGATGAGAGGCCCAAATGTAGAGAAAAATATTAATAAAATAAAAATATCTGCATTAGTGTGGAAAGACCATTAATCACAGGGGAAACAAGGCGTAATAAAGTTCATAATGAGTTCTGCTACGGACAGAAAATGTAAAAGCTGAAGTTAAATTTCATTGTTTTCAGTCGCTATTTTGGTTGGATATGACGTTAGAATGGTTTAACTATCTTTACCTTATATTGGCCCCGATATCTGAGGCAGCCACAGTTTTGTCTATGTTGCCATCGTAATGCTACGTGACAATTTGTAGCAATATACACAGTCTATGCATCCATGTAACCAGAAGAACATCAGCTAAAAACTCAACTAAGCCAACTGTCAGAAAACAGAACACAATCCAGACAAACATTTAAATGGGCAAACGTCTAAAACAAGCTCAGACCAGCATATGTCATGAATAACTTAATAAAACAACAGACCAATAAGACAAACTTTGCAGTGCTAAGCTAACACTAAGCAGATCCAACAGGACAAGGATTGTTTCTACTGATAAAACTCACTGAATGAGACAAAGAAGAGCAAAAACAAAGATCCCATTATGAAGCGCTGATTAAGAATTTTATCATATCTTTGCTGTTTTTTGATCATAACTTGGTTTAAATAAATGAAGCTTCTGCTATGGGCTGATAAATTCTGTTGTGTTGCGTTAAAAATGATTCAGACTGGAAACAAAGAGCCCAGGTCCGTCACGGAAAATGTCAGATCCTGTACTTTCACAGCTGTAATTAAGTTAACTCGGTACTTCCACTTTCCACACGTATCTGTATTTTTATGTGTCTACTTTCACCTCAGCTGAACAGACCAGAATGCTTTGCATCCAGCGTTGTTTGCCATTCCTCTCGCTCTCCTCCTCCTACTCAGTTAACCTATAGATGGATTCAAACACTCTCCGTCTCTTTGTTCGCCCAAACGCCCACCTTTGATGGAAAGCCACAAGTTTGCGCTCATTTTCTCTGGAGAGCTGTCAAAAGGCATTCTGGGAGACAGTGAAAGTTGCAAAGTAAATGAGGCAGGTGGAGGTAAACTGGGTAAATAACTCTGGGAGATGTAAAAGAGCAAAGTGGATCCAAGGGTGGGTTTGCTCTTTGAGTTCCACAGTGGGAATCAAAAGACATCAGCTTCTTCTTCCACCACAGCAACTCTGCTTACAGACCCCGGGCGCCCATGATGTCAACACAGCAGCCTACGACGGCAGCTCCACGCCACTATAGGCCTCTGTTTCCGCATATTTGACAGGTCGAAATCAGGGCATGATGTGAAACATGTGAGCAGTTTATGTCATTCTGGAGCGTCGGATATGAGCCAGTGACATAAGCGGATCGACGGCGCTGCGGAGTCAGATCGTGAGGCGGAACTTTTGCAGAGCAAGCAGTCATGTGGCGCCGCTGTCAATCATCTGCGGCGAGATCGGCCGTTCGGTAAATTTGCTTTGACGGCGTGCTGTGGTGTTTCTGGCTCTTATCGTCCAAATCAATTCAAGCCGGGAGGAGAGAGCTGACGCGGCCCAGTTGTTGTTGTTTTATCGAGCCCCTCCACCATCGCCACCCCACCCTCTGTATCCTGGGGAGGATTTTGCTGAGTGTGCATGTTCTTTTTCAGCAGCGCCATGCGTCACATTCATGCAGTGGGACCCTGATTTTACACTTGGGAGCTGCCCCGCGCCACAACGAAGTTTCCAAATAAATATCAGTTAAAAAAGACCATCAATAATTTACAGATGTTCTTCCAGCCAGGATAAACATCAGAGATATAAACATGCCAAATATTCAAAAATATCTGTACTTTCTACTCCTTCCATTGCATCAAAGTCTTAATTATTTTTACTGTGCATTACTACTCACCTTCTCGAGACCATTTAAATGTAAATGATGGAAAATAACTCAGATTCGATCACTTATATCACTCATAAAAATAAATAAATAAATTTAAAAAAAAAAATAAATATATATATATATATATATATATATATATATATATATATATATAAAACGAGACAAAACTGATGGTAAAAACAGCATGAAGACGTAAAAAAGACAAAATAAAAATATACAAAAATACAAAATAGATGCAACAAGACATCAATATAATGCAAAGGATGTAAGAAGATGAAAATAACATGACGGCTCAAGGCAAAACAACATATAGCCTAGAACTGGTGAAGACATGCCAAGAAAAATCATCATAAAGCAATACCCTAACAAGACAAAAACGATATAAAAACTGTGTAAAAGACATCACATCATACAAATGACAAAAACTATTTAAGAGATGTAATATGATGTGAAACTATGAAAAAGTAAGAAAAAATATTTAAATGGTAAAAGACAAAAACATGAATTACTATTTAGGTGGAATAACAACATGAAAAAACTGGAAAACACTATGTAATATAAGATGCGAAACACGTGGAGACCAAATAAAACACAAAAGCAGCATAAGACATGAAACAAGAGAAAAAGAAAAACGAAATGAAGTAACATAAAAAAAACACCAAGACAAGATGAAAACAATATTTCTAAGAGACATAACACTGAGAAAATGATGTCAAAGATGCAACAAGAGGCAAACAATGCAAGAATTGTTTGAGATAAAAACTTGAAAAAGAAGCAAGCAAGCAACATAAAATAACATGAAAACATGACAAAAATACTAAAAGGTGTAGAGATGCAACAAATTAAAACTAAACTTGTCAAAACAATGTCTTAAAAGATGATATAGGCGTACGACGAAAACAACATGAAAAGCAATATAATCAACTCTTACAAATGCATTGAGTAATCAGACTACTTTCATATTTTGGCATGTTTGTTATTATGCCCTGCGTAGTTTAGTCTCTATTTGTTTCCGTTTATTTCTGGCAGAATGGTTGCGCAATGGTGATACAACCAATATAAAAATGCTATGACTAGTTATTCCTTGTTCTCTAATTTAATGTGATAAATAGCTGATGAAGGAAATATAATTGGTTAGGAATCTGACACTGAAAGTAAGGAGGGGACAGGACTACATAAGCCTTTGCTTCTTTCTGTCCCTTCTCAAACTGTGTTTATGAGTGGATTCATATGTACATTTATGTTAAATTTATTGTATTTCGTTACTTTTTGTGTAATTAATGACCACTGATGGGTGTACATGTAACTGACTTCTTGTTTTTATGGATTTTTTTTTTGTTCTATTTTCTTTCTTACTTCAAAATTTTAGACAAATGACAAAATAATAAATAAAATAATAAATAATATAAGCTCTAACAAGACAAAAACGATGCAAAAGATTAAATAAAAAGACAAAAACACCTGTAGTCTCTAATTTACTGCTCATTCATTCATCTTCCGCATATGATGTAGGATTTTTAGGGAGATTTAATAAAAGGAAAAAACCTTCCTTCCTCCCTTTGTTAATTGGATTTTTTTTTTTTCACAATTATGCAGCAGTCTGTCTGAGAATGGTGTGTGTTACTACACATATTGCAGTGCAGCGCTGTCCAAACAACACTTCATGGCGTGAAAAAACAGTTTGTTCTAACGCTGCACTTTATTGCTGACCTTCGTTCCATTTCAGGTTTTATTTATTAGATTTAAGTGAATTTTCAAACAAGTAAAAACCTGCTTGATGGCTGTAAGTGTTGTATAACGGCAGGTTGTGATGACACGTATTGTACTGAATCAATTTTAGTCCCTTCACATCTGAATCATCATCATATCATCTGCTGATTATTTCCACGTCCAATTGATTTACTGTTGCTTTACAGAATACCGAGGAATTTCCCAGACTGGAAAGCGTCATCTTTAATTAACAGTGTTCAGGCTGCTCCACATCAGGTTGAGGGAATCACCAAGTCATCACAGATAACAGATAGCTGCACAGGGAAAAAAGCACTGCAGCGTCTGAGTTGGAAAATGAAAAACAATTATTTAACGCTCAAAGAAAGCGTCTCCACGTTGTCATTTCCACCACTGATGGTATGATAAAAGAGCGTATTGTGACAGCTCTGTGAACTGCTCACATCTGATCTCTGGTTTATATTTCTGTCATGGCTGCATAAAACAATAGCTTCGGGCGTCTCGGTTTTCACTGTGGAGCAACTTTTGCACGGGCTGTTGTCTCAACATTGAATCAATCTCACAATGTTTGCTCGAGGAGTGACAAAATTAAACTGTGCAGCGACACCGTTGGATTTAGGTTTCCATGTTGCTGCTTCCTCAGCACCGGTGTTTCCCGGCTTATGTCTATCTGTCGCGCTCCCGTTTTTAATGGGCTAAATGAAGGCAAAATGGAGGAGTGTTGCGGCCTGAACACAATGGAAGGCAATAAGTGACATGCTCCATTTAGCACGTCTCATTTGACATTTCTGTGGAGGAACTGCAGGCGGTAGATTTGGCGCTTCAGCAGCAACTTGATTATATTCTCTGGTCCCAGAATGTTCAACAGTAGGAAACAAGCTACATAATCAAAGTGTAACTTGAAGGCTATTTTTTACCACATACTGAGTTTGCTGTTAATCATCCATTTCCTGCTGCCATATTTATCCATGTTTCATTTTACAACCTCTGATGCAAGAAATCAAAAAGATGAAGACTTTAGAAAAGAATCCAAAATCTGGCTCCAAGTGGACTAAAATCGTTGTTCATGCTAGTTACAATTTTTAAAGGAAACAGAGTGTCAGTTTAACTCTTAAAGAGCTGAATTCACCTTTGTTTCAGATAACATTAGGTCCCACTCAAAATTAGAGTAAAATTTACTCTATGGCCAGTGTCAGATTTTTAGAGTTAATTCTACTCAATTCAAAGTCAAAATTAACAATGAAATGTATAAAAATATTTGTGTGTGGTGTTCTCACACTGTTAAGAGTAATATGATTACACTTTATAGAGCTATTTTTACTCCAAATTTAGTTTAAAAATAACTATGAAGTTTGAATATTTATTTCTCTACAGTGTTATTTTCTTCATCAGTTTGCACTCTACGCTAATATTAAAACACTGAAGAATTGCAGGGGTTCCCAAAGTGGGGGCTGTGAAGGGCATAAGTTTGCTCTATGGGTTTCAATCTCCCTCAGACAAGCTTTACCTTTGAAAGAGCAAAGTCCTCCTACTTGCATTACAAATATAGCTTTATAGCAACAATCAGGTTCAGCATTGTTCTGCCTACAGGTTTGACTAATGGTGTCCCATTAATAAAAAAATAAACTTAAAAAGGGCAATAAATGTTGTAAAACAGAAACATTAACCTAAATAAACATCAACACAAAACCCCCTTGAACCCCTGCACATAAAATAGAACACAGTTAGTAAAATGTCCAGTACCCACAATGCAATGCAGCAGACTGGCACTAATCACTGCTCTGTAGAGTTGAATTTTCATTGTTTTGAGCACTGGCCCTTTAAATGCAAATGAGCCACTTCACGCCCCGCCCCCTCCAGGTTCTTGACCGTGCTTTCTGTCCCGTTCAGCCACTTGTGTTCATTAATACAACCAACAACTGAACATTTTAGGTAATCGACTCAAAGTTTGGACATATTTTCAGTATGGACTACAACCACTGCTGCTGACATTCGGAAAAATGTTCATCGGAAGTCTTGACCTTATATGTGCAAATGTCATGATGTAACTAGTTATAAAACGTAACAAATTAAGCAGGAATTGAAACAAGTTGTAGAAATCCACTTGATTTTTGCTAGAATGAATATAAAAATAGCTTTGCAGCACCTGGAGTGTTCAAATTCAAACTTTATGAACTATTAGGGTCCAAATACACAAATAAATGAACCAAAGACTAATAAAAGTGGGTTTAGCAAAATATGACACCTTTAACCTTTATGCTTGTAGTCTGAGAGACCTCTGCATAATAATTCCTATGTACCTACTATCTATCTATGGACACTAGAATGGATTGCGCTGAAACTGCATGTGACATCACACTACAGTAACCAATCAAACACAGACTTTTCTGAAGCATCAACACCAAGTTTCACATCATGCTGGTCAGCTAGGCCACGTCCTCCCTCACAGTGCCGTGGACTGTGTGCAGACTTTTGCTTTGTAATAACTTGTCAGGGTCATGCATCTATTACTCGAAGCAGCCTCACTGGGTCATATTTTATTGTCTCAGCGGTACCTGAAGCAATATGCCTACAACAACGCCTGGTAATGAGTTCTGCAGGCAATAACAACACTACCTTCACCTGTGCTCGAGGTCAACCGGAGGAAAACTACAACGCAAGTCTCTTCAGGCACTGGAACGGCAAATTATGGTCTGGACAGGCTGCTGTGGACACTGGAGACAGAATGTTATGAGAAAATGTGTTTGTTTTGTCAGACTCCTCCACACTGACTGTAGATGGCTGATATTTAGGGCAATCCAATGGAATGTGAAGAGATTTACACTTTGCACTAGTCACTGTTGGGTCAAACACATTAATATTAAAGCATCTATTGCAATTAGTTACTGCAGTGTTTAATGATGAGCTAAGATTTTACATAAATTTACACCTGGGCAATAACACTGTCAGGGTTTTTATACAGTTTCATATTGCAACAGTGATAATTATTGGGACAAAATAGACATGACTAGCTTATGTTCTTTTGACAACGGGCCACCAGCAATACTTTTTACGCACTATATTTATTATTTTTGCACATATGCATATTTTTGCACATTTCTTAGATACTATTATGTGTATATTCTGTTTGGTTTTTGTTATTGCTGGGTGTATTTGTTACCGTTGCGTTCTTTCTCTTTTGCACCGTATGGGTCAGTGATCCAATTTCGTTGTACTGTATATATAGTATTGGGGTGCAATCACAATAAAGGTTTCTCTATCTCTTATCTTGCATGTTTCTGTACTCTGGGTTCATTCCATTCCAACTGTCAGCTACAACTGTTTCAGTGTTTTGTCATTTTACCTAATTTCCATCCTGCATGCTTTGATGTTAACCCATAAAGACCCAAACCACCACTGGCAACCAAAATCATCTACCAATATAAAATGTTTAATAACTTCTGATCCATTACTCTTATCAATACATGTAAATAATTGGTGTAAAATACAGTTTGTCATCTTTTCATTGTTATCAGATATGACCCATTTGGATGTTCAGAGGCTCCATAGTGTACGTGTAAACACCATCATCTTCTACAACATTGATTCATCAGTAAAACCCATGGAGTTGGATCAGTGACAGTGGATGGAGACACTGGGTTTATGTTCAGTTAATGATATATTTGCTGAAAAAGTCACTTTTTCTTCACTTTTCTCCATTTCTGACATAACAACCCTCAACTTTAATCTGAGCTTCACTGAACATCCACATGATCAATGAATTGAATATAGGAAAATACCAGATTTTTGCTTTAAAAAATGCAAAACACAGAGGAAAATAGTATAATAAATAGTGATAAAACACTTATTTACTCATTTTTGTTATTGCCACAGAAGTAGCACTGGGCCTTTATGGGTTAAACATTTTACTGTGATGACCGTGTTGAATGCTCCTCTCTATAATTAGATCATACACAACATTTTAATACCACATATTCAATTTTCACTAAGGACCAAAAAACAGCCTTTAAATGTAAAGAACTCAAAAATTGACATTTAGGATGATAATTACTAAATCAAAATTATAATTACATATTATAAGAAAAATAAAGTAAGTCATAGTTATGCTAAAATAGTGTTAGCAGTGATTTTAACATTTTACTTAGAACATAAATTCACTTATATGAATCCATGTGATGTTTTCAACCTTTTTGAACACTTTGAACGCTGTTTCAAACTCTAGCATCATCTGCTGTTAGCTCTGTGGCATTAGCTGATGAGTAAAACATGCATATGAGGGAAAGGAAAATTGCCCTACATTTGATTACTACTAAAACAAAAAGCTTAAATTTCATATATTCATAATCCAGAAACTGATATCAATTACTTAGAAATACTGATGACAGACAGTAGCAATAATCGCAACCCATGCGCCTTGTTTTTAATTATAAATAAACAAATATCCTTTATTACTCATGCGTATCTATATTATAAAAGCTAAGTGGCCTCTGTGTGCATGTGTGTGTGTGTCTGGAAATTCACACAAAATCTGGAAAGAGCTTACTGCTGCAGTTTGGCATACTTATGTATTTCAGGTCAAGGAACAGACTAGCGAAAACGACAAGTTGATAGTATCAATATTTTGGGAGATATTAGTAATTTTGGAATACAATAGCCTTAAAATCATGTTGCTATGGCCAGAATGCTTTTGCGGTGACTGCTGGACAAATGCGGTGCGGTATGCATGAATACACAACCGCAAAAAAACTACCACATCTAGAACCCGGGGATCCCCACAAGACAACATGCTAGTCCTTATATGTTGTACATATTTCTAATCTGTAGTATAGAGTTAGCTCTTTGTATATTTTAGTAGTATTTTGGTAGTATTTGTGCATCTAAAATTTTATCTTGTCGTTAATGTACAGTATAATGTCACTATTTCTCAGTATTTTGTGTGATATTTTTATAGTCTTTTTACACTTTAAGTCTTTGCTGCTAAACAGAAACAGAGCCGCGAAAAGGATTTCCATTGTTCCTGTAACAGCGACAATAAAGAGCTATTCTATTCTATTCTATTCTATTCTATTCTATTCTAGTATTATCACACGTGCATAGAATAAATGCATTTTCTGGTTCAGATTTGTGCAGTGACACGTATTAATATTCAAGTGCTCCTTCCCATTAATTAGTGCAGTGTATGATTCTGAGATAAGCTCTTATGTGAATACTAACTATGGATTATGGCACAGTTGACTGGAATATCTAATCCTGTGCATCAATTAACGCAACCTCGGCTTCTAGTACATCCAACACATGCAACTCCTGCACATCGACCCACGAACGAAGCTGCAGTAACAAACACTCTGGAGTCAAATAAAACCTGCATTTATCACAGGGTTCTGAGGAGGGTTTCGAGGAGCTGCAAATCTCCTCCTGCTGCGTTCAGTGAAAACTAAAGGCAACATCAAGGCAACTGAAACAGTCTTTTCCTTAACAGCCCAGACTTAAAGCAATCTGCAGCTCACATTTTGTCTGCGAGCTCCAAAGAAGTCGCAGATTAAAAAGAAGAAAGAAAAAGCAGAGAGATGAGCTGATTCCCTTTCCTTGGACATCATAAGCCTTTAAATAGAAATGTGCCTAAGTCGAAGCAGGTACCCTGGGACTGAGTGGAGAACATGGCCACCATCCAGGCATAATTAAGAGCAGATGAACAGACAGACTCCCACCATGACAGGACAGGAAAAGAATAAAAAGAACAGTGGAGGCAGACAGACATAGAAGCTGCATGTGTGCACAGTCAAATGCTAAATATCCACCGTTTCCTGGAGACTTTAATTCACTTTGACATCAGAGACACACATCAAAGCTATCGTCACCTCAATGAGGACAGGACAAATAAAGTGAAATGCTGTAGTTGACTTATTGGGGGGAAAGACGACGGCAGCTGTTACAGAAATGTGTGAAAAACAAGCAAAGAGAAACAGAAACAGGTACAGAATCACACCGGTATAACACCGCTGTCAGTTTGTATAAAGGTCTGTTTACAAGAGGCAAAGATTACCCGTCGTCTGTAGGTTGCATGTGTTTTGTTTTTTTGGGTTTTTTTTATCTTTTGTAAACATGAACATCCATAACCTTCCAACTCACCTGAATCACCTACACTATGTGGACAAAAGTATTGGGACACGTTGAATTCAGGTGTTTCTTTTCTAACAAGGGTCTGGGATACAAAACAATAATGACAAATGTTATAATATAGTTTTATATTGGAATTAATATCATTGCACTGGTTAATTTTATTAAAATTGTTTGCATGCCTTGCTTCCAAAATGCCTCAGAGATGGTTTTTACTTAATTTCTCTCAACATTGATTTTGTTTTAATCCATGGCTATGATTTTAAGTGTTCAACCTCTAAATTTCTAAAATATTTTTTGTGCTCTGACTGTAAATAAGAATTTTCTACCACAACTAACCATCTACCTTCTTCACATCTCACTTCGGACAAAAAAATCTCCCATTTAACTAAGGTTTATTGATATTTCTATCTCAAATCAGCATGAACAGGACATCTTACAGCTGCAGACATGATGTGTCCCAACATTTTTATCCATATAGTTTATAAACATCAATATTTCCTTAAAGTTTATGGTAGATTTTCCTTCCTAAGTGAGATGTGAAGAAAGTAAATGGTTAGTTGTGGTAGAAAATTATTTACAGTCAGATCATGAAAAATATTTTAGAAAGACTCACTATTGTTTTGTATCCCAGACCCCTGTTAGAAAAGAAACACCTGAATTCAACGTGTCCACATAATTTCGTCCAAATAGTGTATGCGAAAACTGGGACTCTTTAATTTCACTCTAGGAATAACTTGTATTTCACTTTTTTTCCATTTGTAAGACAGAGATTTATGGAAATTATTAATGAGAGTTTTAATAGAATTCCGGGTACAAATTCAGGAGGCTCAGCATGAGCCACCATTACACTACAGTCTCATGTGGAGATAATCCTCAGGATTTTGCTCAGTAAATTTGGGTGAATCACAGACTTCCATTCATCTCACCCTCTAAAATTAGACGAGTGCTTGTGGCAATCAGATCACCGGACAGTTCTAGATCGAGGTGATCTGGAAGTGAACATTGGGTAAAACTAAGACAAGACAATGCATCCAAAGAACACAAACCGATATATAAGGCTGTGTATTTGGAAGATTCTGACAATGATACGTATGATTATATATGGGTTTTGGAATCCGTTGGAAAACAGTTGTTATTGACAGTACAGGACTCTAATTTGTATTTCAAATTTTAAACGATGAGGTATTATCTTTGGTTTAGTTATGAATATAAGTTTCAGATTTTTTTAAATAAATGCACATTTTCTTTGTTTTTGTAAAGGATATCTACCCTATTAATGTGTACTTAAATACAATACACATTAAACTGTGAGACATCTTATTAAGTGCCTTATTACTTAAAACCTGCGTGAAAAAAAATTGCACTTAACCATTAAAAACCCACAACTATTTCTGTCACAACTTCAAAGTGATTTTTTTGTCTTTCCCAAGTAATTAATCACCATTTATTCTATTATACTCTGCATTTTACATATTTCAGTGAAAAATCAGGTATTTTTCTAGATGATAAATTTCATTTTAAGTCAATTATTTACATGTGTTGATAGGATTAGTGGATCCATATGTATTAAACATTTTAGATCAGTAGATGCTTTTGGTTGGTGGTGGATGTTTGGGTCTTCATGGTTAGCTTCTGTCACACAATCTCTATATTTAGGGATTTTTACAGCAAAAGATAAAAACAAAGACACTTGATATTGTCTGTTAGGATTGTGAGACACCTATTGGCTGAAAATACATGCTGTTTTCTTCTTTTCTCTTTTCATGGATGAAGTCGTGACAGTCAATTTGGAGAACGGAAGTGTCAAATGAAGATGAATAATAACACTAGAGGTGTAAAACCTTCAGTTAAAGACTCATTCTGCATTTCTAAGCATCACTACAGTGTTATATTGTGATTATATCCCCTTTAAAACCACTTATCAGCTTGAATGCAACCAAGTGAGTATCAATGAGTGAGAAAACACACACATATATAAATATATGGAAGGGTGTGACTGCAGCATCTTCTGCCTCCTACCTGCTCTTTGACAGAAGCCAGGAGGTTATTGGTGGTGGTGGCAGTGGTTGTGTTGCCGCTGCCACCAGTGTCCGGTGGTGGCGGGAGGCCGCGACTGCTCGACCCCTCCCTGACCGCCATTGGCCCCTCCCCTTCTGCATCCCCCTCCTCCATCTCCTCCGACTGGTTGGTTGGTTGGCTGAGGCGCCCTCTCTGATCCTGCAGGAGGACGACAAGCCGGTCAGGATGTGGATCAGAGAGAGGGTTTACAGGAACTGGACTGGTTTTACCTACTCAAACAGCCCAGTAGGGGTCCACTTTGACATTACCCCATAAAAACCCATAATAAAGACCCAGAAATGCTTTTTGTCATGACTTCCAAATTAATTATGCTCTACATTTAACCATAACCAAACGATTTTTCACCACATATCATATTATCCTCTGCATTTTTCAGTGTAAATCAGGTATTTTCCTACATTTAATTCACTGATCATGTGGATGTTCATGAAAGCTTTGAGCCAATTCAGGCTATTATTGACAAAAACATGACATTTGGAGTAATAGATGTCAATTCTACATAAAAACAAGTCATTTATCAAAGTAAATGGGTTGTATTTGGTGAAACAATGTTTCAATTATGCTTTCATGTTTAATACAGAGGCTATGAATGGATCCAAAAAAAGACATATGAGGCTGTTGCAAAGCTGAGAAATTGCATTTTGCCTCAATTATTTCACTGTATTGACATGATTAGTGGTTGAAAAGTAGTTAAACAATTGACATCAGCAGATGCTTTTGGGTCTTTGAGGGTTAAAGTGTTTGCTATTTTTTAAACCCTGCGTCTAAAATCTCTGTAATATCCCTGCAGAGGCATGAAGTGTATTCATGTATCATTTACATGACCTTACAGCTACTGTCACTGTATGTCTACGATAGCACTATGGCAACTCATACTGTGGCTTCAGTTTCTATAGGAAACAAGAATATTAGTGCTTCCCTTTCGTCTATTTTAACCCTCAAAGAGCCAAAGCATCTGCTGATCTAAAATGTTCAACAACTTCTGAACCCCTAATCCTTTCAATACAGTGAAATAATTCAGAGAAAAGGCAATTTCTCAGCTTTGCAACAGCCTCACGTCTTTTTCGGATGCATCCATAGTCTCTGTACTGCACATGGAAACACCATCATCTTCTGCAATAAAACCCATGTGGATCTAGATGCTTGTTGTTATGTAGAATTAATGGTATATGTGGCTGAAAATGTCGTGTTTTCTTCAATTTTCTCGATTTTGATATAAAAACCGTTGAATTCACTCTGGGCTTTGATGAACATCTACATGATCAGTGAATTAAAAACAGGAAAAGACATGATTGTCACTGAAAAAAATTAAATGCAAAAAATTAGTATAATATATGGTCATAAATCACTTGGTAATGGTTATAGAGAAAAAATCATTTGTAAGTCACAACAAAAAACAGTACTAGGTCTTTATGGGTTAATCTCCTCTAGTATTAAGCCTTCTGAGGATTTAACCCCTTGCTGATGCACACACACACACACACACACACCACAGTTGCATATTTCTGCACATATGCACTAACTTGCAGGTTTTGCAGGTGTGCATGTATTTAGCAGCATGTCACGTCCAGCTCCTCCTTATGTGAGGGACAGCCTGTCAATCAAAACGTGCATATCAATCACATCAATCACTCAAACCAACCGTCCAGCAGCCAAGGACGAGGTCACACCGACTCAGCACCAGAAGAGGGGGGGGGGGGGGGCGGCTGCCTCCATCCCTCAGTCCCCCCCCCCCCCCCCCCCCCCCCCCCCACTCTTTGCCCCCTGCCTGGGTCTCCGTTCCCTGTCCCCCGGTCCACACACCGCCGTCCGTCCGTCCGTGCGCGGACCGGCGGCTGCGGCTGTCACAGACTCACCGGCCAGATGTTGCTGTTGAACAGGCCACAGCTGGCTGATCCGTCCTGTTACGCATCCATCCTCCTCCTCCTGCAGCGGCCGTGACACCTACTACATTCTGCACGCGCCGAGGCGACAAACAAACAGCAAACAATCCCGTTCACGTCCACACGCTCCTCGTGCAATGTCGCTTTTTTCCTCTTTTAATATTATTATTATGATTATTTTTTTATCCAATGTGGGGTTTCGGTGCACGCATCCACCCCTGGTGTCCGCGCGGCAACCCAGCCACCCACCCACCAACCCGCCCAGCCACTCTCACCGATCAACGGCGTGACGTCACCATGCGGCTATGGATTATTTGCCGATAGCGGGTATCGATCAGCCGACGTCAGTGCGCGGTTTGCATGTGTGGCAGCCGTTGCAGCTGCAGAAAGCTCCGTGCACGCGGGGTGCAGCCTGCAGCCTCCGGTGTGTCTGTGTGCACGTGCATGTATGAATATATGTACGGATGCGCGTGCGTGCGTGTGTGTGTGTGTGTATGTCCAACTACACACCACTGTAGGACCACACTGCTAGTTATGGAAATCCCAACGGATGATCAGACCATTAAAGTTTATAGAGTCAAGGAGACAGCTCTGCAAAGTCCATTAATGAAACAACATTCCCGTTGGAGAAAGAATAAAGTTACAAATAACTCGAATACAAAAACGTTAAACCCAACACTGAGTTGCTAACATTTATGATCACCCTCTGAGAAATCATTTAATAACTACAGCTAGTTAGCTAATGCTAGCGAAATTCAAACAATGCAGTTAACCCTTTCATGCATGAATTATTCGAACCTTAATCAAGATATTTTTTCCAGTGTTTTTATTCCTCTTAAGGCATGAAAATTTTTTTAAAAAATAAATAAAAAATAAACCTATTTTTCATGGAGTTACAAAAATGTCCACTCAGCTAAAGAAGCAAAGAAACATGTATTTACTGATATACTGCATAAAAATTATGAAATAAAAACATGTTTAATGCTGCTTACCTGATGTTTTCTCACATTTTAACATACCTGCATGGAGATACTATGCAAAAAAAACCAAAACAAAAAACTTTTTGTTAAAAAAAAAAAAAAAAAAAAAAAAAAAACAGTTAATTGCCGTCCAAAAACAAATAGCAATGTTTTTTTACACTCAAACATGTTATTACAGATCAGGTTTATCTAGAAGAGCAAATTTACAGTAACGGTATGAATTACAGTGTATGGGATGATGCATAAGTGTATCCACTGTATTGGCTGATATGGAACTAAAACAACAAAATCCATAAATATACAAAAGAACAGCTTTGAACTGCTGTCCACTGCAGTGACCACTATGCATGAAAGGGTTAAATTACAGAAATAAAAAAAATACACCGTATAAAACATTTTATGGACTTAACGCACGAATACATAGGCTTTAAAACCCCACTTTCAGCTTAAATTACCTTTTTTTTTTTTTTTTTTTTTACATTAAACTGAAGGTCAAACATGTAGCTAGCATGCTCATACATTGTGTTGGAATCCATTTTATGCTAGAGGCCTCTCATTTGACCTTGGCTAATTAGCACACAATAGACTTGTTTCTGTCTTCTATGATAGCTTTTCCACATATTTCTCTTTTAACTAAATTCTCAAATAAGTAGAAAACAAAACCAATAAAATGTTACTGTGCCGTTTCCAATTAAGGTATAATAATAATAATAATGTAGCACTAAATTAAACACTTTAAATCAGACTACAAACCAATTTTTCCACGATTTTTTCTGCTATAAAGGCACAAATGAAAAGGCTGCAAATGTCCGCTTTCAGACGAAACTATTTATTTATGTTTTATTTGATGTATTTGTTTAACTTCATATAAAAACGCCAGCATTAGCTTAGCAATGCAGGCGGCTAATGTGGGGAAAACTATCAACACAACACAAAACTGCGAGTAACGTTAAGTAATGAATAATAAATATGGTAATAATAAAGCTGTTTATGTACTTACATGAACTTTATGTTGGACTTTTCTTCTTTTTTGGTTCGCCATCTCCACTTCAGCAAACAATTCACTGTTGTTCACTTGAATTACACACATTTCCTTTTAAGACCTTGCACATTTTTCTGGGAGAAAAACAACAAATTTTAAACTTGACCTGAAACCCTGGACAATATTGGTGTTTTTTTTCTTATCGTTTTATCTTAGGTAATATATGACACTGCAATTAATTTTTACCTTAATTAGGATTTATCAGAACACCACGTTTTCACCTGCGGGCGCGGCCATGTTGGAACAGGTAATCAATGAATGAAGTCCAGGTGGGTGCGTTCCCCTCTGCTGTTCCTTTGTTCACCAGTAGGGGTCACTAATATATCAGTTCACTTGTGGTGGCTGCCCCCTGGTGGCAGTAATATGTAAAACAGTGAACTATAACACTGGTCAACAACAAATTTATTTTTTAATTTTTTTGAGCTGATTTAGGATCATTTTGGTGTGCTGAATCCAAAAATCACATTATTTTGCTCAATCAGGTCAACTTTCTGAACTATGCTACATATTGGCTTTTTAACATTTTTGCTTACATTTATGGGCATTTTCACATCATATGATACAAAATTCTTTTATATTTCTTGCAATAAACGAGTTCTGAAGATTTTACTTTTGCCAATTTATGATTAATGTTTTTTTTTAATATTACAGGTGAATGAAATGGCTTCGACTAGAAGATCTTGCAAAAATAAGCCTGACATATTCTGCTACATCTGCGGTGAATACACCATTGTACCTAACAAGAATCAAGTCACAAGTTTCATAAAGTGTGCTTACCAATCTTATTTTGGTATTAATTATTATATTTTGTGAGAAGATCAAATTTTTCAAAATCAACTTAGCAAGAAAACCTGACCTGATTGAGAAAAACAGATGTCATTTTTGGATTTAGCGGTGCAAAATGGTCCTAATTCAGTTGAAAAAACCTAGACAACTTGCAAAAAACATTTTTTTGTAACCCAGTGTAATCTAATGCAGGGGTGTCAAACTCATTATAGTTCAGGGGCCACATTTGGCAAAATCTGATCTGCAGTGGGCCGAACCAGTAAAATAATAACATAATAATATATAAATAATGTCAACTCCAAACTTTTCTCTACGTTTTAGAGCAAAAAATGTAAATTTACATTGTGAAAAAGTTTACATCTACAAACTATCCTTTCAAAAGATGTGAATAGCATGAACAAACTGAAAAGATAAGTGCAATTTTAACAATATTCTGCCTCAGTTTATCATTTATACATGTACATTATAACTTACAGATCACAGTGGATCTACAAATACATAAAACATCTTGTTAAAATTGTACATACTTCTCTTAGGACATTTCAGGTTGTTCCTATTTGTTCAGGTTAATCACATTTTTTTGCAAAATTATACTTTTTTTAGTGGAAAGACATGAAAATATGTACATTTACAAACAGAAAAATTTGTAGTTGTCATTATTTTCATGTTATTATGATTATATTTTACTGAATTTTGAATTTTGGAACCTGAACTAAAAGGATTGTTAATATCTTATTTTTGCATTTCACAAATTCATCCCAAGGGCCAGACTGGACCCTTTGGTGGGCCGCATTTGGCCCCCGGGCCACATGTTTAACACCTTTGATCTAATAAATCCAGGTCAATCAAGTTTAATTACAGTGCTATATATTACCTAAGGTGCAAAGAAAATAAACCACAGTAATGTTATTTATGGTTTCAGGTCCTTTTTAAATTTGCCTCTACAAAATCTAAACCTTTATATTTTAGTTTTGATCTTCAGTTCTAATGTTGCATGAAATTTAAAAAAAAAAAAAAAAAAAAAAGCCTTTTTCCCCAACATCAATTTTTGAAGATTCAATTTGTCACTCAAAGTCAAACATTACAGGAAAAAGTTCACAAAATGAAAATTTGTGCATTATATTTGTTTTCTCAGCATTATCTGGCATCTCTTTGTATCAGACTGGATATAAATTTGTTCAATCTAGCGCCACCTTCAGTAGAAACCACAGTAACTACAACACTGATGCTTCACTATTAATAAACCAATTACTTCATGATAAAGAGCCCAAACCTGCACTCACCATTTCAATTTTCTATGCTTTTGCACCTAAAATATTTCATGCAGTGGAATGTAATTAAATGTAAAAATGTAAAGTATATTAATATTTCTACCACTGAGTTTTGTAATGATGTTCATTAAACAATAATTTAGTAATCAGAATAACTGAAATTCATTCTTTCAACAAATCTAACATGATAGGTTTTAGGGAGCAGAAACATTAGGATAAAAATGGTGTTTAATCCTATAATTCATGACAACATTATTATATTATTATTAGTGATTTAGCATGATTTTAGCCGTAGTATCTTCAAGAATGAAAAGACGCAATTAATCTCAACCATTTTTTCAACAGGCAGTTCCAAAATTAGAGGACAAAAAAAACTGTAGTGGAGGAAGTCTTGAGATCATTTACTCAATGAAAAGTACTAATACTCACCCTGAAAATAATCCAGTATGACTAAAAACTATATACAGACTCTAAATTATCAGCAAAATGTAAATTAAGTGTGAAAAGTTAGAGTTCGTTGGTCTTGGTGACTCATTTTACTGCATTTGCATGTATTTTATATTTTACTACAATACATAATTCAGGTAGAGATCATTTAAATTACTTTATAAACTGTAAAATGCTTCATATTTTGTAAAATCATCAGGTTTGTAGCATCGCTGTCCTGCAATAACATACATAAAAGAATAACAAATGTGTTTTGTGTGAATTGTACCCATTATTGAACCGAAAAATGGTGCTTATCAGTCATCTTGGACAACAATCTGAAGTAGTATGTAATGTGTAATCCATTTAAGTGTGAAAAAAGAAACAAATAAAGAGTATCGAGTACACACATACATGCACATGCCCATTTATTTCAATGATAATTCGACGTCTGTGTGCAGGGTCTTACATTGAGCTGTGTCAGGTGATTTTCTCGTCACTACAAACACATGAGCTGCCGTCGTCAGTCTCCTCTGCTGCCATGTTTGCAAAATGAACAGTAGCCACTTGCAGATAAAAAAGCACAGGAGGGACACGCGAGAAACAAGACATGATAGAGGGCTTTGCAAAAGTGGAGGCGCTGAAGGTCGTCGGTTTGCAAACTGCGACCGAGAGGAGGGACAAACACGACCGAAACACTGGGAATACTGAAAATACTGTACCTGAATATTTAACACTTTGTAAAAATAAACCCGTTTCCCAAAGCAAACAATATCAAAAACATGATACATTCGCCATTCTTTGTACTGCAAAAGAAAATCCAGTGTCACTTCAAACAGTAAAGCAACAACACTCAACTGTCATATCATATAAAGATTTTACTGTTTATTTATATGAATAAAAGAAAAAGCCACTACGTTCACATGCACATTACTCTGAATTTGCTGTGGGTCGTGTAAACAGCATAATTTATTTCAATAACTGGAATTAGACCTTTTTCTAAATGGGACATGCCGACTGTATTCTACTTTTAGGTGTTTGTACTGAAAACCTGATTATTTATGCAGAGAAATAAACTGTTCTACTTTCAATTAAATGGTACCTTTGGTTTTACTAGTGATGAAATACAAGATTCTGATTATTCCTTATTAAATAGAGGTTTTTCTTGCCAAATATACGCTGCTAATGAGATTAAACATGAGCTACATTTTCTTTATTAATGAAATGAAGTGGTGCTACAGTCATAAATGTTTTCTTAAAATCGTGAATCTTTTGGTTTTAATATAAACTAATTTTTTTTTCTTATTTTCACAGAGTCTAGAACTGGCCAACTGTCCTTAACTCACATCTAATGTCGGCTGTTTTCATATCTGCAAACATCTAGAGCTGAAATAATTAATTGACTCAAACTAATTTTAAAAAATTGATTAGAATTTTCCTGAATCAAAGCTTTGTTTACTTCATTTCGCTGCTGCTAAATATTGGATCCACTGTTGTCGTTTCACACGGACGCTTATTGTGGCACACATGACGCCAGGATCAACACACAGTTATATATATATTAATTTCATCTTAAGTTGTTAATAAGTTGGATCCAAATGTGTGCACACATTGTTTGTAGAGGTCATTGGACTAGTTTGTTGTTTATATATGTTCTTCTCATTTTGACTAATTTTTCACGTACTCAAATAATTGTTTAATTGAATCAAAGAAAATAATCAATAGCTGCAGCGCTACAAACATCTATTACGCCGCTAACTAACATTGGAGCACACTAGCTAGCATTGTGTTTTGTTTGAAAAAAGCTTATGCAGATATAACTACTAAAACCAAAGGCAACATTTATATTTCTTTGCCTTAAATCCAGGAACCCGTCTTAAATTACTTCAAAATATGAGCCAAAACTTTGATATCATTCTATGTTTAATCAGAGTATTCACAGCTGGATGTAAACAGGAACATTAGTGGAATATTCATTTTCTTAGGCCATGAAAACAGCCTATTCACTCTGCACTTACTGTGTCATATTGCACCTTCATTATTCTGAAAATTACAGTTTATTTTTTTACACTTAACCGTTTAATTACCCAGGTCTGTTTATATACTTCTAATTGATTCGGAATAGTGTATTCAGTCTTCTGTTCTATTTTTTTATATATATTTTTTTTACTGTATGATGCTGCTGCTAAACTGTAATTTCTCAGTTTGGGATCAATAAAGCACATCCATCTGTCTGTCTATCTATTAGGGATAATGTTATTTTCAGAATTAGGGCAAAAAGTGGAGTGTTAAGTGCATGTAAACGTAGTCACCTGCCGTACATGACACATCTCCTGTAAGAGTGGGTTCCATTCACTTCAAATGAGAGCGAGTTTCTGCTGCAGACTGAACAGAAATGCTTTCAGGAGGACAAACCCAGGCTTGCACCTCCTTCCTTTTCATTTTAAGATCAATTTCTCCACCTGGCAAATGTCCCTGGAGGATTAGGGTCTTACTGTCGCTGTCGGGTTCACGGTAACAGTGGAAGAATCAGAGCCGTTAAACGACTCCAGGCTGAACTGTCCGTCAAATGTCACGGAAATCCAGTCGAGGTGCTCCGTCAGTGGCAGAATTAATGAGAATTTCTGTTTTTTGCTTGAATTAAAACTTGACGGCGCGATGAAAAAGTAGGAGTGGGAATCCCTCAGGGGCTGGAGGTGCATTAACTGCGTCTCATGTGAACTGAATGGACTCAGATCGATAAAACACATGGAAGTCATATGAAGGATGTGATCAGGCTGTGCACTAATGCTAACTTCTCCTACTTGAAATCTACAAACACTGCATGAGCAGGGAAAAGCTGCTTGGTTGGCATGTTCAGAACTCACTTTTTCAAATCCGGTCCGGCTTAATCTGCACAGGGAATTACACAAGAATTGACTTTTAGCTCGTCAGCCTGCAGAAGGTGGACGTTAAAATGGGATGGAGCAGGAGTTTGGAGTTTGTAAACCTAAGGAAAATGCAAGAAAAACCAGAAAAATGAAGCACAAGTTGAACCATTCGGAAGCACTTGGGTATCTGCAGGTTTTTTAAAGCACAAATTTAACAACATAAGACTTTTATAGTTTTAAAAGGGGAAAAAATAAGATGCCAAACCAAACTAAGGGATGCAAATCAACTACATTTGGCGCTTTTTTTTGTACGTAAACATGAAAGGGGACATTATTGTGGATGTAAACTACAGGTAAAATAAAGAGTGACACCTATCCATTCTTCCTCAGATTCATTTAAAAACCACCTCTCCTAGATTTCTAGACATTTTAAGACATTTTTAGATGGTGAAAATCAACTAAATTTAAGACTTTTTAAGGTTATGCAGGGACCTCACTTGGCACTGGCACTTTGAGTCATTATGGCCACCACTTCTGAGGCTTTTTGTTTTAATTCTATATCCTTACAAACATAAAACACAGCTAAAGCAATACTCCAAAAGAACACAATACTAAATGCAGAACACTGACTTCCAACCCTCTGCAGAACTGCAGTTTTTACTCTCATTCTGGCCACCTAAAGTGAATGAATCAGTATGCACTTTGGCATGTGGTCCCTCCAAAAAAAACAAAAAACAAAAAAACAAACAAAAAAACAGACTTTCCCGACTTCCCTTCACCTTCAGAGCACAGGAGCCCTTGATCAAAACAAGTTAGATTTCACATCACTGCAACCACAATTGATTAGCATGAACACTTTTAACAGTCACCAACTCGATCTTCATACAACCAGGGAGGGAAACTAACAGTCCCAGTCTGTTCTAGCACAAGATTCTAGAGAGTAGATGTGAATGTGGATTTCTTTTTAGGATCTGTTAGTTTCCTGCCCTGTACGCTCTTTCAAATCGAGTATCACGATACAGAAATCAAAAATACTGTCAGCACCAATACATCTACTCAACAAAAACCATTTCATTTCTGTTTCTTTTTTTGTTCTTTTTACAAAATAAAGCAAATAAATAGGACGGTACCTTTGCATAAACATGGATACAAAACGTAACAGTCAGTGGATGTACAAGAAATGTGAGTGAATCCAAGAGGGGTGGAGTGGTGTGTTGGTAGATTGTGGCACCATGAACCAGTGTTTGGATGAACTCCCCGGTTTCCCTCCAGATGAGAATGCGTCTACTCCAGGTCGTCCACGTCCTCCGTCATGACAGTGCTGGTCTGTTCTGAGGTCACGCCTGAAAAACAAGGCAAATGTTCAGGCTAAATGGATGGAATGGATGCAACTTAGCCTTTTTGTTGTAAGAATTAGCAACTTTTTACACTATTCTTGCAAAGGGTTCCTACATGTTTCTCCTAGCTCAATTTAAGACTACTTACAACACAATTAAATGTCCATTTCACAGCCATACTGGCAAAAATTTGTGACTCTTAGAATTTAGGAAAATGTATTTATTTACTCCAATGCCTTGATTCCCACTGTTCTGAGTCATTTCTCATCGGGGGCTGCAAGGTTAGTGATAACTGGTTCCTAATTTTAGTATAAATTGTCGGGTTGGAACAGGTGGAACTGAATCGACTAACATTATTTTCTTTGCAGCTTGGACATTTAACAGACATATTTAAACACAATACAGTGAACAAATTCATGACAACATAACTTAAGACCTACCATATCAAATTTAATACCTTTTACAGACTTTTTTAAGGTATTAAATGCAGATTTGGAAATTCAAGACTTTTAGGACTTTTTAAGACCCTGTGGGAACCCTGTAGCAACAACAAACTTAAAATTTGTGACAAATCTATCAACTTTTTCTGCTGTTGTTGGAGACTGACGTGAAAGCATGTATCATTCTTTGTCTAAAACAAATCACTCCCATTGCCAGTGAGTTCTCTCTAGTGTTTCTTTTTGGTCCATTTAGAATCTAAATGGAAACATAAAGTTTAGATTGTTAATGTAGATGGAAAATTTTAAATGTTATGGTTAAAACTGTTCATGTTTTACCACCTTTTTGTTGCTAGAATTAGCAACTTATCAGACTATTCTAGCACAAAGTGAAATTAACAAACTTAAATCGTGTTTCAAAATGTTTACCAACTTGCGAAAAGTGACTCAAATACCAGTTTATTTTCCCTATAAATGACATAAAATAACTAGAAGCACTCGGAGAGCGCAGACCTCCGCCAAGGCTGATCAGTGGCCCCCCCCGTGGGCCCCCCCACGCCAAGGAGGTTATGTTTTTGCCAGGGTTTGTTTGTCTGTCTGTTTGTCTGTCCGTTAGTGTGCAACATAACTCAAAAAGTTATGGACAGATTTTGATGAAATTTTCTGGTCTGCGCCCCCCCACCCCCGATCACCACCAAAATTTAATCATTTCTTCCTTATCCCATTTCCAACAAACCCTGAAAATTTCATCCAAATCTGTCCATAACTTTTTGAGTTATGTTGCACACTAACGGACAGACAAACAAACAAACAAACAAACAAACCCTGGCAAAAACATAACCTCCTTGGCGGAGGTAATTATTGCACAGTCAGAAAAATACATGGTCAATTTACCTAGCTGCAAAAGTACATTGTGAGTTATACAGTGCTGCCAATTTTGCCACTTTGTTGATATATGTAGTGATTTTTCAGACTCTTGCTAAAAAAAGAAAAACATATTAGTGACAAATCTATCTACGTTTTCTGGTGTTGTTGGAGACTGACCAGAAGGAACATATTATTCATTGTCTAAAACAAATCACTGCACTGAATATAAACCACTCCCATTGCCATTCATTTCTCTCTAGTGTCTCTTTTTGGTCTATTTAGATTGTTAATGTAGACTGAAAATTTCAAATTTTGTGGTTAAAAATGTTCATGTTTTACCGTGACTTGTAGGCTCCTAAGTAGACAATAAGGTAAAAAACCAAACTTAAGAACATGAAGCTAAAAACTAAACAAACAAACAAATAAATAAATAATTTAATTAACTCCTCCAGAGTGTCTCTTTTGGTTCATTTTAGTCTGAATAAAGGAGGATGGTTGGAAATGTGACAAAAAAACAAGACTTGACAGATTTTGTCATACTAAACATTATTTAGATTCTCTTTTTGTCTCTCCCACAATGTTATACCTCTCTCCTACATCATTCATTACAATTACATGCACATTTCCAATTATGCAAATGAGGTGATGACGTTATTTAGAAACTTCTAGAACAGATAATGGATACTTTACTTACTGAGGAGTTGGCAACACTGTGGAACACACGTTATCTTTATACAGTGTTATTAAAAATGGTGGTGTAGTAAAGTGAGGGTTTGCAGGCATCAGCATGTGAAAAATTAAGCAAAGAGCAGCCGTTATCATACTTGAGGTGTCGTCGTCATTGGGAGACTTCTTCTTCTCCTCCACGTATCCATGACTCAGCAGCTTGGACATGCTGACTGGAGGAGCCTTCTTATCATATGACCTGAAGAGGTGACAGCAGGGAAAAAGAAATCAAACCTGGACGACTGACAACCTCAGTCAAAGACATTTACAGCTCAGCACTTCGGAGGTTTGAGGAGAATACAAAGTCTCAGATTGGATTTAGAGTTGACTACATCGATATCAGGTGAGAAAGTGGGCACAAATAAAGAGACACAAAGTAAAATAGAGATATTATGTTTTGATTTGTCCCATTAAGATATGAGAGATTGACAAGAGAATCCAAAGGTGTCACCAAAGCAAAAGGTGGTGAAAACAATAACCATATTCTGGTGTGTTTAATGGTTTTCGTCCACTACAGGATGCCAAATGTGTTCTTTCATAGGTTTAATGTCAGTAATACTAATCGAATATGTGAAAAGTAATGACAACACAGAAATCTACTGAATATCAGGATGAGTCCAAACATCTCACAGGTTGTATATGCATGTTTTACCTTTAAAAGGGGCTACATGAAGTACTATAACTTTTGAATGTACTAAACATGATCTGTAGTGTTTACAATCCAGAGCTCTGAAGAGATGAGGATTGTACAGATATAAACTAAATTTATTTCCACAGATGGGCCAAAAGATTTATGTGACCACTAGAGGGAGTAGTGAGTCACTCTGCTGGTCTCCCATGGTGAGGAAAACTAACACTATGGGACCATTGACCAAAACGTCAGAAAATGATAGATGAAGTGGGATGAGAACAACAAAGACGTTAGTTTTCTCCACTGGACACAGCTCTAAATGAGAAGAATGGAGTTTGATGCTAAAATGGCAGCGTTTCTTCTACATGGGTGAGCTTGATTCTGAGGCTTATGAAAGTATAAAGTTATTATGGTATGTTATTATCTTTGCTAAGTTGCTGTTTGTTGATCCATGGCTCAGACTAAACTGTGACAATTCTGACTTTGTTTGTTCAATTCCAAACAGATCTTTAGTGCAGTTATTGACAACACAAACCGTACAGAAAACAGAGGTGATTTGTGGTTTTACTGTGGCTGTTCTCAGTCTAAAAACAGACCTATTATATAAACTAACAGCTGATGAAGCACGTGAAGATTATAAGACACATTGTTATGTTGAGTGACTGCCAAAATAAGCTTCTATGAGTTTTAGTTTGAAGACGAAAACTTGACGATACCATAATACAGATGTGTGGAAACAATTTACTCAGCGAGTGATATAGTCTGTGGACACACAGCGTGGATTTATTGGTGGTTCTGGTCTGAAGTGTGTTCTGGAACGTTACTTCCCTCTGCTGGTGAAAGTTTAAAATATCAATACTACATAGAAACCCTTTAAGACCAGATGTTACATCTGAGATTTTAGTTTGGAATTCACATGTTTTTATCTTTAAAATCTGATGCAAAATGTATAAGTTTTTAAATTCCATAATACTGTACAATAAACTCACCTCTGTCTAAGGTCTCCGGTCATAAATCCATTTGCACTCAAATGTCATTTTGCACATTCCCAGTTGGAATATTACAACTTGTTTTGCACCTTTCAGTTCTATTTCAGAACATTACAGTTATTTTCAGCACATTCCAGTTATTATCCAGATTCTACCCAGATCTTTTTACACTTCTAATTTATAGTGTTTGCTCTTATGTTATATTTGTGTCTACTCATGTTTGCTGTGGTATTATTTTGTTACTGAATGTGTGTCATACTGCTACACTGCAATTTCCCAGTTTGGGATATATAAAGTTCATTCATTCATTCATCCATCCATCCACCTACCTATCTTACTGTTTCAGACTGGATGCAAAGCATGTCTGTTTTCCCTTTAAGACTTCTAGACCAGATGTGACATTCGCATGATGGGTCCAAGTTTCCTGTTTATATATTTTAGGTTTTAGGAGACCTTTATTTTATTTTTTTTTTTAAATGAGGCTTTACGTCTAATGAGCTTCATGTGTACTTGCAAACTTGAAACTGAAAGATCCGACTCACGTTCTCTTGTATTTGTTGGTTAGGGACAAACTCTCCATCTGATCAGCAGCACCATCAGGAGACATCTGCAGGAAGGAAAAGTTCCCCAAAAACATGATTATCTGTCCGACATTTAATTACGGCTGACCTGTGACCACAGCACAATCCAGTAGGGAGCAACTGAAGCACCTTATTGACCAAACACTGTCCAGCAAGCTTGTTAGACTGAATCAAATAATTGGAAGATAATATGATATGATGGAGAAAACTTAGAATGAAAGGAGTCATGCAATGGAAAACAAAAACAGTATGAACCAATGCAACAACAGCAACCACACAATCAATCTCAACTGTGTCTGGACAATTTAAAACATCGATGGATCACAGAGCTACAGAGATGAAAAGAATATTACTGTTCCATTTAGTAAGACATTTACTGGTGATGCACGGACATAAAATATGAACCACATGAATGTAATGGCCAAAATGTAAACGCAACGATGGATCAAACTCAGGAGAAAAATGAAGAGGTGACGGTAAAAATAAATAAATGGGATGACCAACGTGGTATCATTGTGGGGAAGGTGACTAAACCAGGTCCATTCACCTTTTCTTTACCCGGGGAAAACCTCTCATGTTCATTCTCCCAGGATACATCGCTATCAGTGCCAAAAGGTGCAGTCAGAGTCTGCCTGCCACCCCTCATGTGGCTGTCAGGAGAGGTCGCTTTACTTCCACTGTAAGCACAAAACCACCGTGACACACCATGTGAAATTATCGCCAGTCATGGGTTACATTCAGGGAAAGTACGGCTGGGATTCTGTCTGTTTTTTTTACATTTACATTTTTACTAAGGCTGCAAATAATGATTATTTTAATAGTCTAGTAGTTATCAACTACTGTGCTGACTAGTCAGATTATGAACTGCGAAAAAAAAGCTCTTATTCATATTTATTGCAGCAATAAAATATATGTTCTTTCCTTTAACACAAACATTTGGTGACACAATTATAAATTTTAGCATCACAAAGTTTGTCAAACCAATATTCAACAAATATTATAAGCAGGAATAAAATACAATTTTTTCCTTAATTGTTATGCACAAAATGCACTTGTTTAACAGACAACTAAACACTGCAGAGTTGCAATCAAATAAATATTTTCCTTAAAAGTGCATAATGTGACTCACGACCTGTCAACTACTAAATCCATAATCGACTAACTTTGTCGTTGACTATTTGTTGCAGCCCTAAATCTTTACATCGTGTTAACGGTAATTATTGGAAAACAATTTTCATTTTTAAGATTTATTTTTGGGTGTTTTGCCTTATACAAGTGTAGAAATAAAGGAAAAGGGGCAGGGGCAGAGTGTGGGAAATATGTGCAGCAACTGGCCTCTTGTCCAAGTCCAACCCAGACAAATGCAACAAAGCCTCAGCCTATGTGGTGATACACGCTGTACCAGGTGAGCCACCAGCGCACCCCCATAATACATCTTAGTTAATTTAATTTCAACCTATCCTGTCCTATTTTTAATTTTGCTCAGTATGTAATCCACCAGTACCCCCCCACCCCAACTGCAGCAACGACTCAGAACTCCCTCCTTATGCACTACCGATATCCTTCACATTGATGCAGTATATGATGTTGTGACTAATGATTTGTATTTTATCACTGCATTGTTTGTGATATATAGAGCATTTGCAGTTGTCCATGTATGTACCTTGTTGCTGTGTCCACCATATTAATTCTGTCTTTCTTGCTCTTGTGGCTAATGAACAAACTTTGTTCATTAGTTTAATCGTGACCAGTTTGAAAACAAATGATAGAAAGCTGAGAGACATACACTTAGGCTATGTTCAGACTGCAGGCAAATGTGGCCCAAATCCGATTTTTTCTCCATATGTGACCTGTATCCGATCTGTTAAAGATAGTTTGAACAGCACAAATCCGATATTTTCAAATCTGACCCAGGCCACTTTCATATGTGGTCCTAAATCTGATAAATATCTGATATTTTGCAATGGGACTTCAGTCTAAATGGCCAGGTCACATTTATGCGACCTTTATGTCACTGAAATGCGACACATGTCACAATTCTGCATCTCAGGGGTATTCCATAAACACAGTGCATGTCTGTGTGGTCATATATTACATCAGGACCTCTTTAGCGCATGCGGGTCACTTCAGGGTCGCATTCAGTTTATACTCAAAACTGCTAGAAGTTGCATTTAATGTGCAATATGAACGAGCACACAAAAAAAATCGGATTTCACAAAAAAATCCTAATTGTGCATTGAGACCTGCTGTCTGAACGTAGTCTTAGTGCAGCAAGTCCAGTTTTTTGTGCACACAAAGCTATTATGTCAAAAAGCAGGAATGCATCCTCCAGATCTGATCGGTGCATCTGCCTTGTGGTCTTCTTACCTCTTTGAGTCATCACCTCCAAACCAGTTGGTTGGATTGTAGGCCTTCCTTGGCTTCTCATCAACATCAACATCGTGACTCAGAAGCCCTGGGGGGTTAACACAATGCTTACAATGAGGCAGTCGTTACAGTTCCCCTTTAAAAGGCAATACTGTGAGATGTAACATGAAACAAACAATGCTGCTAAAAATATTCTAGAAATCATTTGGGTCTTAAGTCAACCAGAGAACTAAAACACTGTTCTTCAGCTGTGTCGGTTTGGAATAAAATTACATGTAACTTTTCAGTACAAGAGTTCAGAAGACAAAAAACCGTTTTCCCTGGAGAGCTGAAACTAGCACTGCAGCAGGTTCCATAAATAAAAGGAGCTGTTATGTTTCTCCAAAATGCACAGGAGTCATGTTAGAATAAGGACACACTCCTTCATGTTGAGGACAAACAGGCCACATGTTTGCATTTCAAAGCATTGAACTGTGTGTTAAGATCAAATGAATCAGCTGGGATTAGTGGTATTAGAAATGTGATGACTTCACCATAGTCAACTCTGCAGTCTGAAAGCACAGGAAGATTCTTTACCTTTGTGTCCCCCCTGCTTTGCCAGCTTGACATAGTCAGAATCTGTCTCAAAGATCCCCACTCTCCGGCCACTGATCCTCTCCACTGGAGTGCTTTCGGTGGCAGTCTGGCACAGTCCAGGGATCTGGGAGGTTGGTCCAGTGACGCCTTGGGATGCTGCCCCAGGCTTTATGCCTGTAATGCACAAAGAATTACCTCCGCTTGCTTTGCTATGTGGCCCCGTTTGCAAGCAAACTCATTTATTCTCTGCACACTCACCACATGCAAGGCTACACTGTACCACATTCTGAGAACAGATGTGGAAATTCTCTATTCTAAAGGAAATCTGAGGTGTTTTTTAATCTCTAATAAAGGTAGTGACGCCAGACAATACTTTGGGTCAATAAGATAAGTTTATTTTTCGGCCATCAGATTACCAAGTTCCCTTTTCTACTGTGGAAGAGGTGTGGTTCTGGTTTGTGTACCTGATTTCAAAGTGTTTGTTGCACATGAAACAAAAATAGTCTGGATCAGAAAACAGCTCTAACAACAAAATAATATGTTTTTCTTTAATATGATTTGTGAACTACTGCACTGTCAATTTCCACTGATTGGAAAAAGAGGACAGATAAGATATCAATTATGAAAACTGAAAAACTGGTACAGAAAAAGTAGATCACTGAGTCATTTGTTAAAGAGCTGAACTACTTAATGAGTAACCCAAAAACCTCAAACTCATAACAAACTGAATTTTTTAGGTGGATTACTAAGTCTCAAAAGGTGTTGCCTGACAGAGTAATACAAGTAACTGTAGTGTGACATCCATTGTGCAAAGTCCTCTGTTGATGACCAATCCTTTATTGGGATCGTTCTGCACAAACGGGTGGAAACAGACCAGCTGACTAAAATGCAATAAGATTCCAAGAATCCTCAATGGCTGAAGAACCCGCGTTAAATCAATTAAAGGTCCACATGGGAGCTGGACTTTCTTACCTCCGGGCTTGGTCCGTCGATGATTTGGGACAGCGGTGCTCATTTCAGCTGAGACACAACACAATCTGATGACCAAAGGCAACAGTTTAATGTCTGGAGAGTGCACAGTTCAGCACTTACACCAGACTGCAACAGAAATCTAATTATAACACTTTAGCATCATACTTCTTATCATGAGATGTTACACATGCCCAGATCTAATTTAAATAGATTCCAGATTTGTAAAAGTGAAACCCAAAAATCTGTGGGACAGTAAACTTATTTGTAACAACTGAATCTTTTGTTAATGTTCCTATGAGTGAATAATCTGTATTTCAAGATTTGCTAAAGACCAATGCAACTATTAAATTTAGTCATTTCAGTACAACGCGTCAACTGTTGCATAAAGGTTAATTGTGTTGTAAAATGCAAAAGAGCGGCCCCTATCTGCTTCGCTCTATATTACGAAACAAAATGATGAGGCCATAATTAACCCAAATTGCCATGAGGGATGTGCATGTGACTGCGAACAGAAGGTACAGACCTCTGTCAGCCAATAAATGCTGTTTTCCCTTGTAAAAAGGTCCATAAAATGTAAGCTACTAGTCACTTCTTCAATGAATATACTTTTCAGGGGATGTCCACAAGTCAACTACAGTAAACTATCATTTAAATAGGAGGATATTGATTTTAATATAAACAACCATTCACTATTGACTAATTTAGCGCAACCCTGTTTTCTAGCGTTTTCTATGGCATTATATTACATAGCCATTTAGCTAACAAAGCCTTGCTAATTTATTAGCCGCCTTGCTAGTTGCCGCAGTAGCTTTAAAGAGCAAAACCTATTTTTCAGTATAAAAAAAGCAAGTTTTTAGGTAAGCAGATAATAATGATACTCGTAGAAAATATGGTACAAATATTACATTACCTGTAACAGATGCTGTAAATAATGAGTGGGATGCTGCTATTAAATGCCGTTAGCTTCTCCTTATTCACTAGGGCTGGACTCACACACTTCCGGTGGCACCTGCTGGCTACTTCCTGTACGCTACCCAAAGATCGTGTGTGCAGACAGCGCCGGATGGCACATTATAGACTTGCGTTTCACATTGAGTAGAGAGAGTGCGAGGTAAAATTTAGACAGAGTAAGACCTCTTGCTAGCTATTGACCCTTACATAACCGAAGCTCCGCTCTCATAGACGATCTTTGTTGACTGAGGTCTGCGTCTTGGTGGTGCCAGAAATTGAATTAACTGTCAAACACTGAAGTCACACAGTCATTAGTTGTTGAAAATAGGAAAATCAAGGACTGTCACTTCTTTTGAATTAGTTCTTCACTCTTTATTGCTTAATTAAATACAAATGTGTTAAACTGCCTAAAACCAAACATTACACAATTGAAGATGACCACTTTTTTTGCTTTCACATTTTCTTTGCATAAACCTTTAATACCTTCAACACAGATTTGTACCACTAGAGTGTAAGTTTACATAGATTATGCATTTTGTAAATAGCAAACACTTGTTGATATTCCATAAAATTATTTTAAATGTTAAATGTTTCTATTTACTCAACTCTAATATTGCATTATAGTTGAAAATCACATTTTATCTGTGATTTCCAGAATTAGATTGCACTACACTGAACACAAAAGTTGTGTTCAGGAACGAAGAGTATTCAGAAAATACATTTCTAAAACCTCAAAAGAGATATACAATATATTTTATGCTATTAAAAGTATTTGTACTGTTATGTGTAAACATTTTTGTTAATCATCAAGCAATAGACATGAATAAACTTTAAAAACTTTGTTATTCTTAACATAGTTACATACCATTCAGCTGATTTTACAATACTAGAACAAGTATTAGTAGTATTACATTACCTCTGCTGAAAAATGTGCCATCACTATCCTCTTAAATGTCTAAAATAGTTGCAGTCCTATACATATTTAATTCCAAACTGAGTGTGTTATACTTTTTTAGTACTGTTGAAATATATGGACAAAAAACACACAAATTAACACTTATTGACTGTGTGATACTTTGCTTTCTAGTGGGGATTTTTCTCAGTCGTTACAAAAACTGCTTCAAAGTTTTCTCCCCAAAAACTGAAAACCTCTCTTTGGAAGAAAAGCTTGTGTAAAGCACAATATGATCAGCGCATGCAAAAAAATTCTATAGCAATAAGAACATTTCAGACATAACAATGCAACTAAAAGGCCATCTTAGCAGAGTTGTGCTGCTGTTTTATGCATGGCAGCTCTTTTGTATGAACTCATCCTCAGCTTTGAGATCATTCAGATGTCTTTGCCGCAGTCGGGGCAAAGGATGTCGTCTTTGCATGTCAGGAAACCTCGGCCGACCAGAGAAACTGAGCATTTTTTGCAGTTGAAGCAGTCGTTGTGCCACTGACGATGCTCAAATGAAATGTACTTGCTGCCTCCGAGGCCTGAGACAAAAGCAACAAAGATGAACCATAAGTAATCCACGCGGGGAACAGTCACATGATTTCTTTAATGCAATAACAAGGTAATTGAAGGTAAATGAAAGCGTATGATCTGGAAAAGGAGTCCATGTGAAAGGTGTTTATTATGTCCTCAAGTTTGTTTACTCATAGTTCACATCAACCCAAAAACTATGTTGTGTGCATGGTGCCATAATGCACTTTTCCCTTATTTTGAATCTAGTAAAAAAAATTACTTAAAGGTTTAATGTGGAATATTCATATGTACCTAGTTTGTATTTGGTTCTGTTTCATTTTTTGACTTTAGTTAACTATATTGACCCTTTCATGCATGACATTACCGCAGTGGAGAGTTATTTAGCCTTTAATTAAAGCTACACTATTTTGCTACATTATTTTGCTGTAACGACTCCAACTCTTGTGTTTTCTAATATTTGTTACACTCACTTTACTGTAAATGCTGCGATGATACTTGAATCCCCCCTCTATGGGACGAATAAAGTCTTATCTTGCCCCGATATATAGTTTAATGAATTCAAAACATGCAATTACAAAGAAATTCTCTAATAATCTACAGTTTAGGGAATAGTTTGTTCAGTTTAATGCTCATGTTTTTTGTCATTTTTTCTCAGTGACTGAAGAGTGACAGAATATTATCACCTATTCATGACAATTCAGTTCAATTTCAAACTAAAATTATTTGTTTTCTTAATCAGCAATATGTTCTCTTTGTTGAAAGAACTTTATGGATGTGTTTATGCTTAAAAAAAATGAATGCCATTAACTAGCATTAATAACATTAACATTAATAACATTATATGTGAAACTGTTGATGCATGGAATCCACTGCAGTAAATAGCAGTGTATTATGCTAAAGAAATAAGATATTGAAGAAATTCAATTGGATATGTTTCTCCATGTGTCAAAAATACCACTAATTACACAACAATTAACAATTAAAGTACGAAACGGTTGCTAAACTAATGACTTCCTCTGGTGATGTCATCCATGATTAACATTCACTGTATGCTGATTTCTATAGAGATGACTTGGGACTATTGCTGCCTTCACGTGCTATTGGAAAGACGGGCATTGCCACTTGTAAATTTGAAATTACCAGTGTGTTGTGTTCAAGTGCTTTTGGTGTCATAGAGAAATGAATAATAGGTGATATACATAAATATAGCGAACTTTACTTGGGTAAAACAGTTTTGGATGCGTTAATTCAGCATTTTTTTAACGTAATTTTTTGGTTTTGCAAATTGTGTATACTATAAATATGTAAAATCATCAGCTAACAGCAGCAGAACATTAATAAAAGCTTTGTTTATCATTCACAATGAATTCCTCGTTGCTTGATCAAAGGTTATTGCATCTCAGCAGCTCGGGTATCAAAATTTTGTCCCAGTTCTCCAGTGATAAATGTGACATCAGGGGGCGTGCATGTGCAATTTTTTGAGTTCGTACCTAGCATTTACCATAACTCCCATAGCACTTGAAGGAAAGATTAGTTCTTCAGTTCCTTTTTTCTAATTGTCTACGACTAAAACTATGTAAAACAGTAGCTGCTAATCATCTCCCAGTGCAACACAGACTCCATCACAAACTTCTCACAGGTACACGAGCATATGCAGACTCTTAAATTGTGTCTGCCACTGAAATGCTAGTAATCCTTTACCGCTGATGGGGGTGGTGCAGTAGGCACATTTCTTGGCAAACAGGTTGCAGAAGCAGTCGAGGCAGTAGGCAAAGTCGTCCCGGGAGGTGAACCGCTGACCGGCCAGCTGCTGCTTACACCCGATGCAAACGAAACACTCCTTATGCCAGGGTTGGTCACGGTAGTTCACTCCTCCAGTGGTGATCGGCTGAAAGAGACACAAGAATGATTTAACATATGAAGTCACAAATATATACTCTATACATGAGGCACAAACCTAATCTTATGGTGTTCTATTTTTATATTACCTCCACGAAACCCATAACTCATGCACCTTATTTTTTTATTTTTATTTTACCTTGTATATATCCTTTATTACCTTGTATATATCCTTTATTACTTTGAAAATATCCTCTATTACCTTCTACATATCCTTTATTACCTTGTATATATCTTTTATTACTTTGTAAATATCCTCTAATGCCTCTATTTGTATTGCAGTTGGCCTTTTGTATCCTCGTATTTCTTTCTAGTTTTGTATTTTGTCAATATTTTTCAGTATATATTTTCAGTATATTTTTTGTGTGATAGTTTTATGTACAGTTTTTCTTTTTGCACTTCAAATCTGCTCCTAAACAGAAACAGAGCTGCCAAAGTGATTTTCATGGTTCTTGTGACAGTGACAATAAAGACCTTCTCTAGTTTTTTTTTTTTTTGTTTTTTTTTGTTTTTTTTGTTTAGTTTAGTTTAGTTTAGTTTAGTTTAGTTTATTTCAGACACAAACATAATACAAAACACAGGGAAGAAAAAATGTATAATAATAATAATAAAACAATACAAAAATAAAAATCAAATAATAGAAACTTACTCTACCCTAAGACATTTTGTTTTCATTAGCACTCATTTGACTGTTAACAGGAACACACAAAATCTACTCAAACTGTGAAGTCTCGAACTATTGATATGACAGATAGTTTTGGTTTTCAAACATTGAGACTATATACACACTGTTCCCCATAAAGTTGGAATATAATATTTGTACCTCTTCTCATGAAATGATTGTGACTATGTGATTTATTCTTGATAGATAAAGTGTAACTAGGACTCAGTATGTATGATTACACCTGATTAAAGATGATAGTGATGTGTATAGGGATGAAGAGAGAAATGTGTCTGAAAACAGAATTATTCCAACTTTATGGGCAGCGGTGTATATATCGGTGGTTTGCAAAATTATTTTATAAGCATTTGACGGAGCAACAGGATTACAAAACTTTAGTGGAGGAATGTGCTCTCAGACAACGCCTCTGGTTACATATTGAGTGTGGATTTAGTTCAGATTAGGCAGAGCTTCCATGTAATTATGTGCAGCATCAGCGTGTTACAATAATCAGTCATTTCTTGTACATACCGCTGACTCGGTCACAGATGAGCCACCTACCAGCTTTTAGCACAATAGACACCTCAGGTTCCTGCCTGCTGACCATCTGTTTTCTTGCTTGAAACCGTTACGAACCATACATTCTGCAAGGATTTAGATATCTGCGCAAATCAGCAGCCATTTGGAGTCATGTGGTCTTAAAATATCAAGTATATATACTTCTCTTGCAACACTGATGTTACATTATTATTTTGTGCATATATCCACTGGATATACTATAAAAATTTTGATTTTTCACATAAATGAAATATGCATATTGCAAAATGTGTACATACAAGTGTACGTATTGTGCATTAAATGATATGTATGTGCTACATATATACAATATCGCAATATACAGACTGCTCCAACTCCTATGTTTAATATATAGTTTGTACATATTTTATTTGCTCTTGCTTATTTATTTTAATTTTATTCATTGGTTTATTAAACAGAGACATTGTATTTTAATTCGCATTGCTGTAAATGTGCCAAAGTTACCTTAATGACTATTTTTCATCTGCAGTCCATAGACAGATGTTAAATTGTAAGAAAAGCAAGTAAGTATATTTTATTTATAGAGTGCTTTTCACAGACAGGATACACAAAGTGCTTTTCAGTGCAAAATATAATTAAAATACAATTAGAATACAATTAAAATGCAATAAATACATTCAGTTCAATCAGTTATAGCAGCCCTGAGTCAGTTTGGATTTAAGAAATGTCTTAAGATGTTTTTTTTGTTTGTTTTTAATCTATAGAGTCCATTGTCACGCTAAAATGTAGCAGCACAAGGTTACAAACATGCATTTTTTTAAAGAATAGAAGTTTAAAATACCTAAACACAGACTATTAATGTGTCAATTTTTTAGATGCATTCTGAACTCAATATAAGATGTCAGTTCTCTGATCTGTTCCACTCATGTGCAGCTGTAACTGCAAACAAGGCCCGAGTAAACACACTTTTTCTCAGTGGAACTATGCAATCCGCTCTGGCTGCAGCTGTTGTAATACAATACAAGGCTTCACATGTACCATATATTTCAGTATTATTGCAGTATACATGTTATTTTGTGTTTTGGGCAAGTAAAAAACAATGCTTTCAACACACTGGACACATTGCAAAACAATTACCATGAACTTGGCTTCAACATCTCAGCCACAATAAACATCATACAAATTGAATGCTGTGCAGAGCTCATTTCGTAATTTTAAAGCCACCCAGGGGATGCTAATGGAAAAATCCATGGTTCAAGAGGTTTAAAAGCCTCTCACACACAGTACTGATGCTGTGGGGTGGAGGAATCGCTCATTAGAGACCAGAGAAAGAAACTAAACCAGGAAGAGAAAGCTATTGATTCACATTCTTTAAAGGCAGAGACACAAATTGGCAGCAACTGGGGACAAATGCAATTAAAGCTTTTGTAAATAGTAAATGACGTGAATAAGTGTAAATTAGTGTGTGCATCTTTTACCTTCTTGCAGTGGACACACTGCAGAGCGAACTGCTTCTCATAGCAGGGCAGGCAGTAGTTGTTGGCATCCTTCAGCACAAAGCTCCTGGTCCCGATGGGCTGTTGGCAACGGTTGCAGGTGAAGCAATTCTCATGCCAATTGTTGCCCTTATGCTCCATCTTTTTGGAGCCTGGAAGGTGGAGGAGGCAGACGAAGGGAGGGAGAAAGAAAACCGGAAAGTGGGTAAGAGAGGATGAAGGATGGAGGGATAAACAGAGATAAACGGAGATCGAAGTCGTCACTCTAACAAACATAATTTTTCAATTCATCCATCAGCAGAGCCATGTGGTGGTGTTCTGAAGAGTCTGGTTCATGTCTGACTGACTCCCACAACCTAATAAAAGCAAGTAGGTTTATGGTCTTCAGTCCGATCACACTCACATTTTCATAAACTTTGAAGTCTGAGTGGAAAAACATGACAACTAAGAGTTTTTTTCAAGCTTAAATGATACTTTTTTTTTTTTTTAATATTACTCTCCTTGAAATCTATTTCAAATGTACTGTTCATCTCATTTATCATGTGGGTCCATTTATAGTAAAACCACCCATTTAAGTGATGCTTAGATTCTTTTAAAAACTGTCTTGGGATCAGTTATTTGAGCTTTAGCTTAGTTTACCTCAGTTTAACTTAGTTAGGTGTGTCTTTAATTTACTTAGTGTCTCGGCACCAGGTTGTCTGATAAAGGAAACTATATTAAGCTGAAATGAAATTTTACATTTGTTTTTCACTATATTTATACTGCACTTGTATTCAGCTTTTAAGATTTGCAGAAGTTAGCTTTGGAGGCGTTTGTAGCCATTCATTAGGTCTATTTCTAAGCTAACTGTACGTGGGATGAATTTGTGAAATACAAAAAAAAAAAAAAATGCACTGAAGATAATAATTTTACTTCAGGTTCCACATACAGTGCAATTTAATCTTAAATGGGTCGGATCCGTAAAATACTATAATAATAATCCATAAATACTCTCAACTCCAAATTTTTATCTTTGTAAATGTAAACATTTTCATGGCCTTTTACTGTATTTACACTTAAACAAACTATTATTTCACAAAAATGCAAATAACCTGAACAAATATGAACATTTTAAAATGTCTGAAGTGTAAGTTTACCAATGTTCTGCCTGTTATTAAATGTTTTGTGTATTTGTTGATCTACTGTGATCTGTAAGTTGTAATTTGCATGTGTAAATGATAACCTGAGACATAATATTGTTAAAATTACACTTAGTTTTCTCAAGAAATTTCAGTTTGTTCATGTTATTCACATTGTTTTAAAGGATAATTGGTGGTTGTAAACATTTTCATTGCATAACTTTACTTTTTTTCGCTCTAAAACATAGAGGAAAGTTTGGAGTTGACCTTATTTCTATATTATTATGTTATTTTACTGGTCTGGCCCACTTCAGATCAAATTTGGCTGAATGTGGCCCCTGAACTAAAATGAGTTTGACAGCCCTGCTGTAGAGAATAAAAGAGGAAGTAATGAAGAACTTGGGGTGGAACATATTGAATGTAAAGGCTGCTATAGGTTATAAACACTGTTTTCTATCTTAGACAATGACTGACTTTGCTCTGAGTTCAACACAGACTCCAACACAAATTTCACCACCTACACAAACATGTACAGATCATACACATTCAACCTTTAAAACTACATTTATATTTCCATTTCTCATTTATGTCTATTTATCTTTTAAACTAATGTTTAGCCATATTTAACACTTCTTTAGACCACTTAGGGATTTAAGGTTTAGCTTACTTCTACTTAACTCTAGGGCAGTGATTCCCAGACTTTCTCTAGAGACACGTATTATCTACATTTATACTGGAATATTCAGTCTTTCACATGTTGTTATATCTCTTACATGGTCTTTGACATCATTTGTTTTTATGTTGTTGCATCTTTTAATTTTGTTTAGGGTCTTTTGTTAAGTTCATGAGCATTTGTGTAATACTGTGTTGTTGTGCAATATTGTTTTCAAACCTATGATAAACAGATTTTCTGATGCATTTTTAGAGTTTTGGTACACGTTCTTCTGTGTAAACACTTGTGCTTGTGTGAAGTCTGTGTTGAAGTCTGTCGATGAAAAGTATTTATTTTTACTAATTCTGGCATATTTACATGGGTGTATTTTTTATAAAGCAATGTTCATGAATACGCATGGTCCCTATTAAATAAACCAATAAAATAGAAAAATAAATAAAGAGTATTGTGCAGGGAACGTGTCATTAGTTGATGTACTGGTGAACTGACAGAACCAGAAGAAACCAAGAGTAAACGTGATGATTTCTTTCTGTAAAAATCAGCGTGTATTTCACATAACACAGACTTCAACACAAACTTCAATTATGTGCAAATCCTGTCTAATCTTTAATTATCTGTGGGTAAACTGAAGTGCAATTTATGGTTTTTCAGTGTGTTGAATTAGCAAGTGACATGTGTATATATGTATGTATGTATGTATGTATTTCCCTGCACTGTTATGCTTCCCCACCTGGCATGATGGTCTTGAGGCATGCATGGCATTTGGCAGAGTACTCATTGCAGTAGCATTCAGTGCACATTAGCATTTCATCCTTGGTGGCAAAGGGCCGATCCACCAGAGACCTCTGACACTTGATACAGAGGAAGCATTCGCTGTGCCAGTGGCGATCCTTGTAAGACAGATCCTGCAGATCCAGTGAAAGAACAGTAAACATAAGCACAATTCCAATCAAAACATAATCACAAACTAACATGAAAAGGCAGAAACTGAATCAGAAATGGAAACATGGATCAGGATTACTGTGGAGAACCTTTGTCAGTCTCTACCAAATGGAGATACATAAAAAAACCAGTTGAAACTTAATAATGTTTATATTCAATGTGCCCAGAAGTATCATGTATGGATTGTGTTCAGTCTGTTTTTTTTGTTGCTTTATTTTTGCATGTTTACTCTTGACTAAAGATGAAAAAGAACCATCCAGACTGTTACCAGCAACAAGTCAAGGTGCCAGGGTCTACTACGGTTGTTGTGATGTCTTTCATCTATTGTTAAAGCTGGAGATTTAGATTGAGATGTCTTGAAACAAAAAATAATACAATGAAGATCCTACAAGGTTACAAAAAGATAAGACTAGGAAAAAATTACACCTAAAACATGTCATCACTCAGCGTCTTCAATCCCTCAACATCTTTAATTGTTTAAGTGTGCAAAGAAAAGTGTTCATTATGAAAAAAATAATTTTGGAACATCAACTAATGTTCTGTTGGACTTTTTTCAATGTAAGATAGGCCAATGAAAATATATTACCAACTGTTTTAATTTTAATTTAACCCTCAAAGACTCATAACTGTTTTTGACACAACTTCCAAAAGATTCTTTGTCTTTCCTGTGTGATTTATCACCATTTATAATAATATTATCCTCTGGATTTTGCATTTTTCGGTAGAAATCAGGTATTTTCCTCTTCTTAATTTAAGAATCATGTAGATGTTCATTTAAGCTCAGAGTAAAGTCAAAGGTTATTATATCAAAACAGAGAAATCTGAAAAAAAGTAAATTTTTCAGTAAATTGTATCATTAACTTAACATACAACAAGTGTCTCCATCCATTGTCATTGATCAAACTCAGTGGGTTTTACTGATGAATCAATGTTGTAGAAGATGACGGTGTTTCCACTGTAACTCGATGTGCCTTTTACACTAAATTTAGAGATGCATTTTTGCTGCTGTACAACTTTTTGGATCATATTTTCTTATATCCGCCTTAAATTACTCGTACACAAATGAACATAAACTTATTTTACATTAATTCAAAAAGAGCAAATTATCAGTTAAATATTAAATGCAAAAATACATATACATATGGGAAGAGAAGGAGAATTTTAGTCCGTTGTTCAGAAAATTGGCTTTGAAGTGACTTTTTCAGCAGATATATCAATAACTTAATGTAAAAACAACTGTCTCCATCCACTGTCATTGATCCAACGCCATGGGTTTTACTGGTGAATCAATGTTGTAGAAGATGACAGTGTTTCCACGGTAACTATGGAGCCTCTGAACGTCCAAATGGATCATATCTGATGACCGTGAAAAGATGATAAACTGGATTTTACACCAATTATTTACACGTATTGATAAAATGACTAGCGACCAAAACCATCTACTGCTATAAGATATTTAACAACTGTTGAAACACTAATTCCACCATTTATTATAATTTTATCCTCTGCATTTAGCATTTTTCAGTGTAAATCAGGTTTTTTCCAATATTTAATTCACTGATCATGTAGATATTCATGAAATCTCAGCATAAATTCCAAGGTTATTATATCAAAAACCTAGAAAACTGAAGAAAAAGCTACTTTTTTTTTTTTTTTTGACAAACTCTATCATTAACTGAACATAAAAACATGTGTCCATCCACTGTCATTGATCCAACTCCATAGGTTTTACTGGTGAAGTAATGTTGTTGAAGATGATGGTGTTTCCATGGTAACTACAGAGCCTCTGAGCGTCCAAATGGGTCATATCTGATGACCATAAAAAGACGAAAAACTGTATTTTACAACACTTATTTACATCGCAGGTGTCAAACATGCAGCCCGGGGGCCAAATCTGGCCCGCCAAAGGATCCAGTCTGGCTCGTAGGATGAATTTGTGAAAAACAAAACTTACACTGAAGAAATTAACAATCGAAGATGTTAAAATCATTTTAATTCAGATTCCACATACAGACCAATTAGATATCATGTGGGTCAGACCAGTAAAATATGATCATATTGAACCTATAAATAATGAAAACAGCAAATTTTATCTTTGTTTTAGTGTAAAAAAGTAAAATTACATAAAATGTTTATATTAAAAAGCTATTATTTTACAAAAAATGTGAAAAACTTGAAATGTCCTAAGATAAATAAAAGCAATTCTACCAATATTCTGCCTGTTTTTAAATGTTTCATGCATTTGTAATTGTAATGTAAGTTGTAATGCACATGTGTAAATGATAAACTGATAATCTGAGGCATAATATTGTTAAAATTGCACTTATTTTTTTAAAGATCATTCCAGTTGTTCATGTTTTTCAGATTTTTGTAGATGTTAACATTATCATAATTTAATTTTGTTTTTTTTCACTGTTATTATTTTACTGGTCCGGCCCATTTGAGATCATATTGGGCTGAATGTGGCCCCTGAACTAAAATGAGTTTGACACCCCTGATTTACATGTATTGATAATATTAGTGGTTCAAAAATGATTCAACATTTGAGATCAGTAGATGCTTTTGGTTGGCGGTGGACGTTTGGGTCTGTATGGGTCAACTTTTTTCTGATTTAGGGATGTAATTAATAATTGATTTAGTAACAATTCCTCTAAATTGCTGTACATTGTTATTCTTTCAGTTGAACAGAACTGAATTGAAAACCAATATGTCTTGTCTGCTGAATGGGGACATATGGAATTGGAAAATGTCCCCAGTCAAAATGATACCTTGCTGGTGCAGCCAATGATCTTCTGGCAGACTTCACAGTTGTTGGAGAACAGTTCTTCATAGCATTTGATGCAGTGCTGCTTGTCCTCTCTTAGGATGTACTTCTGCCCATACAGGGACTCTTTGCAGTGTGTGCAGTCGTAGCGTTCGCCCATTTTCACTCCAATCTCCTCACTGAGCCTTTTGTGGAAGAAAAACTGGTGGTGGTTAACATTCCTTCTGAGTCTTCAAACATGGAACTCAATTTAGATCTTCTTAAACAAGTACTATGACACCATTTCAGGATCACATGGTTTGATGAATTAGCAGTGCTTCCATACCCATGTCAAAGGTACAACCATAACTATAACTCTTCCTGGAATCTTAAATTGAATGCCACATACAACAAATTAGGCAAAGGAATGCTGCAAACAGCCCACAAATGGGCACACACTGTAAACTTAAATGCCTTCTCCTTCATTAATGGGCATGATGTGACTTTTAAATCTGGTTTGCTTCCCCTAAAAGAGTTCAAATCTATGTCTATGGGTCTCTAAATGGGGTCACATTCCTTTAAAATCCCCAACAAAATTAAGAGTATGACCCATTTGGGAAAGCAAATTAGTTTAGACTGAAAGAACAAGATCAAGGAGAGGATGTGGAAAGTGGTTAAACTTAAACGAAAAAAAGAGGAAAATAAAAGCAGTGCAGGATGTTAAAAATGGTAACAGAAAAGAGAGACGAATAACAAGACGTTTTCTAATTTCATCCTCATTTGCAAACTTATTTTAGAGTTTTAACCCTTTAACCTCTGAAACATTATTTCAGGGCTGCTGTGAGTTTATGTCTGTTTCAGTGTCATAAAAGCTGTTATGAGTATGTGTTTGTGTTCTTTTTCTTCAGTGGTTTTGTTTTACTGTGTGTTTAAGGGTCAAAACAGGGTGGAATAACAGAAAAAAACAAACAGACGAATTGAAGTTTTACAGGTTTTTGCTAAATAAGGCACTCAGAATGTACATCAATAAGAGATTTAGGATGTTGAACATGAACTGTGAACTGGAACACACTGAACAACAAGGATGTGAATTTTGGCCTGGTAGTTTTTGTTTTTTCTAAATTAGTCCAGCTGCTTTTTGGCACCAGGTTGAACTCCAAAAAGCAGTTACATGGTCAAAACTCGGTAAAAATACAGTTAAAAAAAAAAAAAAAAAAAAAAAACTGCAAGCAACAGTAAACACAAAAAACAACAAGGAAATTTGTGTAAAAAAAAAAAAAAAAAAAAAAAAAAAAGCCCAAACTGTCTATTTTTATAGCAAGTCGGTCTTACTCACTGCTCTGCGTTTGCCCCCCATTATACAAGTGGTGGGGGGTGCACTGAGCATGCTGAGATGTCTATAAAAAGCAAAAGGTCTATTCTATCATCACGTTTTGAAATTTTTCCTACTGAGCAAACAGTTGATTTTTTTTTTTTTTTTAAATTCTGTTTACTGAGTTTTTTCACATAGTAACAAAAATGTGTTCATGTACCTTCATTGTGCTCAATGCAACAAAAATGAGAACACGCAGTAAAACAAAAAGCACACAAACAACAGTAAACACTGAACATCAAAAACCAAACTGAGGACATCATATATTGCCAATCCTAAGTTGTTTACACATTTGCGTTATTAAAATAATTAATGAAACGTTGCCATGTTAAGTGGAATGCATTTAATGTCCCTTTTAATGAAAATTTAATTTTTTCCAATTCTAAGTGTTTCATTACTTCTCTCATTAAGGCTGAATGGGTGGGGGGAGTTTTTTGTTTCCAATTTAATAGGATTAATCTTCGCACTGGCAACACCACAAAACATATCATATTGTTTTGGTTGTTGGAAAGTTCTACAGCAGCTGGCTTCACACCAAACAAAGCAAAAACTGAATCTGGTTTAAGTTGTTTTTTTAAGATTTCGGATGAAGTCTGAAATATCTTGGTCCAGTATATTTTGACTCAAGGACAGTTCCAAAACATATGTGACAAACAGTTGAATTTTTATGAATATTTAAAATAAATTGTACATTTAGAACGCTCACCACAGACACGTCAGGAGTTAAAGGGTTAAAGCTATTGGACAGGAAACAACATCACCAAGCAATGTTTTTTTTTTTATTTATCAAGCATTTAACTCAAAAAATTTATCTCAGGCATGCACACTTACTTAGTGCCTTAATCAGCCCAATCTGAGTTCTCTAAATATTAGATCTGGAATGCCTAAACATCAACCAAATAAAATTTTCGTCAAACAAAGTCATGCTCTTCATATTTTAGCTCACATTTGATAGTATGAGTCCACATTACAAATCAAGAGCATGATCCACCAATAAAAAAGGAGCCTGCAGCTGTCAGGTAGATAATGAACAGCCATGATTTAATAGTGTCCAAAAGTAGTCACGCTTTGGTAATAATAGTCGGAAAACTTAATAAAGATCATTTGTGAATAGTTGAATAAGGTCTATTAGCTAAAACATAAAGGCTGCTTTTGACTGAAAAGACCAAAACAGACAGAGTTACAGAATTATTACCTTTATCTATCCAAATTAATAGGTAGAAGTCAGTTTTTAGGGTTGGCGTTAGGGTTAGGAACAATCCTTGGTAACCAGTGCAATTCAAGTATACATCTTTACTTTTACATGAACCCTCCGTCTAAACAGTTCCACCTTTTTTCCCCCTTACCCAACATTTCCCTCCTTTGCTTTAAACATGTCTTTGGCTATTCATTTCAGCCACCGCTGTTCTTTTAATACGTCTCCATTCAAACCATATGATGTTTATGGAAGACGACCCAATAGCAAAGAAATATTTTTGGACTACATCCACCTAGAGTTTTCATGTATGCACTTTACTTGAGTATTTATACATTTACCACCTACATGTCCAGACAATTACATACAGTTTTACGCCTCATCTTTCCAAATCAGGGTTTATTCAGTTTTAGTTTATTTGACAGGTATTGAACATCATTTCTCTTTTGCATTATTGCACAACTTCCCAACTCCAATCTATACGGATGGGACTGTAACAAATAAAATCAGTTGTAAGAACATGAAACAAACGTAAAGTTAGATTGGAGGTGTCAAAATGTGGAAATTTCTGCATGTGTGTGTTCATGTACAGTCGCAGAAAAAATTATTAGACCATCAAAAGTCATCAAAAACAATGGTTACGCAATCAAGTACTAACTCCTGTGTGTATCGTGACTAAAACAGACAGAAGAGAAAACATGGAATGTCTAAAAGCACTGTTTTGTCAGTACAATGCCATAGATATTGATGGAAGAACTGAAGAGATTTTGGTCATTATCAAGAAAACATGGAAAATGGATAGATATCAGCTCTGAAATTAAACTCTTTCGAGCTATTTTTGTTGTTATCATTATATTTGTCCAAACAAATTTACCTTTAGTTTTACCAAGCATTAAAATGAACAAGAAATTGAAAAAAAAACAAGGGTGGTCTAATAATTTTTTCCACGACTGCATCCGTAATAAGAGTCTGTACATTGGTTTCTTTCTTTGTTGGAGTGAAAATGCTTCCAAATTCATCAATGTGTCTTTTCTGCTTCTCTACACCATCAAAAGTGTAGCTTCATAAGATGGGCCAGGTATTATGGGATGGCTGTGGTACAGACTATGGCAGCCGGTCATAGTGTCATTTGCCAAAACACTGTGACAAGAGGATTTACTTCTAACTGAGACTCTTTGACATGTAGCTTCCGCTTAGTAATGGCGATTATTGCGGTTAACACAGGGCTTATCCTCACATAGGTCAAGCTTCTCAAATGTAGCATGAAAGTAAATAACACGACATGGAGAACTGAAGTGTAAACTAGATAGAAAGGAACACAAAACAACTTGTGCGTCTTAAATAAGGCTGTAAATCAGAATTGCTTCAGTCAAATCCGATTTAGCTGCTCAGTACGAAGCTGACAATCCATTCTTTTTTTTACTTATTTTTTTGTGAATGTGACTTGGACCACATTAAATCTCACAGTCATGGGAACACATTTTTAACCCATAAAGACCCAGTGTTACTTATGTGTCAGTTCCAAAATATTTTATTCTCTATATTTAACTTTTCTTAGGTGATTTATCACAATTTATTGTGGCATAATCCTGTGTATTTTGTGTTTTTTCAGTGAACATCAGGTATTTTCCTGTATTTAATTTACTGATCATGTAAATGTTTATTAAAGCTCAGGTTAAAATTGATGGTTCTCATAACAGAAACAGAGAAAACTGAAGAAAAAATGATTTTTTTCAGCAAAATATATCATTAATTGGACATGAAAACAAGTGTGTCCATCCACCGTCATTGATCCAACTCCATGGGTTTTACTGGTGAATCAATGTTGTAGAAGATGACGGTGTTTCTATGTTCACTACGGAGCCTCTGAATGTCCTAATGGGTCATATCTGATGACCATGAAAAGATGACAAACTGCATTTTACACCTTTGTTTTTTTTAACATGTATTGATAGGATTAGTGTTTCAGAAGTTATTAAACATTTTAGATCACTAGATGGTTTTGGTCGTCAGTTGGCTGTTTGGGTCTTTATGGGTTAAGCGTTCCAAAATAAGTTAATAAATAATAGAGCTGCATATAATTCTGACAATTTTACCAAAGTTGTATCCCCGACCAATTACCTAGCATTAACAATTAAATAAGGTAAGATATTGTCAGATCTGATATGGATGCTGATGACTCCCCTCATCACTAATCAATGGACTAGAAGCACTCAGAGAGCGCAGACCTCTGCCAAGGCAGATAAGCCCCCCCACCACCACCACCACTAAAATTTAATAATTTTTTCCTTGTGCCAGTATCAACATTTCCTGAAATTTTCATCCAAATCCGTCCATAACTTTTGAGTTACCTTGCACACAGACAGACAGACAGACAAACCAACACCAGCAAAAACATAACCTCCTTGGCAGAGGTAATAAAGTCATTCAAAGTTCAGTTTGTCTCACAAGAATGAAAAGTGGTCCCGTTGCTTATTTTATATGGTTTGTTGGCTGTGAAATTGGCTAATAGTCTGCTACATCGCAATAGTTTTTGGCTATGTTGACTACGTAGGCAATGATGGAGACGTACTTCTATTCCCTGTGGTGTTTTTACAAAATTACACTAACACAAACTCTACTTCAAATTTCATATTAGCAGCTGAACATCGAAAAAATCTTACACATTGTACCTTTAATTTGCATTATATCCTGCAAATTGTTATTTGAAGATAGAATGGTTGAACAGTGTTGATCTTACATTGATTTGATGTGAGGTTCAGGTACCTAATACTTTCATACCTGTATTTTTTCCACTTTTACTTGAGCAAATAGTTTTTCTACAAGTATTTGCACTTTTACTGGAGTAAATCTTGCCACATCTGGTGTAAAATCAGTTTTCACACTCTCTAATCTCTCAAATGCTGCTGTGAAATAAAAGCAAAGAACGTCCAAACAGTAATAATATTGAACCGAATAAGAATTCAAGCAGCACAGATGAAATATTTACTAGACATTTTAATCCGGACAAAAGCATGAGTCAGTAAGGATAAGTGGCTTTTTATCCACTTTACCCTCATGTTCAGGCAGCTTGTATAATCCTATAAACTGCCACAGAAAGTGGATTATTTTAGCTAATGATGTGGAATTTAGAGATACAATGGTTTTTAAGATGCAAACCTTTGACAAGCTGATATAAGAGGCCGAAAAGTAAACATTGATTTTGCACATGTTGACAGATATAACAGGTTTAGAGAATAAAAGCATTAATGACCCCTGAAATGAGAAAAACAGCAGCACTGACAGGAAACACAATCAGGATTGGATTAAAAAAGCAAGAAGAAAGATGAGGCAGTGTTAAAAGTTGAGGTATCTGTACCTGTCTGACAAGGAGGCTCTTCTCAGACCGAGTCCAGAGGAGTCTGTGGACAGCGGTGGTCCATCTGCTTTATAAAATTAGGACAAAGTGTGACCCACGCCGGGACAGGAAGGTGGAGGCAGTGGTGTGACCAGAGTGGGCAGGTCAGGTTATATTCAGACTGCTATATATTCAGAACAAAATCCTGAGCAACATCATCTTGGGAGATGTTCAATATTTATGGTGAGAAATTTCCATCTTTTCATGTACAAAAAACTATCAAACTGAACCCAAGTCACTCCGATTAGATTAGACAGATTAAATTAGATCGTAATAGAACTGGACATATTTTCTAAGTACTTTGGTTTGTTTATTCGTATGAGAATAATATTTGATTTAAAAGCCAAAGCCCTGTGCTGAAGCCCTTGTTATAGTAACTCCTTTTCATCTCCTTTCAATAAAACTAAAAGGTATGACTTCATTCCGAAAATTATTAAACCCAAAACATGTGAGCAGCCTGAGCTATGTAGTCCAGATGTGTGGAGTCAGACTGGTAAAGCCTCTGGAAACTTAGAATAGAATAGACTTTATTTGCTATTTCCACAGGTACATCACAATATAGGTACACTGGAATTCTTGTGCGATTCCCTGAGTCACAGAATCCAAAAAAAAAAAGAAGACATGAACAAAAACATAAACAAAACATAAACACAGCTAAAACATATAAAAACACTTATTGCACAGACAAACACAGATGCACACTTGAAAAATAGAGCACTGTATCAGAAAAAAATAAATAAATAAAAGTACTGGAAGGTAAGAACAAGCTAAAACATTCAGTTAAAATACTGGGAGGTAGAGCAGGTGTGAAATAGTCAAAAGTGCACTATAAATATATTCAATCTGCAGTTTAGATGATCATGTTTTGACTGACTTAGGGCTATGTCGAGATCCAAGGAACTTAAATGTCAATATTCTGGACTGTAGATAGTATTTATAACTTTTTTTTGACTTGTTGGTCACATTTCTATATTTCCGGTTGTGTATCTGTTGCTTGTGCTGACTGAATGCTCTTTTTACTCTAGTGTGTTTTGTTTTGCTCCACTTTCGCTGCTGTGAATTTGGAATTTTCCCTTGTGGGACTAATAAAGGAATATATATCTTCCTTCTTATCTTATCTTATCTTATCTTATCTTATCTTATCTTATCTTATCTTATCTTATCTTATCTTATCTTATCTTATCTTATCTTCAAAATCTGGAACTTTCACACGCTTTTTAATGTTTTCTACATCTTACAGCCTATATAAGAACCTATATTACCTATGAAGATGGCTGTCATGTCTTGAAGTCTCCAGAGCTTTCTGGTTGTTTTATCAGTTTGATGTTCAGGATTATTATTATTATTATTTTTTTAAATTAAAGGGGTCAGTAATCATGGCTCAAAAATAAAGGTTCGGGTTCGGGTTAGTATGCATACTGCGATTCTACGTCTTACGTAAATATGAATGTAGCCTATAGTGTTTAATTACTTATTACTATTGTTACTATTGTTATTTTTGGACTCTCTCTCTTTCTCTCTTTCTCTCTCTCTCTCTCTCTCTCTCTCTCTCTATCTATCTATCTATCTATCTATCTATCTATCTATCTATCTATCTATCTATCTATCTATCTATCTATCTATCTATCTATCTATCTATCTATCTATCTATCTATCTATCTATCTATCTATCTATCTATCTATCTATCTATCTATCTATCTATCTATCTCTAGCTTTATTATCACTGTAGGGATAATAAATGTAGTGATAATTTTAAAATAAATGTAATAAATACAGGCATCTTACTGATCCTAAACAGACACTGCACATAGCACACACACATTATTGGTAAAACGGTAAATGGACTACTCTTATATAGTGCTTTTCCACACCTTCATGGTGCACAAAGTGCTTTACAAAGCCTCACATTCCCTTTCATGCACACACTCATTCACCACTGGGCAGTTGCTGCCGTGCAAAGCGCTGCCAGGCCCTACTGGGAGCAGTTTAGGTTTCAGGGTCTTGCCCGAGGACACTGCAACATGTGGACAGTCAGAGCCAGGATTCAAACCACCAACCCTTCAGTCATTGGACGACCTGCTCTACCAACAGAAATTCAAAACACGTTTGCACAAGTGCATCATCATGTACACAACAGAGACACAATGGTTACACTGAGTAATCAAATTACTTACTTTGCAGTTTTCCATCACACATCTGAAATAACAACTAAACTAAAAAATTATAATAAATTTAACTCTAGGCATAGAAAATAAATAAAGTAAGTGTGATATCCAAAAGAGTAGACTGCAGTGGCAAAACATTCCAGAGTATTGTTTATATTGTATAAACATGCAAAGAATATGCGCAAATGTTACACATATTTACAGATGCAGAATTGAGATGATAGGCTATATATTTAAATCTTCAAAATTGCAAATGTGCAGGTTAAATTATTGAGAAGCATTAAAACAGATGAATAGTCAATCAATTCTAGCGCCCTCTTGTGGTAAACTGCAGCATATTTAGTGAATGGTTGTCTAATTATGTTGTGGAAAGCAATGATAGACAGAAGGACTGATGGACAAACAAGCACAAAACAGACTCTGATACCAACTTAGCATGAAGGCACCCATGTTTTCCATATTAACCCTTTAAGTTGTAAAGAAGTAGTTAAAGTGTGAAAATTCAGACAAGTGAGTGTTCAATAAGACGGTTGCTATCAGTATTTTACAAATATATGTGATATTTTGGGATAAATTTTGGTGTACTGGTGTATCTGACCCACTCTATATATTGTTGGAATTTTAATCTTCAGCAGTGCATGATATTGTAGAAAATCCTGATGTCCTGTGAGAAGCATTTTTCTCTAAAACATTTTGTGATGATGCATTTTCCAGTGAATTCAGTAAGGGATGTAATGAGTTTACTTCACTTAAGAAGGACATTTTTCAGCTCATCCCACAAAGGAACACTTCATCCTTCAGTTTGTCACAGACATTCAAAAGAAAACATCATATTTGGAGATGTGGTGCATGGTTTTCACTGGACAGAGATGAAAAACTGTACTCTGAAAAGGAACTAAAGCTCTTTAGTCGAATAGAAATGTAAAGCTGCAAAACATTGATTTACATTATGGATGAGGCTAAAAAGTAACAGATGTTCAGAGATGCCTTATGTACTTCATTTGTAAAGTTAGGTTGAATAACAGCCCACAAAAGCAACATTATTCTTCACCTGCACCACATCTCAAGGAAAATATTGTGGTTTTAACTCAACTTAAGGACCTGAAAAACCTAATTTACTGAAGGAAAACTATACCCATGCCAGAACAGTTGTTCATATTTGGTCTCTGCCAAATGTCCAATGAGATGTACATGGGTTGATTTGTTTAATGAGATAGATTAGAACTGGGGGATCCACAGAACAACAGTAGTTATAGTATCCCAGCCAAAACAGTGGTTGAATGTAACTAAGTTGTCAAGGCTTTCCATTTGAATTTCTGCAGCAACAAAGACCCAATCCCAATTCACCCCTTGGTCCTCCCCTTTACCCCTCCCCCTTGGCCCTTGCACTTGGCACTACCTATTGAAATGGATGTGCAGGGGTTTAGGGGTTTTTAAACATTCGCCTATGAAATGAAACAATCCTTCGAGACCTGGTATGTCATCAGCAGTCATCGATGCTGCTATAGACAGATCAAGGTTATTATCGTTAACAAAAACCAACGAAATGACGAAAACTAGAATTGTAAAAACATTTTTGTTAGCTGAAATAAATAAAAACTATAATTAAAAGAAAAAAAATGATAACTAACTAAAACATATAAAAAATTTGGATAAAATCCCCTTCGTTTCGTCTTTGTCAATGTCGGATTGATATGAAATCGATTTATTTCCCTCAAGCAATTTTAGCTGCTGGCACCATGTGATATTTAACGGTCCGTCACTTCTCATCACTTGTCATTTAGAGTCAGCTTTTCGTTCCCACTCTACCTGGAAACATGGAGACTAAAGTTGGGAGAAAGCAGCAGAGTCCTGTCTGGGATTTGCTTGAATTTGATGGCGAAGAAGATAAAAGATATAAAAAAAACTAAAACTAAGCATTAAAAAATTAATGAAAATTTATAAAAACTAGCAAACCTGCTCTAAAAACTAATTAAAACTAACTGAATTGGAGAAAAAAAGAAGTCAAAACTAAATAAAACTAAACTATTATGAAAAATCCAAAACCATTATAACCTTGAGACAGATGTGACAACTTTGTTTCTGAAAGAATTCACCATTCCGTCACCAGTTATAACCGTCTCTGTTATATGGGTTTTGGGCATCTTTTTGCGGTTATCAACCACAAATGCAGTCTATAATACATAAAAACAGCCTTTAATGGTCGATCAAAGGATTAAGTTGTTTACAAAGAAAACATTTGTGTGTTTCTTTCGTCACACTGCTGCACTTTTTGCTGTGGTTACCTCCATCTTGCCGAACAGAATTAAGGGAGATTTCTCATATCCCTTGGTTTATACTGTGGGCCAAACAGCCCTCTCCCTTACCCCTTCCCCTCCGACCCATTAAGAATCAGGACACCCCTACCCCTTCACATGAATGTGCAAAATAGAGGGGTAGGGGTCAGGGGGATGGTCAAGGGACGGAACGGGATTGGGCCTAAATCGCTACAGATAAAGTACTAGTGGCTCAGATCTGTACTGGAGTGCATTCATTTATTAATTCATTCATTTCATTTATTTTGGTCATGGATGTGCATTTCATCAGCAGGCATTCAGTCATCATAAGGTGAACAAACATATACACACCCATGCTCGAAAAGGAGCAGGATGACAAAAATCTTATATGTCCTGCCCCTTTCTAAATAATGTTAGGCTTAATGGTTAGCCATACACAACTAGCTACAAAGTCATAGAAAAACCAGACAAAATACATCTAAAGATAATACAAAATAAACACAAAACCAAGTGCAAAACTACATAGCTAGGAAGTACAAAACAAACAAAACATAGGTAACTAGAAGCACTCGGAGAGCGCAGACCTCCACCAAGGCTGATCAGTGGCCCCCCCCGTGGGCCCCCCCACCCCCGATCACCACCAAAATGTAATAATTTCTTCCTTATCCCATTTCCAACAAACCCTGAAAATTTCATCCAAATCTGTCCATAACTTTTTGAGTTATGTTGCACACTAACGATCAGTGCCCCCCCCCCGTGGGCCCCCCCACCCCCGATCACCACCAAAATTTAATCATTTCTTCCTCATCCCATTTCCAACAAACCCTGAAAATTTCATCCAAATCTGTCCATAACTTTTTGAGTTATGTTGCACACTAACGATCAGTGGCCCCCCCCGTGGACCCCCCCACCCCCGATCACCACCAAAATTTAATCATTTCTTCCTTATCCCATTTCCAACAAACCCTGAAAATGTCATCCAAATCTGTCCATAACTTTTTGAGTTATGTTGCACAGTAACGGACAGACAAACAAACAAACAGACAGACAGACAGACAAACAAACAAACCCTGGCAAAAACATAACCTCCTTGGCGGAGGTAAATATATATCTGACGAAATGATACAAAACAATTATGATACCAGACCAAGATAAGTAAATAAATATGTCACAAGACGCAAAACAAAAAACTTATAACTGTTCATATCATCTCATTGTTCTGTCTTTATACACTTTTTTCAGTCCTTCATCTCATTTTAAAGAGAATTCCAGAGTTTAACACCAACCATTCATATACATATCTGCTTCAAAGTTGTCCGTGCACACTGGTGCTTGAAATGACCTTTCCTTCTGGGCTCTTCATTCTCTGAAGTGAAGACAAACATATGACTGTACCTATGCATAAAAGTACTACTGGTGTTTTACTTGCAAAAACGTTAGGTATCATCATCTTTCTGAAGCTTTTTCTGGTTATAATTAGTCCTTGGTTCTACTGAAAAACAGAGAATTAAATACCCAAGACAGAAAACACCGTCTGCTCAAGGATGAAAACGGCTTTTGTTGCCTGTGACTCAATCTAATTTACTCAAAGACGTCATTACTTATGACAGAAGTAGTCTTTTCCTTTGTTGACTCCAAGTATAAAGCTGCAGAAAATGAAAATACTCACATAAAGTATAAGTACCTCATATGTGCACCAACATACAGTACTTGAGTACTTAGTTACGGTCCACCACTGTTTCCACTGTAACTGTAGATACTGTTTTCCCCTGAATTCACTGGATGTTTATCTCACTTTACAAATCAACCCAATTTATTTCCCATTGCATATTTGGACGAGGCCAAATATGAGCAGTTGTTCTAACATGCGTAATAGTTTTCTCCTGTAAATTAGGTTTTTCAGATTCTTTCGTTGAGTGAAAAGCACAGTATTTGCCTCTGAGACGTGATATAGTTTCAGTATAGAGTTGCTTTTGTTACTTGTTACCAAACCTAACTTAGTCAGTGAAGTTAATTAAGCATCTCAGTGCGTCTGTATATGAAACTCAGACTGGGAACAGTGGTGACGACAGCTGAACTAACCAGCGCCAAGTTCCCCTGATGTACGAGTACCGCCACCACAAAATATTACTTAATAATATACTTTTTACTTTCCGACATTGTCTGACTGTTTTTGTGTTACTTTAAATATTAGAGGAATATGATAATTTGGTCCAGTGTCCAGAAAAGTTAGGCCCTTTAGGAGCAATGATAAGACAAGGTAAGAAAAAATAAAATAAAATAAAATAAAATCATTTCCTGTTATTCACTGAACAACACAGAAAATCATTCCTACCTGTGGCTTTAAGACTATTTAATTCCACCTCACAACTACATAATTATAATTACATACAACAATATATAAAATTTGCACATTTATTTATCAGCATTTCTTTCACTTATCATATTAATAATATTTGTCTAGTAGATATTTTACAAATAGCTGTATAATATGTATATTTGTTATATGCTATATATATTTAGAAGTCTATGTGTGTGTGTATATATTTGGAGCTTTAGTTTGTTAGTTTAGTTTTATTTTGAGCACATAAAATCATCAAATAACAAAGAATAAAATACAACATGGACAAACAATATATACATATATATTAATGTTGTTAAACAATAAAAAAAATTTGAATCAGATTAATCACAGGGTTGCTGTGGATTAATTTCGATTAATCACGATTAAATATTGTTCATTTTTAAACTATATTAATCGCGTTTCATTTTGCATGTGCAAACAGACTCAAAAAAGAAGGGAATATATATGCACTTAATGTGTTTATTAAACACTTTCAACAGTTTCAACTAAACAGCTTGAAACAACTGTTCCATCTTGAGGTTTTTTGTCCTCATATTTCCATCCAGAGGGCCAATGTGCTGTTTATGGTCTTCCATCTTTATGGGTTGGTTCTGCTGCCTGTCACTACTGGATCAACTGCCCATTTGTTCATGCACGATGCTAATTCTATTTGGTCAAACTGCCCAAAATGTGTTGGCAGAGGCGTTCAGAGTCATTCTACGCTTCAGATGGGTTAATTGCGTTAAAATATATTGCTCCATGCATATGTTGCTCCATTAGATCGATGCCAAATTGGGAAATTACAGCGAGGCAGCATCAGCATGACAATAAAAAAATAGAACACAAGAGCAAAGATACACATAATGAAATCAAAGTATAATAACAGTATTAAAAAAAACCTGGATAATTAGACTGTTAAGTGCAAAATAAACAGTAATGTTCAGTAGAAGTGAAGGTACAAAATGACATGTAAAGAGAATTAATGCTGAAAAGTACATTGAAAATTTGATGCATCACATGCTGCCTTCAACATGACAACTTTTCCATCAACATCCATGCAAATGTAAACAAGAACACATTATGCACACACATTCCAAAGGCTCAGCTGAGGAAGAAGAGGGTCCTGGACTGGTCTGATCCAGCCCCCATTTGACCCTGATAAAGAATGTGTTGGACACAAGTGACTATAATTTCTCATACCATTTCTTTTTCTATATTAATTTTGTATATCAGTTGCACTGTTTTTTACTTGGGATTATATTGTACATTGATAAACACTGAACTACTGAAGTATAAAACAGTATAAAAATTCCCAGACATATTTCAGATGTTACGTAAAATGGCGTGCAAATCTGGATACAAATGGTTCTTAATTGTGTAATTTGGCTGGCGGTGCGTGAACTGTTGTCCAACAGTTATGTTTGTTATGTCATTTAATCTTTCATTGTCCAGACCTCTCCCCAAGTTTAAGTCCGTTTGAGATATCAGCCGGATATATCAGTACAATAAAACAATGAAATGACAACAAGCTTTCTAATCAGTTTTAGATGAGAAGGGCATGGAACAGTAAAAAACAAATTAAACTTCCTGAAGCGTTTGATCAAAGTGAAAAGCTCAGAGGAACCAAGGTTTTGGTGTGAATGGCTCCACTGTCCTGGTTCTATGGCCTTCACATGACCTGGAATGCTCAACTTGGTGATCACATGTTAGTTTCTAAACCTGCATTGACAGGACGACTTCTTTAGAAAGTGTTTTTCAGACTGCAGGACAAGCCTTGAAAGGCAATTTGGAACAGATTCTTAGAAACGGAAGATTCAACTATGTGAGTTTACAGTTTCTAGGAATATTTCATTTCCTACAGCACATTTCATTGCCTTGTGATGAAGCAGCTAAAATGAGAAGCCACTGTAAAGAGGCTAAAAACTGCAGTTCTTCAAATATCCACTGGGGGCTGCTTCTGCAAATAAGTCATTCCTAATAGACCCCCGTGTGAATATGTTCTGCTTTACAGAAGAAATAAACTGGTCTAAACATGGTTTTAATATCTGTTGTTTATTTCAATGCTTATAGTGAACAGTAAGGATCATTTCTAAATAACTAACCTGTTAAGTGTTAGTTGGACTTTCAGAGGTAAAACATATTTTTTCATGTCAGACACATTTTGTTAAGTTATGATTGAGAACATGACACCAACAAAAATGTAAGACAGTTCTGTCATCAATATTGCTGGTATTTCATTATTATATCAGGACTGTTAGCATAATAGCTACTGTTAGCTTATGATTAGCTTGCTAACAGTAGCTAATGTTGCTATTAACAACAAGTTATTGAAAGGACATGTATTTAAGGAGAAACTCAATCTCTCTTTATTTTATTTCATTTTTTGGTAATAAAGGTAATCATTACATCAAAAATACTAAAATATAAGGAAGCAGCTATATTTTCAAACAGCTATTGAACAAACCCGAGACAAGTGGTAACAATGCATTTTATATTTCAGAGGGAATCATTTTCACTGATTGAAGTGATCTATATATAATTTTTCTGTGTGACATTAGGTGAAAAGGTGAAATGGAACAATAAAGGCTATTGATTCAATAAAATAACTCCAAAATGTAATCTTAAAACAAAAAGGCTTTATTTACTTTTGATGTGAAAAAGTGTCATTAATATCAGTGAATGTAATAAAATGTTCCTTTCCAGAAAACAACTAGTTCTGATAAAGTGTGAATATGTCTTGTGGATAAAATAAACAGAACATCCTTTTCCATCCAATCTAATCTGACAAACTAAGCCACAAATTGTGTTACATGGATATACTGAGTTATTCATGAAGAAAATCTAATGAAAATTTAGCGTGACATAAAACATGTGCTGCTAGTTATTAAGTTACATAATGAAAAACAGCCCATAATAGCTGAGAATATTATATGAAACATATCATTCTACATGCTCAAGGGACAGTTTATTACCTGGGTTGAACATAAATGAATGCTGTTTGATACACGAAAGAGGTAGTTAATTATTAGTTTGATGTGTAATGTCAAATACAACACTTTGAAAAGGATAAATGTATCATTTCTACTCTAAAATACTCAAAAATGACTGAAAAATATCACTGGATTCTTGCGATAGTGACTGTATTTATTCCAAGGATGGGTCACCGTGGCCACTAGAGGGAGTAGTGAGTGACTCTGCCTTCCCATGATGCAAAACTAACGCCAAGGCCAAGCTGTTTTCACCACCGTACACACCTCCAAAATGAAAGAATGAAATGTGATCAAATTAAAGTCAGCTTTATTGTTACGTTTACCATATACAGAGGACTGAAACTGCATAACTGTAAGGCTCACGGTGAATTAATGCTCAAATCATCTTTAATTATGAGGCTTATGAAGGTATAAAGTTATTATCTGATGTGTTTAATGCGATGTGTGTCAAGGGTTCAGATTAAACTGACACTTCTGACATTGTTTGGACTCAAAATGTTTCTTTTTTTTTTTTTTTTTGTTACAGCTACTGACAAGACAAACCAAATCCTACTGGTGCTGTTTTCTGTCTAAAAACAGAGCTAAGCAAATGGAGTTTTAATGTAAACTATCAGCTGATGCAGCATATGAAGGTTACAAAACAACAGTGCTTGGTTTTTCTTTGAAATCCACAAATTAATTATACTATTGTGTATGAACCATGGGCTTCACAGTTTATTAGAGAAGTGCAGTCTTTCCAATGCTTTTAGTGTTAAAATGTTGATGGTTGCTGATGTTGATGTGACTGCACTTTGGTACAAATAGTATCCAACTCCACCTCATATCAGTACTAGACGTAACTCCTTTAACATCACCTCTAATAGCGTATGAATTATATATTCAGTTCTCTGATTCCCACTCAGTTCTATTGTTAGTGCATTGTATGTTTGTATCAAAAGTTATGAATTTCACTCAAAAAGCAAAGACTGAAGTTCAAAAGTCAGGATTTAGCTGATGTCAACAAATGACTGGGTCTGAACACAAAATAGACTTGAACACAAACTCGTGTGAGATTCACATAAGCATGTGTGGATCTAATGAACCTTATTTTACTTTTTTTTTTTCTAGATTTGGAAAAGGAAATGAGATTTATCCACAAATCAAGGCTTGATAATTGGGTCATGTACAGCCACATGTCTTTGCAGTTTCCACATTAAACAGAAACACACTCTGTGGGACTTTTCCTTGACTAAATATTATTAATACCCAATGAGTTAACACAGGAAATCAAATATAATTTTTTCATACAATAGGTTAATTTCATTTCTTTTTGAAATGTCCCTTTTTGTTTCTCTTTTTTTTTTCACTGCAATGTGATGTTTATTTAAGCTTGGTTTCCAAATTAGTTATTTGATGATCACAAGAAAGTAGTTTGTGAGATTGTGTAAAGCTGTTAATTTAACAATAAAATTTTCTTAAAGCAGCAACTTAATTATCCGAGCTGATTCTATTAGATTCTGGGGAAAGTGAAAAAGGATGACAAAGGAAAATAACAGATGAAGTTTGCGAGTTTAGGTACTGATTCATTACATTTGCCTTTTAGAAGAATTTCTGTTTATCTCATTATTTATTTTTTTTCTGGGCATGAAATGAAATCACAGCCTCTATAGTGATAAAAAGAAAGGATTTTTAGAGTATTTCAGTGTTTCCCAAATAGAAATCACACCAGAAATGAATGAAATAATAACGTAAAACATAAATTTTGTAGTTAGGTGCTCGTTCACAACATGTAAAAAGTTATTTTTTAGCTTAACTCATAAAGACCCAAACCTCCACCAATGACCAAAATCATCTACAGATGTACAATTTTTAATATGTGTAGATCCACTAATCTTATCAATAAATGTAAATAATTGGTGTAAAATAGTTATTCATCTTTTCATGGTGATCAGATATGATCCATTTGGACGTTGAGAAGCTGTGTAGTTACTGCGGAAACACCATCATCTTCTACAACGCTGATTCACAGGTAAAACCCATGGAGTTTGGTAAAAGAGACTGGATGGAGACACTTGGTTTATGATCACTTCATGATATACTTTCTCATGATAAGTTACTTTTTCTTGTTTAAGTCCAGGCTGAAAATGGTTCTGTTCATCTGTGCATAGAACAACTAAAAGGGTTCTATCTGCACTCTTCTCTTTTACTTTGTTTTAATTGATTATTATTTATGTTTTATTGAAGATGTTTTAATTGTAATTGTGTGTTTTTAACCTGTGTCTTTTCCATTTTTGTAAAGCACTGTGAACTGCCCTGTATATGAACTGTGCTATTCAAATAAATCTGCCTTGCCTTCCTCAGTTTTCTCTGTTTCTGATTTTATAACCCTCAACTTTAGTCTGAGTTTTTATAAACATCTACATGATCAGTGAATTAAAAATAGGAAAATACAAGATTTCCACTGAAGAAATACAAAATGAAGAAGATAATATTACAATAAATGGTGATAAAACACTTAAGAAAGGTTAAATACTGCCACAAAAGAAGCACTGGCTCTTTATGGGTTAATATGAAATTGCAGAAGCTACTGATTGTTATGTTCTGACGCACTTCTATTTTTTCCCCTTTGTCTTTTGTGTTTTTTTTGTTATAATTCTTACTTGACACTTTGGGCAAAATATTATGTATTTAGTATGTTTCTTTAATAGATGGCCAATTGGTTTTCCCGCCGGCTGAGATTATAAATTGGACCAGTGCTGGGCTCTCGTTCTCTCTCGCCTCCTGTTCTCTCCACCTCCTCCAGCGATGCCGGCGTCCGGAGCGCGCACGTTGAGGCGCGCATCCGCTCCATTGGTCCACGCAGGTTGCTCCACGCAGGTTGCTCCACGCCAGCGGGGTTTTTTGTTAGCTATTTGTTAGCTTATCCTTTTGTTTGACCAGGTGGATCCGGACGTCCTGTTTTCGTTTTTTCTTTCGTTAGGGCTTATTTTTGAAGTTTGCTTTGTTTGATAGGGTAGCGGTGCGCTGGCAGCTTCTACGGCCCTGTACAGGGTTGGACTGTCCAGCGCACCGTCCTTATGTTTAGTTTGCCGGTCCACTCTGGTCGTTTCTTTTGTTACTTTGGGCACGGGGTTTAAAAGGGGTTATTAGATTCTGCTTCATTGGAACCTTGTTTGGTACAAACGAAGAGGATAGCAGAAGAACAAAAAAAAATCTAACTGCAAATAAACAAAAGTTTTTCTAATTATACTCCTTGACTCCCGGTGTCCTTTGTAAATATGTTTCACCCTTCGGGTTGTAACAGATTTATGGGGGCTCAGTCTAATTAGAACCCTAGGTTTGAGTTATTTTGTAACTCTTTTGATAAGTTATCTTTTGTGTCTTTGATAACTTTGGGTTGTGTCACTTAGTTTTTTTCGTGACTTAATTTGTGTATTTGGTACGTTTTGGGCTGCATGTGTTTCGAGTTGGGGCTTCTGTTTTGGCGTGACTGTGAGCACTTAAGAGGTCCAGCTGTGGTGTGGGTATTGCTTATTTGTGTGTTAGCCTATTGTTTTCGGGCTGCATAGATTCTAGGGTAATCATGTCTTTCAACCTAGATGAGTTTGTAGAAGCACCCACTTTGGAGGCATTTAATGCCTGTTCAAAGGGAAACCTTATAGCTGTTGCTGAGCATTTCAAGGTATCTGTCTCAAAACAAGCAAAAAAGGCAGTTATTAAGGCAGAGCTGTTAGACGCTTTAATTCAACGTGGAGTGTTCCCTACTGGCGTAATGCCTAAAAGTCCTCCACGTTCCCCCTCATCGCTTAATGCAGAGGAGACAATTCGTTTAAAGGAACTCGAATTAGAATTAAAACGGCTTTCTTTGAGGGAAAAGGAGTTGGAATATTCGAGTATTCTGGAACAGAAAAGGTTGGACCAGCAGACTCAAATTCGCCTTCATGAGGTGGACCGTGGTATTGTTCCACGACAGGCTGAATTTGATGTGAGCAGGAATATTCGTTTAGTTCCCCCTTTCAACGAAAAAGATGTGGACAAATATTTTGTCTTGTTTGAAAGGGTCGCCACTTCACTTAAATGGCCAAGGGACGTGTGGGCATTGTTGTTACAGTGTACGCTGGTGGGCAAGGCTCAGGAAGCTTATGCTTCATTGTCAGCAGACGATAGTCTGGATTTTGATAAGGTTAAAGCCGCTATTTTACGGACCTATGAATTGGTGCCAGAGGCTTATCGCCAAAAGTTTCGGAGATTGAGGAAAGATTATAATCAGACGTATGTTGAATTCGTTCGAGAAAAGGGCATTTTGTTTGATAGGTGGTGCTCGTCACAGGGCGTTGGAGATTTTAATAAGCTTCGGCAGCTTATATTATTGGAGGAGTTTAAAAACTGTCTCCCGGAAAAAGTTGTCACGTATTTGAATGAGAAGAAAGTTTATGACGTGAGTAAAGCGGCCGTGCTTGTTGATGAGTATGTTTTAACGCATAAATCGGGTTCTGAGCGTTTCAACAGATTTGATCGGTCTAACAATAATGGCAGAGATTCTGTGAAAAATCTGTCTACACCTGCTGAACCTACCACAATCTCAACAAGTGAAGTTAAAACTGACACAGTTGAATCCAAATCTTATGACAATGTGACATGCCACTACTGTAAGAAAAAGGGGCACATTGTTTCCGGTTGTCCAGTGCTTAAGAAAAAGAACAGCAAGCCTGTCGCTCTGATTAAATCATTGAGCCAGGGTTGCGAGTCTCATTTTAGTGAAAAACCCTGCGAGTATGCTGACTTCAGACCGTTTGTTATGGACGGGTTTGTGTCAATGTCTGGTATGGATGAGAAAGTTCCGGTTAAGATTTTACGGGATACAGCAGCTTCTCAATCCTTCATTCTCCAGGGGGTTTTACCATTAAGTGAGTGCACTGCAGTTGGTTCGGATGTACCTGTACGGGGTTTTAATATGAGTGTTATCGGGGTTCCCCTGCACAGGATTGTGGTTCAGTCCGGCCTGTGGTCCGGTGACGCTGTTGTGGGTGTGCGTCCTGGGTTTCCCATACCGGGAATTTCTATGATAATGGGGAATGATTTGGCAGGAGGCAGAGTGTTAGTTACACCTGAGGTGACACCTGTCCCTGTTGTGAGTGATGGCCCTGATAAACTTGTACAGGAATTCCCTGACGTTTTTACATCCTGCGCTGTAACGCGCGCCGCTGCTAAGCGTGAAAAACGGCAGGACAATGATGATATTGATTTAAGTGACACGTTTTTGTCTGGTGCTTACATTACTGGTGGTGTTTTGGGTAATGATGTAAAAGTTTCGTCTAAGGACGTGCCCAACGCTGAACATCTCACAATGTCACGACAGGACTTAATTAATGAACAAAAGAATGATGTTACTTTGTCCTCATTATTTGAAAAACTGGTGAGTGTTGAAGCTATAAAGTCTATGTCTACTGGTTATTTTTTGAGTGATGGTGTTCTACTGCGTAAATGGCTGCCTAAACATGTGTCTACTGAGGACGAGTGGTGTAATGTAACGCAGATTGTCATTCCAGGGCCATACCGATCACAGGTATTGTCTCTGGCACATGACAGTCCTTTTTCCGGTCATTTGGGGGTTCGGAAGACATATGACCGCATTCTGCGCCATTTCTTCTGGCCGGGTTTAAAGAGAGATGTGTCACGTCACATACAATCATGTCATGTGTGCCAAATGGTGGGAAAACCCAATCAGACCATACCGCCGGCTCCATTGTATCCCATCCCCGTTGTTGGTGAGCCGTTTGAGCGGGTTTTGGTAGATTGTGTGGGTCCTCTTCCTCGTACGAAGTCTGGTAATAAATTCCTCCTGTCAATTATGTGTGCGTCAACCCGTTTTCCAGAGGTGTTTCCCCTGCGCAAAATTACTACTCCAGCCATAGTAAAAGCGCTGACGAAGTTTTTTTCGTTGTTTGGTATGCCAAAAGTGATCCAAACGGACCAGGGTAGTAATTTTATGTCTCGTTGTTTTACCGAAGTGTTAAAGCAGCTAAACATCAAACATGTGTTTTCCAGCGCGTATCATCCCGAGAGCCAGGGTGCACTCGAACGCTTTCACCAGACACTTAAGTCTATGTTGCGTACCTACTGCTTTGAGTGTGCTAAGGATTGGGATGATGGTGTTCCTATGTTGATGTTTGCTGTTAGAGAAGTGACCCAAGAGTCATTAGGCTTTAGTCCATGTGACCTCGTTTTTGCGCACACTGTGCGCGGGCCTTTGAAACTCATTAAAGACCACTGGTTAAATGGAGAGACGACACAAAATGTTCTGGATTTTGTTAGTTCGTTTCGTTCCAGATTGCGTCGCGCGTGTGAGCTTGCTAAAGAAAATCTTGAGAATGCACAAGCAAACATGAAAGGGTGGTTTGACAGACAGGCTAAAAGCAGGGAGTTTGAGCCTGGTGACAAAGTTTTGGTCCTGTTACCGATCCCTGGGTCCTGCTTGCAGGCGCGTTATAGTGGCCCTTATGTGGTGAAAAACAAAGTGGGTGATAGGGACTATGTGATTTTCACCCCAGGCCGACGCCGTGCAACGCGTCTTTGTCACATTAATATGCTTAAACCTTACTTTGAGCGGGAGGGGTCATCTCCTGTCCTGTGCACCGGTAATGTGGGGGAATCCTGTTCAGTTAACGCCGAGGGGCCTGAGTCTGAAGTGTTTGTCCAGGAGCTGTCCAATAGTTGTGGTGCTGAACGCTCTCCGTCAGGTAACAGCTTTGACATTGAGATGCGGGCGCTGTCCACTTCAGCACCACCTGACGATGACAGCGTGTCGGTGGCTTTGACTCAGGGAAAGTTTTCCAACTCGGTGGCGCTGCAGAACTTGCCTGTGTTGCTTGCTCATCTTTCTGAGTCTGAGCAGGCAGACATTGTTAAGATGATCCAGTCTTATAAGTCGCTGTTTGCTGATGTCCCGTCTCAGACGCATGTGCTCAATCACGATATTGACGTAGGTGACTCGAGACCAATTAAACAACATCCATATCGTGTTAATCCTGACAAAAGACGTCGTTTAAAACTTCAGGTAGACTACATGTTACAGCATGACATAGCTGAGAGAAGTTGCAGTGCGTGGAGTTCACCATGCCTGTTGACGATAAAAGCCAATGGTGAGGACCGATTTTGCACAGATTTCAGGAGAGTCAATGGGGTAACTAAGCCTGATTGTTATCCACTGCCAAGGATGGAGGACTGTGTGGATCATGTGGGCGCAGCTAAATATGTCACTAAGTTAGACTTACTTAAAGGATATTGGCAGGTCCCTCTGACAGAGCGCGCCAAAGAAATATCCGCGTTTGTTACACCTGATGACTTCCTTCAATATAAGGTCATGGCTTTTGGCATGTGCAATGCGCCAGCCACTTTTCAGAGGCTTATGCATGTGGTGTTAAGTGGTTTGTCTTTTTGTGAAGCCTATCTTGACGATTTGGTTATTTGTTCCTCGTCTTGGGTAGAGCATTTAGAACATTTGGACATAGTCTTCAAGCGTCTGAGAGAGGCTGGGTTGACAGTGAACCTTTCAAAATGTGAATTTGGCCAAGCCACTGTAACATATCTTGGTAAAAGGGTGGGGGGAGGTCAGGTGCGCCCAGTGGAAGCTAAAGTCGAGGCCATCCTTGCTGTCCCTGCTCCCACCAATCGTACTGAGCTTCGCCGGTATTTAGCAATGGTGGGTTACTACAGGGGCTTTTGTAAAAACTTTTCGTCTGTGGCGGCCCCGTTGACTGACCTCTTGAGCCCTAAAATTGATTTTTGTTGGACTGATGCCTGTCAGTCTGCATTTGACCACACTAAGTCTCTGCTGGTGAATGCTCCTGTACTCGCGGCCCCTTGCTTTACTAGACCGTTTAAATTGGCTGTTGATGCATGTGACGCGGGCGTGGGCGCCGTTCTCCTGCAAGAAGATGCGGACGGGGTAGAGCATCCAGTGTCTTACTTTTCCAGAAAGCTTGACAAACATCAAAAGTGGTATTCTACCATTGAAAAAGAAACGTTAGCTTTGGTTATGTCCCTGGAGCATTTTGAAGTGTATGTTGGCGGCTCCAGTATGCCTGTCCTCGTTTATACAGACCATAACCCTTTAGTTTTTTTAGACCGCATGCGAAATAAAAATCGCAGGCTGATGCATTGGTCTCTTCGACTCCAGCCGTTTAACATCAGTGTTAAACACATCCGTGGTAAGGACAACGTTATTGCTGACGCACTGTCACGCCTGTAAAAGTAAGTAGCAAACGAACAAAGGGGTTGCACTGAAAAGTTTGAGGGGTGGGATCTTTCCCCTTCTTTTTTTTTGGTAGGTTGTATCATCACACTTTTTCAGTGACTCTGGGTGGGGGTGTTATGTTCTGACGCACTTCTATTTTTTCCCCTTTGTCTTTTGTGTTTTTTTTGTTATAATTCTTACTTGACACTTTGGGCAAAATATTATGTATTTAGTATGTTTCTTTAATAGATGGCCAATTGGTTTTCCCGCCGGCTGAGATTATAAATTGGACCAGTGCTGGGCTCTCGTTCTCTCTCGCCTCCTGTTCTCTCCACCTCCTCCAGCGATGCCGGCGTCCGGAGCGCGCACGTTGAGGCGCGCATCCGCTCCATTGGTCCACGCAGGTTGCTCCACGCAGGTTGCTCCACGCCAGCGGGGTTTTTTGTTAGCTATTTGTTAGCTTATCCTTTTGTTTGACCAGGTGGATCCGGACGTCCTGTTTTCGTTTTTTCTTTCGTTAGGGCTTATTTTTGAAGTTTGCTTTGTTTGATAGGGTAGCGGTGCGCTGGCAGCTTCTACGGCCCTGTACAGGGTTGGACTGTCCAGCGCACCGTCCTTATGTTTAGTTTGCCGGTCCACTCTGGTCGTTTCTTTTGTTACTTTGGGCACGGGGTTTAAAAGGGGTTATTAGATTCTGCTTCATTGGAACCTTGTTTGGTACAAACGAAGAGGATAGCAGAAGAACAAAAAAAAATCTAACTGCAAATAAACAAAAGTTTTTCTAATTATACTCCTTGACTCCCGGTGTCCTTTGTAAATATGTTTCACCCTTCGGGTTGTAACACTGATAAAAACACTTCCAGAGTATTTCGGTATTTCTCAGGAAAAAGTTACTGCTGTGACCACAACCTCCATAAAGGGGTCCATGTCATTCCGTTCTAAGTTTTGACTTTATGTAAACTGTAGAAAATACTTTTCAACCAGTTCAGAGGGAAACACTAATCTAATTATGATCAGCTACCTCAGCTAACCCATAACCCGGGTTTTACCCTGACAGCGGAAGCAAGTTACAGCCCTGTATATGTGGGATACATTCTGAAGACATGAATTAAGTTTGTCCGTTGGAGGGTCAGTTTTTCTTCCTCCGTTGTTATTTCTCATTAAATTGTTACTAAGGTCAACCAAACATCCTCTTAAACGCATGGATCCTATACAGAAACACCAGTCAACCACGTGCACTGAATCATACTCAGTTTAATGGGACACAACACTGAAGGCTAGTTTTAAAGATAGAGGGTGACCTGGATAAGTTGGAGGGTCACTTAAGTCCACAGGGAAATTTCTACTTTCCTTCCTATTAGCTGTGGAATACAATTTTTGTTCGTGTCACTGGGAAAATTTCCCAAATACCTTTCAGCTTATAGCAATTTAAATGGTCTGGCAAAAGACAAGATTTCTACCCCCTTCTCACGAACATAGTTTCATGTTGTAGAAAACCTACTCTGAGGCCAGTGAAGGGGTCAGATACCCCATCTACAATAATAACAGGATAAAGATTAACTTTCTTTATTATTACCCTGTGGAAAGTCGATGTCTGCGTATTATTATTATTATTATTATTATTATTATTATTATTATTATTATTATTAGTAGTAGTAGTAGTAGTAGTAGTAGTAGTAGTAGTAGTAGTAGTATTAATAGTATTATTGATATTTTTCTGTCTGTTTGGGCCTGATATCTACATGTAAAACCACATTTTAGGTCATATAAAATCTCCAAATTGAGTATTTATAAAACTTAAGTTGATGGTGTCACAAATTTTGCTCCTGTCTGTTATTATTTTGTGTAATGAAGCTGCACCTGAAACATTTAATCCAGATGCATAAATCCATGTATGACCTGCAGTAGATCGAGGTCAGCATGGATACCTTTCCGGATCGACATTATGGACAAATCCACATCATGTAAAGAATACACGTCCACAACTGCATCCACCACTTAAGATATTTAGTAAGATGAAAACCATGTGGATAGAATTTTTTTAATAACAAGAGGAAGAAAATGTCCATTTCGAACATTGGTGTCAAACTCGTTTTAGTTCAGAGGTCACATACAGCCTAACTTGACCTCGAACATTAAAATAATATATATTAATAATAACCTATAAAAAATGGCAAAACCAGTTTTTTCTCTTTGTTTTAGTGCATGAAAATGTTCATGTTATTACCTATGCTTTCAAAACATTGTGAATAACCTGAATAACCACAAACAACCTAAAATGCCTCAAGAAAAATAAGTGCAATTTTAACCATATTATGTCTCAGTTTATCATTTACACATGTGCAGTACAACTTACAGGTCACAGTGGATCTACAAACACAAAACATTTACTAACAGGCATCTGGAACTGAAAAATACAGCATTTGACTTTATGATCAAAACAACTTGTGAAGACTCAGTGATACTTTTGACTGTTAATGTGCTATTTTTTTCACTTTGGAAATTCATCCATAGGTCGGATTGGACCTTTTGGATCACGGGCCGTATGTTTAACACCCCTGGTTTAGAATTATGTCCATGATGATGTGGCCGGGATAATAATGTGAATTACATTGCATTGAGTTGGATATATTAGGCAGAAAATGAACAGTTTGTCCAACAATTATTTAATAGTTAATTACCACTGGTGCTACAACCTGGCACACTACATCTCTCCTATTTAAGGTTAATATATATTGTGCAATGTCCCTGTCTAGATAAATAAAATTTTTTAAAAAAATTAAAAAAAACAAAACAAGGTGATGTGTTGAAAGCAGAAAAATGTCTTAAATGCTTGATACACTGGATTAAAAATAATTTGAATTTCAGCAAATAGTACATGCTAAGTTTTTTTCTGAACTTGTGACAACATTTAAGTAGGAAGCGTCCCTATGTTATACTGACAACAGGGTTGATGACTGACCTTATAATGTTCATTTTGTTCTTAAAGGAAACTGTTGAATATTAAGATTTCATACTATATTTTTGAATAAAGGTTTTTATTTTGAGAATGAAGTGATGGTGGTTCCAAGGGGCCACTGGATAACGGTGTTTAGGGCGCTGACAGACTAGAATCCCTAAAAAATCTAACACACGTGAGGCATTTTTACACTACAATTTATTTTGTGTGACACCGGAGTAGTCAAGCAAATGATTTACATGAGCAGGATTAGTGAAATGCATCTGCACAACCAGAACACAATCATGACATCTAATATGAGTCATCAGTGAGATGTCTGGAGGACGGTGGTGCATGGAGGTGACAAAATAGAATTACACAATACCACATGACAACACTATAAAATGCACATGATCTCAAAAGTGGATTATTTTGTTGGAAAATTTCATTTATTATCGTTTTTTATTACAAAATAGTGTTCATACTGCACCGGCATTCAAAAATATTTACGAACTTTGCAGAAGCATTGTCAGCAAAGGTTTCAACCAGATTGACTTGCATATGGCACCACACCAAAAAAGAAATTCACCAGCCGCCGCTAGATTTAATCCACTTAAAACTGCAGACGTCAAAGTCACAGGAGAAAAAAATGCCAGAATTAAAGATGTATACTCTTCTTCTGCAGGTCTGTGCTCTCCATCCACAGCTTATATGTAAATATACAGGGTGGGTGAAAAGCAACCAGGCATTAGAAATTGCTTGTAGAAATTTTAGCATCACCGAAGCCATGACGAAAGCATTTTTGAAACAGACAACACTAAAGGGGATTTTTAATTTTCTTATTGACTTATTTCTTCTTCACAGATCCAGGAGGTTCTCAATGGTATCCTGGACGACGCCCTTCAGAAGGTTGTTCATTCCATCTCTGGCCATTTGAGGAAACTGGTTGACGTCACCGATGCTTACACTGACATATGAATATTTACTTTCATTTTCCCATGTAATAAAGAACATGTATCATTTGTTTCAATAAATTTGTAAAAACCGTCTCTGAAGCATTTTGGAAGCAAATATAACAATTTAAACCAAACTAACCAATGCAATGACATTTAACCCAATATAAAACTATATTATGACATTTATCATTATTGTTTTGTTATCAAAGACCCCTGTTAGAAAAGAAACACCTAAATTCAACATGTCCCAATACTTTTGTCCATATAATATACGCGTTGAAAAGGTTCTTTTCGCTCTTCTGTCTTTTGTCCATTGGTCCATCTTGTCTATCAACCATGATTTTTCAGTTTTCATGGCAGTTTTTGTCTTCATTCTGTCTGCACTCACCAGTGTGATCCTGTTTGTATGTAGTTTTGTATCTTTCAGTGGTTCCGCTTAAGAATGAAAAGATTTCATCCCAATGTTTTTATTTGATGAGGATAAATCAAGTTTTTTTTTTTTTTTTTTTTTAAATCACTTTGTCATACAAAACTTGTTGGACCACAAGCCATGTGTCTTTTTGCAGGTATGAAACTATTGCCATCTGTGACACCAGTGAGACTGATTTTTTATTTGTTTTGCTTGTGATTTCATAGAAGTCATATTTTGACACTTGATTTTTGTTGCCTTTTAGTTGTGCATGATAAATCGTTACAATACACAACTTTCCTTTTTTGGGCGTTTGGCATAAACCCACCAACACTCCAAATAATCTAATAACATAACTGTTCGTGTGTGGAGAGGAAATCACGCAGAGGCTGAACTCCTGTTTCCTATTTGTCCCAAACATCTTTAGATCGGAATTTGTAAAATATTATAATAAAGAAATCAAGTTCCACACGTGGCTCTGAACTTACAGAATGAAACAATAGACTGAAAACAAATCCAAAAAATAAACTGCATGGGAAATTTTAGGAAGGTGATGATATTCAGGACTTATAGGGAGTTGTGGTACACATCTGAAAGGTCATGTGAGATACAGAATGTGTCATCATCACCCCTCAGTTGATTGGCCATGCCTATTCTGTGTGTAACTTGGGTCACAAGTGTCAATAATTTAAATTTTACAGGGCTCACAAGCCATGGAAGCCTGAGAGAAGACAGTGGAGCAGCAGATCTGTAAGTCACACAAATAAAGGGTTCCTCTTGGATATACTGTACTTTGGCCAAGCTGTGGATGTAAAACGTAATCACTCTAGTTAACTTACAAGTGCAAGTTCTTATTTTGTTGAAAAAGAGGTTAATGAGATATAGAAGATCAAAATTAGCTAATGACATCAGATGTTTATCAAGGAAGGACAAAAAAAATGTGTCTACATGTCTGATTCTATGTGAAGGCTTATGTTTGTGTATATTTCAGTAGACTCACAGGCCTTTTTGCTGGTGAATGATCACATTTAGAAAAGCAGGACTCTGAGTGGACAGATGATTTGCGGTAATTCCACAGGCTCCAGGATGCCACACTGGTACAACTTGTTTTTGAGTTCACTGGCAGCGTAATGTCGGCATGTTTACAACGTTGCAGTAATTTGCTGAATTACTTGTTCTCGGTTGCTGTCGTCCTCAGTCTGAAACAAATTTATGTAAATAATCTCATTAGCACCACTTGTCCTTTGTGAACAAATGCAATTTAATGTTGCATGAACTGGCAAATTCCTATTTTTCTGCCTAATTTTTCAGATTTGATTTAAGTTTTGCTATTTAAAAATTCTCAATAAATTGGCCAATACAAAAATGTTAAAACAGTATTTTTCAGAAACATACTTTTTACATAACTTTTTGCAACCACTATATCCTTTTGAGGCCCAGAAATGTATTTTTGACATCTGTACCTCTGTAGGGGACAAAAGTTTCACAGCTTTACTCAAAAAACAAAACAGAACACTCTCCACTGAAAAGGACATTACATAATTTTTTTTTTTTTTAATGAATCTGAAAAAACTTTTCCGCTTTATTGTTTCCAATCAAGTCAGTTATTTAATGAAAATAAAACTAAAACTTTGACTTTCCTCGGTCTCAGGAGGATATAGAATAGCTTTTATTTTGAAAATCTTGCTTCTATCCCGTTTTGTTTTGAAAGTTTCCACAGGAACTATAAGTGTAGCATTTATGCTAACTTCCGTTTCACAACCCGGAACAGCGCGTAAATAAATCACAAAACTAACAGGAATAGGAAACAAAAATAAGGAAGAGGAGCGGACCAAACTCGGGAAATGAAAAGATTAAAACGAAAGCAAAGTTGTGAGAATGCGACACATTTAAGAGTGAAGGAATATGGAGGATAAAGGACGGGTACAGGTCGAAGGAGACCCGGCGGAATGGATGTCCCGTCTGCCGGAGGAGCTGCTGGATGTCCCGCTGTGGAACCTGGCCATACCTGGTACAGCACAAATGAACTGTATTTTGGGCTAATTGTGCTAGTTATGTAAATTCTGTGAACATTACATCCAAAAACCGTACATGTACTGTGGTATAACTGCTGTACTGAGCAGAGCTGAGGTCTCCATCCTTCTGTCAGTACATATAATGGTAACACTTTATAATAAGTACACACTATGAAGCATTAGTTAAGCATTAATAAATACTGAACTCATCATTTATAAAGCATATTTCTGACATGAATAGTCATTAATATATGGTTTATAAGCACAGTTATAATGGTTTTACTAATCATTCATAATCATTCATCATTCAGTCATGCATTTTGTTTGATAATCCCATGTGCTGTGTCTTTCTTTTGTTAGAATAACTGTGACTTTTGTGAGTCTTTAGGCATTGCCAACCTTTAAATCTCATTTGTAAATGCTTTAGATGTCATAGATAGTCCACACTTTAGATGAGCTCACACCATTTACTTAATTAATGAGTAGTAAGTGCTTTATAACTACCTGAAATAATGAATTCTTGTATTAATAGCTGTTTATAGTACATCTATTGGAAAATAAATGTGTGAGTTAGAATAATATACACACTAACATATTCACTCACCATTAGTACATGTCTGAATACCAAATGGTTAAATGTTGAATCCATAATTTATAAAGTATGAAAATGCAATCATTAACCACATTGTAGATGAGGTTATTAATGATTTGAGTATATTATAACTGTGCTTATAAACCATATATTAATGAGTATTCATGTCAGAAATATGCTTTATAAATGATGAATTCAGTATTTGTTAATGCTTAACTAATGCTTCATAGTATGTACTTATTATCAAGTGTTACCCATATAATGTGTCTCCAGGGAGCCATGACAGCATGTCCTTCTGCCTGGACGTGTCCTCTCCTGTCCTCAAGTCAGAACCCTGTCTCCTCAGACTGATGGACAGGCTGCTTCCCTGCTTCACTCGTCCATGTATCTACCGTTGGGCCACCACACAGGTACAGGGACACACACCTGTCCAAATGCTGCTGTATTAATCTAACTGGATCACACTGAAAAAACCCCAAACAAAAACATCCACTCACAGCACTTCACTGCATCACCTTTAGTTTTGATTAAAGGACACACAACACGTTCATACCAGGCCACAATAAATGTCACATGTCATTCCCATCCAGACTTGCATTAAAGTTTCCTCCCAGACCTTGTATTGATGATGGAAGAGTCGGACCAATGTGTAAAGTTTTCTCCATCACATCCCACAGATTCTCAGTAGGGTTCAGGTCTGGACTCTGGTGTCCAATCTATGTGTGAAAGTGATGTATCATCCTCCCTGAACAATTCTTTCTCAATTTAATGAATCCTGGTATTGTCCGATCTTTATGCTCCAGAGCAAACTAATAGCTGTTTAAGGAATCAATTGTAGTTAAAAAACTTGTGGCTTAAACATATAAATCACCAAACTGATCTGAAATATCCCCCTGAGACTCAGGGAAGTAGTGGTTTTTGCTTTTTTGCATTAATTGTGGTGATTGTAAACAGCATAATGCATTTTTTTTTCCCCAGATAGATTTAAAAAAAAAAAAAAAAAATGGAATGTTTTTTGCAGTGGACAGCGTTTTTGTGAAACTTATATTGCTGGGTTTCAAGATGATACTGGCTCAGTTAAATCCAGGTGTGCTTTATATATGTTTTTGTTTGTTTGTTTGTTTTGTTTTGTTTCCTTGTAGTTGAGTATTGACATTTCATACTTCTCCATTGCAGTTCAGAGAAAAGTATTGTACTTTTTATTCAGGTGCATTATTTAACACATAGCTACTTATTAATTCTCACATTAAAAATATTATATGATTTATGATAAATTACTGTACTGTACAACTTTGAGAAGTATGCCAAGTATTGTTATTGTACAAACTGCAAAGTAGTAAAAACATAGGTTAAAACTCTATGCTTTCTCCAACAACTACAACATTTTATCCAAAACAAAATCTCAACTGTGTCTAAATCACCCAGAGGTGTGTGAGTGAATAGTTGTGTGTCTGTGTGTGTCAGCCCTGTGATGAAGTGGTGACGTGTCTGGGTGGAATGAATGTAAATTGCAGTTAATTGTTACTACATATATGACATTGCGAAGTGAGTAATTAATAGTTGTGACATAGAGTTATTTCTGTTTTAAACTGTCATTCACTCAGTTAATAGTGGCCTTCATTCACTGTACTCTTTATGTTGCTGCAGTGCTTCTAGAATCTAATTATAATGCATGAGTTTGTGGCTCTTGAAAGGTTACAACTGTTGGTTAAAAAAATTCATACAGTACGGGAAATGAAAACAGTCGCACAGGTTTATCCAGTATATCAAGCAAGAATGTAGAACATTGTATCTAAAATTAGCTACACATTGTCAAACCACAACATTAAAATGCCTCCAGAGTATATGCTTTTTTAAATTGTTATAAACAGAATAATATAAAACTGTTTTATACCATGACATGAGGAGTTGATCCCTTTTGTAAAGAAATCTGAAATGAGAAGCCTGGAAGCAGGATTTGTCCTTGTGGTGTTTCTGATCCTTTCAGCAGAAAGTTTTATTAAATACTACAGACACTTATTCCAAGTTCTATTGGTTCTAAAGAAAGGGGCATTTAAGGTCTGTTTAGGTCCAACATTCCTCATTCACAAACAGGGCTTTCACACAGTGATGAGACTTAAAGCGAGACAAGACACGGTCGTATTTCCCAAGGAAACAGCTGTGGAACATATATCACAAGACATATGTTACACAAGTATGATTTTACTATCATTCATTCATTCATTTTCTGAACTGCTTAATCCCTTTGAGGGTCACGGAGCCTGTCTCAGCTCCCACCAGGACAAAGGCAGGTACATTCTGCATATGAGTGCTTTAACTTCTAATATTCTAAAATACATGTTGCTGATTAAATAGGACTGGAACTACTGATTAACACATGTCCTCAGATGGTCTTGTTCAGAACCTAAAAAAAGAAACCAAAATATATTTAAATTTAAGAAGCAGAATCAGAAAAACTCAGAAAAAAATCTTCAAATTGGTATATTGATTATTATAATAGTTGAGCTGTTTTACCTTAATATTTGAAAACCGAGCATTTTAATTTGTTAATCACAGCAGCTCTACTCATAGTACTCATGTACTTCACCTCAGTAACATGTTGAATGCAGGACTCTCATTTGTAAAGTAGTATTTCCACTCACATCTACTGTAAAATAGTACATTGTTGCTCATAAAGCTGGAATAATTTAATTTTCTGACACATTCCTCTATTTATTCATATGACCAGGTGTAATCATTACATACTGAGTCCCAGTTACACTTTATCTATCAGGAATAAATCACATTGTTACAATCATTTCATGAGAAGAGGTTCAAATATTTTAATCCAACTTTATGGGCAACGGTGTACAATAAAAATCCATGAACTTTCCCCTGTCTTTTACGTAGTTTTCATCTTGTTGCATCTTTTCAGGTAATTGAAAAGATCTTGATATATCTTTTGCAACTAATTTAAAACAACTACCAACTGTCTGGTTTTGTCAAGTTTCACTCAGGATCAGAAATCTGTCTTTACACTAAATAATGATTTTTATGATTAATACTGTTTTTTTTTGTCTCTCTGTATAACAGCATTAACATTATTATATCATTAACATTATGACATTATGTCCAGTTTGATGTGAATTAGACACTGAAAGTCTTTTAATAGCTGTTAATTTTTGACTATATCTGTATTTTTCTTTATAGCAGTCTGTGCTCAGTGATCAGTGTGATCTCGGAATCCGGTTTCTGGACCTGAGACTCGCCCGGAAACCAGCAGGAGGAAGCAAACTGTTCTTTGCTCACGGCATCTACACTGTGATGACTGTAAAGGTACACACACACTCATACACATCAGTCAAATTAAAACACAGACAGAGCTGAGGTAAAGTCTTCCGCTGGGGTTTCACGTCTGCAGGAGGCTCTGGATGAACTGGCGGTGTGGTTGGACGCTCATCCCAGAGAGGTGGTCATCGTTTTCTGCTCGCATTTTGAGTCCCTTACAGACAGCGACCACACTCACCTTGTGGAGTACATCATCGGTCTGTTTGGACAGAAACTCTGCTCTTCACAGGTAAAAAACACAGACACCAAACAAAAATTTCAAAGGAAACTTTTCTTTTATTTATGCCATAAATGCAGTATTATTCACAAGTCTCAGGTCACCTTCAGTTTTGCTCTTTTCAGGGTTTTAATGAGTTTTAATATTTATTTCTCAGTCTTTGCATTAACCCATCAAGACCCAATGCTGCTTTTGTGGCAGCTCCCAAATAAATTTTTCTGTCTGTTTAAACTTTCTTAAGTAATTTATCACCATTTATTATATATTATCCTCTGTATTTGGCATTTTTTCAGCGAAAGTCATATATTTTCCTATATTTAATTTACTGATCATGTAGATGTTTATAAAAGCTCAGATTAAAGTTGAGGGTTATTATTTACAAAACAGAAAAAACTGATGAAAAAGTGACTTTTTTCATGTAGGTTAACAAATGACAGTGGTTGGAGATGCTTGTTTTTATGTTCAATTAATTATATATTTTGCTGTAAAAATCAAGATTTTCTTCAGTTTTCTCTGTTTTGTTATGGTAACCTTTAAATTTACTTTGACCTTTTTATAAACATCTACATGATCAATGAATTAAATGGAGAAAAACAGATTATTTACTTGGAAAAATGCAGAGGATAATATGATAATTGGTGACAAAACACCTAGAGGGATTTGGAGAAAATCCATTTGAAAGTTGACACAAAAGTAGTTTGGGGTCTTTAAGGGTTAAAATGCCTATTTGTGTGTATTTGTGCAGGACAGGCCAACCCTACGGTCCTGTTGGGTCAAAGGTCAGCAGGTGATCCTTTCCTATGATGACCAGCAGATGGTGCTGCAGCACCCTGAACTCTGGCCTGGAATACCGTACTGGTAAACGCACCGCATCTAAACATCTAAAGGGTTTTTATATTGAATTTAATATACTCTGCATTACTTTCCTATTATTTTGATTCAGAATTAACCTGCATTTTTTCCACATTAGTACCGGCATCAAACAGTGCAGTGAGCCTGTTTACATTCAAGTGATCGTGCAAATAGTATAATATGATTAAGAGAAATTCGATTAACATACCTGGATTTGTCCCCAATATTCCGATATCTTTGTGCATGAATACCTGCTAATCTGATTTTTTCCGTCTTTTACATCTGTGCAAAAAAAGAAATCCTAGAAAATGAAAGTGTCATTAGTCAAGCAAGAGCTGAGGACAATGAGCCTGTTTACATGAGCATACAAATCTGATAACTGGGAGTAATCCGATAATTGTAATAACCAGACCTGACACATTTCCATGCATTTCAGAAATATGATTATCGAAAAACCTTGGTTTAAACGTTTAATCCATTATCAGATTTTATCAGATTTTATCGAAGTACCAACATACGTAGTGATGGTAGAATCAAACTTCCTATTATTGTCTTCCACTCACGTTAACTACATCACTTCTGTTTTCTATGATTTTAAATGAACCTGTTTACATTCACACTCATACTCTGATCATTATGCAGTTCCTGGAGTTATCAAATTATTCAAGTGATCATGTAAACAGTATAATCTGATATGTTAGCAGTAATCTGACTATGAGAAATTAGATTACACACCTGGATTTCTCCCCAGTACTGCAGTGTACTGCTGCATGTGTGCAGGTCAATCTGATGTGAAAAATATAAGAAACAAGAAAAGCACTCAGAGAATGCAGACCTCCGCCAAGACAGATCTGCCCCCCCCCCCCTTGTTTGTTTGTTTGTTTGTTTGTTAGCAAGATAACTCAAAAAGTTATGGAGGGACTTTCAGGAAATTTTCAGGAAATGTTGAAACTGGCGCAAGGAATAAATGATTAAATTTTGGTGGTGATCGAGGGGGCACTGATCTGCCTTGGCGGAGGTCTGTGCTCCATGAGTGCTTTTCTAGAAAAGACAGCACAGACCTCTGCCAAGGCAGACCAGTGCCCCCCCCATCACCACCAAAATTTAATCATTTCTTCCTTGGGCCAGTATCAACATTTCCTGAAAATCCATCCATAACTTTTTGAGTTATCTTGCTAACAAACAAACAAACAAACACGCACGCACACAAAGCTAAGTGATCACAGTACCTCCTGGCCGAGGTAATCATGGAAAAAGGGAAGTGGTGTCATTAAACATGAGTGGAAGACACTTCCTGTTATTGTCTTCAGCTCATGTTTGTCTTCATCACTTCTGTTTTCTGCAATTTTGATTGTTTTTACACGTGCAGATGTAACAGAGGTAAATAAATCAGATTAACCTGTATACATGCAGGACGACATCGGAGTACTGGGGAGAAATCCCCACATTCCAGTACATCTAAATGCATCAGATCTGATTGTTACAGTTATCTGATGTTATTTTTACGGTCATGTAAAGGGTTTTAGTGTGAATTAAGCTGTAAATCACATCCAAACCCATTGGTCTTCATCAGGTATGCAGACAGTCCAGACCCTACGAAGGTCATCAAGTACCTGGAGGATCAGAAAAGCAAAGGACGACCAAGTAAGTGTCATTTAATCCAGTTTAATCCTCTCAATGGCAAGCCACCACCCAAACTGACAAAAGTCAAATTTCTCTAATGTATTTAATGAAAAGATGGTGTGTTTTGAACCTGAGATAAAACAGAATATCACAGTATGAAAACACAGAAGACAACTTTAATAACTAGAAGCACTCGGAGAGCGCAGACCTCCGCCAAGGCTGATCAGTGGCCCCCCCTGTGGGCCCCCCCCACGCCAAGGAGGTTATGTTTTTGCCAGGGTTTGTTTGTTTGTTTGTTTGTCTGTCTGTTTGTCTGTCCGTTAGTGTGCAACATAACTCAAAAAGTTATGGACAGATTTTGATGAAATTTTCAGGGTTTGTTGGAAATGGGCCCCCCCATGGGCCCCCCCACCCCCGATCACCACCAAAATTTAATCATTTCTTCCTTATCCCATTTCCAACAAACCCTGAAAATTTCATCAAAATCTGTCCATAACTTTTTGAGTTATGTTGCACACTAATGGACAGACAGACAGACAAACAAACAAACAAACCCTGGCAAAAACATAACCTCCTTGGCGGAGGTAATAAACCAAACTGACCAGCAGGTGGTGATACTAAATATGGAAATATTCCCTTTAACACTAAATTAGGTACATTTTAACAAAAAATCAAAAATGTGCACTCAGTTAAGAATTAAAAGTGCATTCAGTCACTTTTTCAAGAATTAAACACACTTAGGTTTTTGTCCTGAATACATGTAAAACCATATCTGTTGTAGTCATTGTCATACCTGAGTATCAACATGCTTTGAATAGAAACTTTTGGGTCTTTAATGCTGTGAAATGTCTAGTGTTAATCATCATTACAGCACTTTCTCACCACCTACTGGTTGGGAGTGTGAACAGATAGGGTTCTGTTTGATAAAAAATAAAGCACAGGATTGGTTTAATGACGTTATTTTTTTCCCAGACAAAGGCACTGACGACCCACTTTTGGGTTGCGATCCACCAGTTGAGAATCACTGATTTAACTGACTAGTTTCAGTGCTTTTGTTTTTGTGTAAATCTCAGTGAAAACTTCCGTTGCTTCCTTTTTGTTTTTACTTTGTAGCTGGTTTTTACGTGAGCGGTCTGAACCTGACAGAGGACGCCGCTTACGTCGTCCTCCACCCCCTGCAGGACATGAGGAAGATGACGCTGAAGGCCCTGTCACTGCTGCTTGGCTGGGCCGCCGAACAGCGACCGGGGCCCCAGGCGAGCGCCATCAACGTCCTCTGCTGCGACTTTGTGGACGTCAGTCGCTTCTGCTCACTGGTGATCAGCCTCAACTACAAACTGCTGTGACAACACTTTACTGAAGAAAGACGGAATGGTGGAAGTTACCAGGTTTACTGAGTCATCCTGGTGCAACAGTGCCCCCTGGTGTTTATGGAACGCAGACGTCTGACTAAATAAATACAACAAGCACCTTCCCATCAGTAGTTGGGGATTTATATTTATTTTATTTAGTAGTAGTATTTTTAACTCTATGTGCCTTTACACAAATTCAGAGTTGCATTTTTGCTGCTGTATAACTTTTTGGATCATATTTTCTTAGATCTGCCTTAAATTACAAGTACACAAATAAATATAAACTTATTTTACATTAATTCAAAAAGATCAAATTATCAGATAAATATTAAATGCAAAAATACATATACACATGGGAAGAGAAGGAGAATTTTAGCCTGTAGTTCAGAAAACTGTCTTTGAAGTGACTTTTTCAGCAAATATATCAATACCTGAATGTAAAACAACTGTGTCCATCCACTGTCATTGATCCAACTCCATGGGTTTTACTGGTGAATCAATGTTGTAGAAGATGACGGTGTTTCCACTTTCACTACGGAGCCTCTGAATGTCCAAATGGGTCATATCTGATGACCATGAAGATGACGAACCGTATTTTATACCAATTATTTACATGTATTGATAGGATTAGTGGATCAAGAGATATTAAACAGTTTAGATCAGTAGATGCTTTTGGTTCAGATGATCCTTTGACCCAAAAACAGAAGATGAACTCATCCTGTTTTCAGCAAAGAGACACTGATGAATCCAAAGACAGAAACCCAAACCCAGGCAGAAGTGGTTGTGTGAATGTGCATTGGAAGGTGTACAGGTGGGTCCGTGTGTCGGAGACTGCGTAGTAGGACAGTGTCCCTGCAGACCAGTCCAGATAGACCCCCACCCTCCTACAGGGACACGACGGAGCTGGAAAGAGGGCTGTTCTGATGTTATTGTGCCAGGCGTAGTAACCTGTACCCGTAAACTCCACACTCCATGACTTATCATTCCAGCCCAGTCTGCTGCCATCTCGCGCCCCTCTCCGTCTGAGTCCTCTGTACGTCACGCCGATGTCCACCCCCGTTTCCCAGTCCACCTCCCAGTAACAGCGACCAGCCAGACCAGTCGTACACAGCACCTGATAGCACCAGTCGAACCTGTCCGGGTGTTCGGGGTACGGTTGCTTCTCCACCGTCAGAGTTACGTTTCTGTTGTTGTCAGACAGGAGGACGTTTTTGTGTGCGGTGTTTGGGTCCAGTATGAGTTCACACGTATCTAAAGAACACAAAATAAGACACTGAAGCAGGGTTGCAGCTGGATGACCAACTGCATTTTACATCAATTATTTACATGTATTGATAGGATTAGTGCACAGGTGTCAAACATGCAGCCCAAAACCGGCCCACCAAAGGGTCCAGTCTGGTCCTTGGGATGAATTTGTAAAATGCAAAATTTACACACTGCAAAAATCAAAATCTTACCCAGAGTATTTTTCTCATTTCTAGTCAAAACATCTCATCAAACTTAAAATATTTTTTGCTTTATTCAAGCAAAATAATCAATGGAGCAAGTGAAAATTATCTTGGTAAGATTTCTTGAAATTAGATTTTCCAGATCTATTGTCTAAAAATAACCTCTTATGTCTCACTGAAAAGTTACTCTTTAGGTGATTGTCTTATTTTAAGTGTGATGAGATATTTTGACTAGAAATGAGAAAAATACACTTGGTTGTTCAATTAAATTCGGTTGCACTGCTAGATTTTGCTAAATATTACGCATTGAACCTTTAATTTCCAGTCTGGATTGACCTATTTTTAACGTAACTTTAATCCAAACCTTGGATTAAATAATCTTTGCTAATGCTGCCCAGTGTAAATAGAAATATCACTTGAAGTACTTGATATTTGACCTTTTTTTTTCCTTAAAATATGAAATACTTACACTTAGTCAGGCCTGGTGTCAGCCACTGTACATGATTATGGTCCACACTGGAACAGAAACAAAGTCAGACCAGGATGAATACAGTGAAATCAGTTGCTTATGTTCCACTCACTAATATTTTATGTTCTCTATACCTGATGTTCTCCAGTGTGCAGTGTGGATTCTGAAGTCCAGCGCGGAGTATCTTCTCTCCTGAGTGTCCTGGGTGGTTGTAGCTCAGATCCAGCTCCTTCAGGTTGGAAAGGTTTGAGTTCAGAGCAGAAGCCAAAGCCTCACAGCCTTCGTATGTGATTAAACAGCCTGACAACCTATGCACATCAATGCAAATGTGTAGGAAACGTTTTAAAAAATGGATGTTCCACTTGGAAGACATACACAGATCATTAACATTATGACCAGTGATGGGTAAAGTGGTATTAATGTTGATAATCTTTTTCTAAATGGGACCTTTAGGTGGGTGGATATATTAGGCAGCAAGTGAAAATGTAAACCTTGAAGTTAATAGAAGTAAGCAAATGAAATAATTAATTGTGATGAACAAGTCACTGGGTTGGAGCATCTCCAGATTGACGAAACTAACCTACAGATAAATGTAACAAATAAGAAAGAATATGATAAACTGAATCAACAAAATGAACTTAATACTCAACATAATGAACAAAATGGACAGACATTAACAAATACTGACCAAACTTCCAACAAAATGACAAAATGGACAAAAATCAACCAAAAAAATCTAACAAACTGATCAAAATATACAACAAAATTAACTAAAAGTAATTTTAAAAAGAATGATTATCAAAAATAAACCAAAAAAAAAAAAAAAAAACAGGCCAAACTAACCAAAACTGGTTAAAAATGAATGCAAAAGAATACAATAGTCAACAGAATGGACAAAAATTAACAAGTACTGCCCAAAGTAACCAACAAAATGACTTAAAAAGAATGCATGAGAATACAATAGTTAACAAAATGGACAAAAATAAACAAAAACAGACCAAAATTTACAGGAAAATCAACAAAATATCACAAACAAAATAAATGGTTGTCAACAGAATGAACAAAAGTGAAACAAAAACAGACCATAATGGACAAAAATAACAGGTGGGTTCTCCATGGGTTGAATTAATTTGTCCAACACTTCCCACAGATGCTCAATTGTCACCAGAATGAAAAAGAGCAAATACTGACCAAACTACCAAACAATAAGATATAAAAAATACACAAGAATACAAAGTGGACAAAAATTAAACAAAAACTGACCAAAAAATCCAACAAATTCAACAAAAAAGAACATGATTTTTAACAAAAATGACCAAAAACAGGCCAAACTAACCAACAAAATGATTAAAAATTAATGCAAAAGAATAAGATAGTTAACGAAATTAACAAAATGGACAAAAATTATGGACTTAGTGTCTAATATATCCAACCGGTCAGTGACATGATCGCACTAATGACATGACTGACATATTCAGACCTGATAGTTTGGAGGTGACAGCGTGGACCATCTGATCCAACTGAGAGCAGCTTCAGTCCTGAGTCCTGAAGGTCATTGTTGCTGAGGTCCAGTTTTCTCAGCCCAGATGAGATGAGAACCGATGAAAGCTCCTGGCAGCTCTTCTCTGTGAGTCCAGTTTGATTTAAGCTAATAAAAAAACAACAACTTCAGATTTCAGATACTTTGGATTCATACAAATAAATAATAAAGATGCAACTGACGAAACATTTATGAAAACTACATCTGAAAAAAAAACAACAACTGCATTTAACCCTTAAAGACCCACAACTATTTTTGTTGTAGCTTCCAAATGATTTTTATTTGTCTTTCCCAAGTAATTTATCACCATTTATTCTAACATTATCCTTTGCATTTTACATTTTTCAGTTAAAATCAACTTTTTCCCATAATTATCTGTTTTAGAGATACATGATGATGACGACATCCCTCTGACATTTCTCAAAATAAAACAGAGACCAAATTTAAAAGAAATTTAAAGAAATTGAAAACCCCATTAAAAGAAGTTAAGACCAAATTAAAAGTTTAAAACCCAATAAGAAGAACTTTGAAACCCAATTAAAAGAAGTAAAAAACCATCTGAAAGGAAGTTTAAAACTGACCAAAAAGAAATATAAAACTGACTGAAAATAAGTATACAACACAATATAAGGAAGTTAAAACCCATTAAAAAATAAGTACAAACCCAAAAAGTCATTTAAAACCCAAAAAGACTGAGTTAAAAAACAATTTAAAAAGTAAAAAAAATTACTCAAAAGAAGTTAAAACCCAATAAAAATATATGATATTTTTTAAATTCACTGATCAGTTCATTTTTATTCTAAATCTGTATTAAATTAATTTCAGTTGCACCACTAGATGTCACTAAATATTAAACATTGAACCTTTGATGTCCAGTGGGGATTTACCAATTTTTAACCTAACCTTAACTCATTAAAAAACCTGAACAACCAATAGCAACCAAAACCATCTACTAATGTAAAATTTTTAACAACTGTTGAAACACTAATTCCACCATTTATTTTAATTTTATCCTCTGCATTTAGCATTTTTCAGTGTAAATCAGGTATTTTCCAATATTTAATTCACTGATCATGTAGATGTTCATAAAATCTCAGAGTAAATTCAAAAGTTATTATATCAAAAACCTAGAAAACTGAAGAACAAGTGACTTTTTTTTTTTTTTTTTTTGGCAAAATCTATCATTAACTGAACATAAAAGCATGTCTCCATCCACAGTCATTGATCCAACTCCATGGGTTTTAGTGGTGAATCAATGTTGTAGAAGATGACGGTGTTTCCATGGTTACTATGGAGCCTCTGACCATCCGAATGGGTCATATCTGATGACCATGAAAAGATGACAAACTGCATTTTACACCAATTATTTACATGTATTGATAGGATGAGTGGATCATCAGGTATTAAACAGTTTAGATCAGTAGATGGTTTTGGTAGATGGTGGATATTTGGGTCTTTATGGGTTCAGATTCTGGTTTACCTGAGGGTTTTCAGTGTGTAGTGTGGACTCCTCATTCCACCGGTTAGCAGCTTCAGTCCTGAATCCTGCAGGTTATTGTTACTTAGATCCAGTTCTTTGAGGTTTGAAGTTTGGGCACCAATGACCAAGGCCAGAGATTCACAGCTTCTTTCCGATAGGTTGCACCCACTCAGCCTGAAGGATTTCAATCAATTCATTTAGAAACTTATGGAAAAACATCTATAAACATCTATAGCATGAGCTTTCCTTCATTTTCTAACAGGTTCAGATTCAGCTTACTATATTTATACCCTTAGGCAGATTTGTTTTGCAGTTACATGATGATGAAATCCTACTGACATTTCTTAAAATGTAACAACTAAGACCAAATTTAAATGAAATGTAAAGAAGTTAAAATTCAATAAAAAAGGAGTTTAAATCCCAATAACAATAAGTTAAAACTACATTAAAAAGAAGTTTAAAACCCAATAAAGTGGAGTTAAGCCTCAATAAAAATAAGCAAAAAACCCAATACAAAGTTGTGAAAACCCAATTAAAAGTGTAAAACCCAATAAAAGGAAGTTTAAAACCCAACAAAAAGAAGTTAAATGTCTATTAAAAAGAATTTTAAAAACTAGCTAAGAAGTTAAAAAAAAAAACCCACTGAAAAGATGTTTAGAAACCGACTAAAAAGAAATTTAAAAACTGACCAAAAAGAAGTTTACAACACTAAAAAGAACTTAAAACTTATTCAAAAATAAGTACAAACCCAACAGGAAGAAATTAACACTGAATAAAATGAAGTTTAAAAACTGACTGAAAGTAAATTTAAAACTGATTAAAAAGAAGTTTACAACGCAATATAAAGAAATTAAAACCTATTGAAAATAAGTACAAACTCAATGAAAACAAGTTAAAAAGTCAATAAAAATAAGTTAACACTCAATAAAACTAAATTTAAAACCCAATAAAACTAAGTTAAAAACCCATTTTAAAAAGTTAAAAACCGATTCAGAAGAAGTTAAAACTTATTAAAAAGAAGTTTAAAAACTGACTAAAACTAAATTCATAACTGACTAAAAATAAGTTTACAGCCCAATAAAAGGAAGTTGAAACCCAATAAAAATAAGTACAAACCCAATAAGACCCAGGTTAAAAATCCATTTTAAAAAAAGTTCAAACCTGACTAATAAAAAATTAGAACCCAAGAAATAAAAAAAATTAAACCAACAAAAAAGAAGTATAAAACCCAATAAAAAGATGACGTTAAACCCGAATAAAAAGAAGCCTAAAACCCAATCAGTACCTACATAAATATAAGATGCATTCATAAATAAATAAATAAATACATTTTGTGTAGTATGTTGGTACAGCTTGTTTAATACCGGTTTAATCCTGACCTGAGTGTCTCCAGAGCACAGTGTGAACTTTTCAGTCCAACAGAAATCAGCGCCACTCCTGAATCGTGGAGGTTGTTGTTACTGAGATCCAACTGTCGCAGACTGGAGGACCGGGAGGCGAGAAGTGATGACAGACCCTCACAGCATTTCTCACTGAGGTTATTTTGAATCAACCTGACAAAGGCACAGGAATATTTACCATTATGCTTTTAAGGTGTAATGATGTACACACTTCATGTTCAATCCAACTTTATTAATAGAGCACCTTAAAACACTCACAGGCACCCAAAGACACCTGTTTTGTGTATTTGTAGATCCACTGTGATCTGTAATTTATAATACATATGTATAAATGATAAACTGAGGCATAATATTGTTGAAATTGCAATTATTTTTCTTAAGACATATCAGGTTGTTCATGTTATTCACATTTTAAAGGAAACTTTCTAGATGTAAACACTTTCATAATGTAGTTGTACTGTTTTCACTGTTGTTATTTTACTGGTTCAGCCCACTTCAGATCATATTGGGCTGAACGTGGCCCCTGAACTACCCCTGCTCGAGAACATAGAGAAAAGTTTGGATTTTTTATTATTTATTGGGGGCACAGTCAGGGGACTGAACGTGTCGGAAGAAAAAAATACTGTATAATAGACTTATTTTGTCATTTGTAGCTGATGCATAACTGTTTGGGAGTCCTAAAACCAACTTTAATGTTTCTAAATGATGTATACAAAAAAAGAGACAATTGATTTTCATTGTTTTAAAAGACTAAATTTGACATCCACATTTACATTTTTGTCTCATACTTTACTTGCCCCAGAGAGTACTAGTTATAGCTCAACCTTAATGATTATAGGTTTTAAACATTATTTATACTTATTCACTGTGAGCATGATATTGGGATAATATTAAATCATTTGTGCTCGACAGATAATTTTGATAACCAGCCTCAAGGACTTAAGAATTTACCCTACGTAACCAAAATCACTTTACTATACATAACCAGACTTCCCTTCATATTGATATCCCCCAATCCTAGACCATTTAATTTTTTTTTCACCAAAATTGCGGGAGTTGCAGTCAACAAAATACCTGACACTATGATAATTTTAATTTTGGAAACTTCAAGTGAAAATAGCAACTTTTGAAACGCGGAACAATTTGCAAATTTTTCATGTAGTTTTTTTTACTCTTATGTAACCGAGATGTTTTTCATAAAGATTTAAGGGAAAATGGCTGAAACTGACAAATGTCTTTGCATGGCCTCAAAGTACTAGAAATACCCTTTCCATCCATGTATTACACTTACATGTCAGGTAAATGTAGGCTGACTCTTGACTATTCCCATGGGTTAATATTATTTTACTGATCTGATCCATTTGAGCTCATATTGGGCTGAACGTGGCCCCTGAACTAAAATGACTTTGACAGTCTTGTCTTAAAGTAATCCAACCTCAGAGTCTTAAGTGGACAGTTTAGGCTGAGTCCGTCTGAGAGCATCTTCACTCCTGAATCTTGTAGGTCGTTGTTACTCAGGTCCAACACGCCCAAAGTGAATGACTTTGTGCTGAAAAGTCTGGAGAATTCTTTGCAGCATTTTTCTGTGAGTCGTGTTCGGCTCAGTCTAAGAAAACATAGAATTCCAGTCACTCAGCTGTAGAAGTAAAACAGGTAACATACATAGTGACATAAAGAGTGTAATTTTAGCTTCTTAACATCTACTTTTTTCATGGAACCTTAACCAGAAGCTAGAGATCCATGAATTTAGGGCAAGGCTTATAACAGAAGAAGCTTACTGACAAAATGTTCATAGTAGATTCATTTGACAGGGAACATCCTCTAGTTTCTGTGTTTAACATGTGGCTAAATCATAAATAAACATAAATGTTTTGGATGTCAAACATCTACAACTACACATAATAGCTGCAACATGGAACAAATGTCTTCCTGCTTAGACTTTGATGTGCTATAAAAAATATGACATAGTTGCAGATTGCATTTCTAAAGTTTATAATTTATGTTTATGTGAACTACACTATATGGACAAAAGTATTGGGACATGTTGAATTCAGGTGTTTCTTTTCTAACAGGGGTCTGGGATAAAAAAAAGAATAATGACAAATGTCATAATATAGTTTTATATTGGGATAAATATCACTGCATGGGATAGTTTTTGTTCAAAAAATGTTTATAAACTATATGGACAAAAATATTGCAACACATGATGTCTACAGCTGTAAGATGTCCTGTTCGTGCTGATTTGAGATATAAACATCAATATTTCCGTAAAGTTTAATGGAAGATTTTTCTTTCTAAGTGAGATGTGAAGTAAATAGATGGCTAGTTGTGGTAGAAAATTCTTATTTACAGTCAGAGCATGAATTTTTTTTTTTTTTTTAGAAATTTAGAGGTACAACAGTTTAAATCATAGTCATGGATAAAAAGAAATAAAATCAATGTTGAGAGAAATTAAATAAAAAAACGTCTCTGAGGCATTTTGGGATTACAATTTAAACCAAACTAACCAATGCAATGATATTTATCCCAATATAAAACTGTATTGTGAAATTTGTCAAGATTGTTTTGTATCCCAGACCCTTGTAAGAAAAGAAACACCTGAATTCAACATGTCCCAATTTTTTTTGTCCATATAGTCCACCATAAAATCTAGTTAAAAGTTTGTCTACCCATTAGTTTTCTAATGTGTTCTAACCGTAGAATTTCCAGGCTCCAGTGCTGATGTTCCTGTTCAGTGAACAGCATGACTCCTGAATCCTGCAGGTCATTGTTACTCAGGTCTAGTTCAGTCAGACTACTGTTCTGGGAGAAGCAGACTGAGGCCAGAACGTCACGGCTTTTCTCAGATAGATTACAACAGCTCAACCTGAAAAGAATTCAACCAAATCAGTCACAGAATCCACAAAGTAAAAACAGAAATTTAAAAAAGGCATCATTTATTCTGACCTGAGTGCTTCTAGGGTACACTGTGGACTTTTGAGTCCAACACAAAGCTGCTCCATCCCAGAGTCCTGCAGGTTGTTGTAGCTTAAGTCCAAGTCTTTTAGACTAGACTTAGCACTTAGGACTGATGCTAAGTCCTGACAGCAGTTCTCTGTAAGATTGTTTTCATTTAGCCTGTTAAAAAAACAGAGGAATATTACATGTTTGTCCTCTGTACAGTAACGCAGCAGATAGTTTTACCAAAACCTCATAATATGATCTGACCTCAGTCGTTCTAGTTTACACTGTGGATTTTTCAGGCCCTCTAACAGTAGCTTCACTCCGGAGTCCTGCACGTTGTTGTTACCTAAGTCCAACTCTTTGAGGCTGGAAGACGGAGCGTTCAGAACTGAGGCCAGAGCTTCACAGCTTCTCTCTGACAACTTACAGCCTCCGAGCCTGATGAAAAATGAAAAAGCTTTTAACAGTATTTGTACAACACTACCCTAAACATCAGTATTATGTAAAAGATAAATATTATAGTCCAAAATGTGAATACTAGACATTTTGGCTTTGGTTAAGTTAGTCACTGTAGAACTAAATTACATCCATGGTGTTTTAATGCTTAGACATACACTGCAAACAATGCCCTGCTAGAAATAAGCCTCATATTCCTAAATCTGGTCAAATTGGCTTATATTGAGCAAACAATTCTGCCAATGCGGTATGAACAAAATTTTTTGGCTAGAATTCTTAAAACAAGCAAAAAAAAGTCTTATCAGCTAAAAAAACATAATGTGCCTTAAAACTAGACAAAAATGCTAGAATTTTAGCAAACAGTGCTTTGTCCAAGAAATAAAATCACCTTGATATTAGCTTGAAAATCTTATTAAGAAAAAGTTATACAGTATATATATATATATATATATATATATATATATATATATATTTTTTTTTTTATAATATTTTTCTCATGTAAAAATTTCTTTGAAAGCTTTTTTGCCTATTTAGATGAAAAATAAGGCAAATATTCTTGAAATAAGGCTTTTTTTACTTCCTTAGAAATATTTTTTTGCAGTGTAGCTTTGTAATGTCTTCCTGTCATTTGCACATGACAGTTTGTTCATAGTAGCATTACTTCATATTTGATTATATGGTCTGCACGGCATTCAGAAAGTATTCACAGTACTACATTTTGAACACTTTTGTACTTGTTTGTTGTTTTTTTTTAATAAATTTGCAAAATTTTCAAACTAATTTTTGTTCACTTTGTCATTATTAGGCATGAGGAGTTGTGTGTAGAATTTTGAGGTAAAAAATGTATTTAATCCATTTTGGAATGTCCATTATTGGAAAGCTGTAACACCAGAAAATGGAAAAAAAAAAAGAAAGAGAATAGGTGAATACTTTCAAGATGCACTGTAAGTGTTAACAAAAATCACATAGCTAAAATTACTCAATGGCTTTTAATATGATAAGGTTTTTGATGTTGGTTAGCATTAGTGTGACAATTTTCACCCCCCTCTCTTCCCCATCTTCATTTGTCCAAATATGAGCAATTCTGCTTTTAGAAAAAAACAGTTGATCAAAATGCTAAACTCGAGGCTTCAAAACAGCAATTATATTGACTCTGTCCACTTATAATTGTCTATGATTAGCTTAAACGCTAGTTAGCCTCAGGTAAAACATTGTAAATGCTCAGAAGCATTTCAAAAAGAATGTATAAGTGGCAAACCTGTTTTGCCAAAAATAGTCACATCATCAACATACCATGAAATAATCTAATCAAGACATCTAAACATAAACATTCAATGTGTTGTTTTTTTGTGGACTCACACAGACTTGTTGGAGGCTTTGACCACTGGCAGCAGCCTCAGAAGACCGTCCTCTGAAGCAGAGTATTTCTTCAGGTTGAACACATCCAGGTCTTTCTCTGAGGACAGAAGGATGAAAACCAGTGCTGACCACTGAGCCGGAGACAGTTCATCTGAGCAAAGTCGTCCTGAACTCAGATACTGCTGGATCTCGTCCACCAGAGAGGAGTCATTCAGCTCATTCAAACAGTGGAAAAGATTGATGCTTCTTTCTGTAGAATGACTCTTCCTGATCATGGTTTTGATGGACTGGATGGTTTCCTGATTGCTTTGAGAGCTGGTTCCTGTCTCTGTTATCAGGCCTCGTAGGAGAATCTGATTGGTCGGTACTGAGAGACCCAAAAGGAAGCGAAGAAACAAATCCAGGTGACCGTTTGGACTCTGTAAGGCTTTATCCAGAGCGCTTTGGAAGAGATGTGAGAATTTCGATTTGTCTTTTAATAGTTTAGAGATCCAGGTTGGTGACTGGGATAGGAGGTTGACTCCAGAGTCTGCAAACGTCACAAAGACATAGAGAGCAGCCAGGAACTCTTGAATACTTAGATGAACAAAGCAGAACATCTTCTTCGCATGTAGCCCATGCTCCTCTTTAAAGATCTGTGTGAAAACTCCTGAGTAAACCGATGCTGTTTGGATGTCAATACCACAACCGACCAGGTCAGACTCGTAGAAGATGAGGTTTCCTTTCTGTAGTTGCTCAAAAGCCAGTTTCCCTAAAGACAGAATCATTTCCCTACTTCCTGGATTCCAGTGTGGTTCTATCGCAGCTCCCATATGATACTTGACGTACCACAGTTTGGCTTGGGTGACCAGGAAGTGGATGTACATCTCGGTCAAGGTCTTGGGCAGCTCTCCTACTTGTCTGGTTTTTAGAACATCCTCCAGAACGGTCGCAGTGATCCAGCAGAAGACCGGGATGTGGCACATGATGTGGAGGCTTCTTGACGTCTTGACGTGGGAGATGATGGCAATGGCCTGGTTCTCATCTCTGAACCTCTTCCTGAAGTACACCTCCTTCTGTGGATCAGTGAACCCTCTGACCTCTGTTACCACGTCAACACATTCAGTAGGGATCTGATTGGCTGCTGCAGGTCGTGTGGTTATCCAGAGGCGGGCAGAAGGAAGCAGTTTCCCCTGAATTAGGTTTGTCAGTAGCACATCTATGGAAGCCGACTCCATGACGTCTGTCAGGATCTGATTGTTGTGGAAGTTCAAAGGTAGTCGACACTCATCTAGACCGTCAAAGATGAACACAACCTGGAATTCATCAAACCGACAGATTCCTGCTTCTTTGGTGTCATTGAAGAAGTGATGAACGAGTTTCACCAAGCTGAACTTCTTCCCTTTGAGCAAATTCAGCTCTCGGAAAGTGAACGGAAATGTGAACTGGACATCCTGGTTGGCTTTACCTTCAGCCCAGTCCAGGGTGAACTTCTGTGTTAACACTGTTTTCCCGATGCCGGCCACTCCCTTTGTCATCACCGTTCTGGCTGGGTGAGCACATCCCAGTAAACGGTCAAAGATGTCCTTGCATCCGATTGTCGTTTCTGGTGTTGCTGGTTTCCTTACTGCTCTTTCAATCTGCCTGACCTCGTGTTCATCGTTGATGGATCCAGTCCCTGCCTCTGTGATGTACAGATCTGTGTAGATGTCATTCAGCAGTGATGGTTTTTCTGCTTCAGAAACCTCCTCAAGCAAACACTGGAACCTCTGTTTTAAAGTCTGTTTGAGCTTGCATTCACACGCGGCAGGAGATTCTACAAGAACAAAAGACAGAAATGAATGAAAGTTGTATATTGCACTGCTTACATTGGCACTGACAGGATGTGTGTGTGACGTATTGCTGGGTGATGAAAAAGGAGGTTGATGTGTGAAGAAATGAATGAATGGATGTTGATATGTGAGTGATGCATATTTTGTTTTTATTATATATTTTTATAGTTATGATCAGTATTTATTACTATTACTATTTATGAGTCCGCATCCTGATAGTGCACCTAAATTTCATTGTACATTCTGTATTATGACAATAAAATATCTTATCTTAAGTTGCAATAAGTAGGAAACATAACGTGCACACACTTGAAAACCCTCGGCCTTCAGTCCATGCCAAAGTTTTTGCATATACCGATGGATGGATGGACAATGTGCTGGAAATTTTAAATCTGATGCGGCACAAAACCTAATAATGCACCAAAGTCCATGTTTTGGCTAATCTTTAGCATATCCAAGATTGATTAAAAAAAAAAAAAACACCAAAAAAACCAAAAACAAAACAGCCCCCAGCATTTGTTATATGAAAAATAACATTCTTAGTGTATTTTTAATAAATAACAGTGACTTCAAGTACTCAAACTAGCATTTAAAGGGTTAAACTCCTTAAAATGATTGAATGTTTGATCATTTTAAGCAGGGCTGAAGTTGGTTAAGAGATTAAAGCAGAAAAAAGCAGGAAATAAATTTAATCTGTAAAGTTCTTAGAGCAGGATTTTTGTTGGAAGTGGACATTTTGGCTCTGAATAACTTGAACATAGTACATTTTTTCAGTGTTCTGATGACCTAATAGAAAAGTTGAAATTAGAATTGTAAACTTTATCAAGAGGGAGACTTAGTTACAAAATGATGACAGGCAAAGAGGGAAAATTTACCCAAATGGACAAACGTGTTACAAAATTGCAGGAGCCATTTCCTGTATTTATTTTTCCAAAAGAAGGAAACTCATCGTACTCCTCTGCAGAGTGTCCGCCAGCTCCTCCTGCTTCAGCCTCTTCATAAAGTACAGTGCGATTTTGAGAAAAGCCTCTTTGATGCCTCTAATATCCTCTTCATCCTGACCATCCATCAACCCATCCCCTGAAATCTCAGGACTCACAAGTCTCTGCATCCTCTTCAGCTCCTTATTCACGAAAATGGAAATGTTCTCTTCAAGGACCTTGAAAAGAATCATTTATATATATTAATGTATTCCTTGTGTTATCCAGCCCAACACTGTGGCTGCTGAAACTGTAACTGTATATTTGTACACACCTTGAATATCAGATCCATATTGGTCTCATGTTCCAGTGCAGGCTGATCAGTGTAACCCTCTTGTATTCTGTGGAGGAAAACGTGTCATTCATTTGGGATATGTGTCATTATTACTATCACCACTGGGCGAAGCAGTGGTGCAGTGTTTAGCACCAGTTTGATAACAACACACATTTTCCCTGATATGTCTACAGTCTCTAAAGGGTATTTCCAGTGGCTGTTCATGCAAAAAAACCTTCATATTCATATACTGTGAGGATTATTTAACCCTTAAAGACCCACAACTATTTTTTTTGGCAAATCCCAAACAGATTTTTCTCTACATCTAATCATTCCGAAGTGATTTATCACCATTTATAATATATTATCCTCTGAATTTTTCAGTGAAAATCATGTAATTTCCTATAATATTTTATTTTTTGATCATGTACATCTAAATAAAAGAGTAAATTCAAAGGTTATTATATCAAAAACAGAGAAAAGTGAGGAAAAAGTCACTTTATCTAACAAAATATGTCATTAACCGCACATAAAACAAGTGTCTCCATCCACTGTCATTGATCCAACTCCATGGGTTTTACTGGTGAATCAAGGTTGTAGAAAATGACGGTGTTTCCATGGTAACTACAAAGCCTCTGAATGTCCAAATGGGTCATATTTGATAACAATGAAAAGACGACAAACTCCATTTTACACCAGTTATTTACATGGATTGGTAGGATTAGTGGATCAACAGGTATTAAACATTTTAGATCAGGAGATGATTTTGATTACCAGTGGCTGTCTTTGAGGGATAAGAAAAAACAAGAAAATACTGGAAATATGTGCACAGTATTGAAACATAGAAAAATTCCACACGTAATCATCTTCAGGTAATGTCAGTATTTAATTTGACCTCTGTTTGGATTTCCTACATCAACTCTAGTTTTCCTAAATAATCTTGACCAAAAGCAGTCATTGGCAGGTGTTTACGTCATTCAGGGTTAATACGACACACTAAACCAAACCAGTAGGTGTTTTTGATCATCAGAGGATGATTAGAAGTCTGGGGATTAACTATTTCACCTTCAAATCAGCTAAAAAATATTTCATCCAATGACTCCGTGGCCCAAGGGGTAAGGTGTCTAACTTTGGATCAGAAGATTGAGGATTCAAATCCCTTCATGATCAAGAGAGATACATTGTCCTTTTCAGCATAGTGGTTAGTCACAGAGGCTTTCTGTGTTGAGTTTGCACATTTAAAGACATGTATTTAACAGGTTATTAACATTTGCACATTCTTACCAATACAACTAAATGTGAAGTCTGCATACTTTTTTTTTTATCCAGTGTGCAGTGCTTCTTATTGTTACCTTATTTATTAATTTTTATGATTATTTAATACTACTAGTATCTCTTATGTGCAATTACCTGTTTGTACTACTGTTTTTATAGTTATTGTTGTTATTATTATTTTATTATTTCCTTTTTCATCTTCTAATTCTTTTTATATTTGTGCATATGGTGTTTTGCTGCAACTGAAGCCTTAAATTCCCAGAGGGTTATGCCCAAGGGATCAATAAAGTTTAATCTAATCTAATCTAAAATAATCTAATCTAATCAAAACTGGGTGCAACATCTGCAGGTTATACAAGAGCTGGATGATGTTGTCCAGCTTTGTTAGGTCTTAATATAAGTTTCATTACTCGTCTTGATAAAAGTTAAAAGTTTTGATCTGTTTATCCATTTATCTGTTTTTTTTTTTTCCATGCCTGTACTTTTTATTCCTTCCCTGCTGTAATGCTTTTAATGTTTGATGTCAAGCACTTTGAATTGTCTTGTACATGAAATGTGCTATGTAAATAAACCTGCCTTGCCTTGCCTTAATACGTTTCCACTGAACTGTAGTAACATAATGACTTACTGTGGTTTGGAATGTGACTTAAAAACAATCGGTGGATCTTTTGACATGTTGCTCATCATGGACACACTTGGAGCTGCAGAATCAGGTCTTTCCCGTTCAACCCTATGAAGATAACCAAACCCATAGTTTTAACCTTACAGTGTCTTTCTAAAAGCTGTAAAAGTGCACAACGGTGGTGTTGACCGACTCTGTATTGAAGGCCTGTGGTTTGTGAAAAGCCAGAGGAGGTTCCATAGAGACTTGGCTGAGTCCAGGGGAGGCTGGTCTCTGCAGCTGCTGTCCTTCCACTGGGCTTTAACACAAAACAGTATGAACATTTAACATCAGAATATGTGAAATAATATATGGACAATTATAAACAGTTTGGATCCTCTTACCTCTGACATTTGGTCTGGTCGTCAGGGTCTTTAAATGAAGGGATCCCCTCAGGTAAATCCATCACAACCCTTAAAATAAAACAAAATCACATGAAATTCGGCTTTATACACATAACAAATTAAAGAAAGTATGAAGGGGCTCACCTGCTGAATTCACAGTCCCATCAAATCACAGAGATCTTCTTCATTCATCTGTAACAGAGTGAGTCTGTTTAATGAATCACATCAGAGTACATTATGGAATAAAATTAAAACATCTGAAAAAAAAAAAAGTGAAGAGCAGGTTTTAAAGAAGCATCGTAGGAGTGTTAAGGCTGCTACATACTCCGTTAGAACAGAAAATGTTCTCCTCCTGTTGTTCTTGCAGCCCCAGGAGTGAGAAGTGGTGTGCAAGAACTATTGCACAATTACTCAGGTTTTCAAAGTGGGTGTGGCTAATGCAGAAACATGGAAGATCTCCACCCCCCCATGAGTTTACCATTTGACTCTCTCCTGAAGTATGAACAAATTTTATTTCTGTTCTTATCACCTCGAGAAAATGAACAAATTTCTGTGTTCTCATGGAGTTTACAGCAGGCTTCAACCGTCCTGGCAGAACTTTAACTTCATGCCGTGTGCGAGAACTATTGTGCGACTGATCAGGTGTTCGAAGTGGTTGTGGTTAATGGGGAAAAGGAGAGGACCTCCCCCCATGAGTTCAGAGTATGGAGCAGGCTTTACGGCAGAGGATGGTATTAGTATTATTACCTGAATTCTCTTAAGGAAAATAAGTGCAATTTAATAATATTCTGCAGTTACTAAATAATTTGTGTATTTGTAGATCCACTGTGATCTGTAAGTTATAATGCACATGTGAACATGATAAACTGAGGCATAATATTGTTAAAATTGCACTTATTAGTATTTTTTTTTTAAGAATTACAAGTTCTTCATGTCCATCCAAGTCTATTATTATTATTATTATTATTATTATTATTATTAGTAGTAGTAGTAGTAGTAGTAGTAGTAGAAGTAGTAGTAGTATTCACGTTTTTTTAAAGGACAGTTTGAAGATGTAAACATTTTCCCAAATGTCATTTTACTTTTTTCACTTTTAAACATAGACAAAATTTTGGAGTTGACATTACTAATAACTTAGTATTTTATTATTTTACTTTTCCGGCCCCATTGAGATGACATTGGACTGAATGTGACCCCTGAACTAAAAGGAGTTTGACACCCCTGATGTGTGAGTATTGTTTTGCAGTACCCGTTTTCTACCACATGGGGTCACTGTAATTCTGGAGGAGTCCACTGTTCCTGTCATAACAGAGGTCAGAGGTCACATGGTCCCAGAAGTGTGGGCACGTGCGATGCTGCTTTGTCTGTAATATGCTGATACTTCTTCAAGTAAGTTGTTAAGTTCGTTATTTAGTTGTTAAATTAGCGTAATTATTTTAAGGCGCGTAACAAGTTCAGGTCAAAGTCAGAAAAATAATATTCAGAGAGTAAACTTGACAAAAGGTAGAAAATGGCGTTCAATGCAGGTGACCGTCTGCCTCAGAGGAGCATCATGGCGTCTGTTTTTTTTTTTTTAACCTCTCCATTCCAGTCGCCATTTTGTCACATGTTTCTTCAATAAAAGTTGTTGGAAAGTATCTAAGTTTATTTTACAATTTTCCTGGGCACTAAAGCCGAATTAGTGAAAAAAAAAAAAAAATCAGCTAGCTAGCGACTGAAGCTAATGGGACTTATGCTGCTTTCACGTGCTACGGGAATTATGGTAAATACTAGTCACATGAGAAAACTGCACGTGAACACCCCTCACGTCGTATTTTCCACTGGAGAACTTGGGGGGGGGGGAATTATCCATTAGCAGCCGAGATGAAAATAACCATAAATAATTTTATAAATAGTCTTAGAATTTTTTTTTTTTTTTTTTTTTTTTTTAGCACGGTGGAGAGCAACAAGGGGTTAATCGTGAACGATAGACAACCCTTTTATTATCGTTCTGCTGTTTGCTGATGATTTTACACGCATAGCACACACATTTTGGGAGAAAAAATACAAAAGAAATGCTGTAGCAAATAAACTAAAACAGTAAAAACGTTTACTCAAGTAGTGGGTCATTACGATAATTAAAGCACTTGAACACAGCGCACTTGTGGAAAGTTCGTCTTCCCGATAGCACGTGAAAGCAGCATCTTTAACACCTGTTGTGAGATTAGCTTACATGACATCATTAAATATATTCTTTTTAAAATTTGTTAAGAAAAAAACTGTTTCAGCTAAATATAATGTGATAGTATTTTAGCCACATACTTAAAGAGGACATTTTCTTAGACTAGAGGAATTAAGGTGATTAAAAAACACTAATAGGAATTTAGGAAGACTTATTTTCAAGGTAGTATTTTGAAATATGTTCTATATTAATATGAAAGTAAACTAGAATTTCTGCCTAACAAGACACCAAAAGATGCACTGCTGGACTGTTACAGCCATGGGTGCTATTATTACCTGAAATGTCTCAAAAGAATTAAGTGTGATTTTAACAATATTCTGCCTGTTACTAAATGTTTTGTGCCTTTGTAGATCCACTGTGATCTGTAAATTGTAATGCACATATGTAAATGATAATCTGAGACATAATATTGTCAAAATTGCACTTGTGTTTTGCAACAATTTCATTTCAGGTTGTTCATGTTATTTGCATTTTTTTTTTTTTAAGGATAGTTTGTAGATGTAGAGATTTTCCTAAATGTCCCTTTACTTTTTTCACACTAAAACATAGAGAAAAGTTTGGAGTTGATACTATTTATGGGTTACTGTGTTATTATTTTACTGACGATTTTTTTGCAGTACCTGTTTTCTACCACATGAGGTCACTGTAAGACTGGAGGAGCCCACCCTTCTTGTTGATACAGAGGTCAGAGGTCACAATGAAGTGCCAACACTCCTGATTTCATGGTATTTTGGATATTTACTCAAGAACCTTTGTCTGCACTGATGTGTTCTTCATCTTTAACTGATATTTCATTTTTAGGTTCAGAGAATCCAGACTGAGGTGCACATGTTTTCTACTGTTGTGTCTCCAGCAAGCTGATACTTCTTTAGGTAAGTTGTTTAGTTCATTACTTACTTGTGGTATTGTTTGTATACTAATTGTGTTGTAGTTCCAATAGATAGATAGATAGATAGATAGATGGACTTTACTGAACTCGGAAATTACAGCAGCAGCATCACACAGAATAAAAATATAGAAAATAAATAAATAGAACACAAGAGCAAACATACTGCACATAATAAATCTGAAGTAGAAGAAGAGACCTGGATAAAAAAAAGAAACCTGGATAATTAAACTGTAATGCTCAGTATGATGAAGGTGCAAAAACGACATTTATGTGCAGTGACATCAGGAATTGATCATATTATTATTATTATTATTATTATTATTATTATTATTATTATTATTAGTCTGTGTAGTTTCTTTCACTCCCTTTGCAGATACAAGCATGTATGTGTCATATCAAATGATGAAAATAGCTTGAAAAACACTGTTGCTTAAAGTGTTTAGAGAATATAAACATATGAAAACAAAGCTCTAGATGTTTGGTGCCAAGCCTATGTGTTATGGTAAATGTTGAAATCAAACAATAAATTTTGAGAAAGAAGATGTAAAAAAAAAAAGTGTAAAAGTCTTGTTTCTGGGAAAATGGTCACATTGATCACAATGGAACTAAAAATGTCAAGTTGTGTGTATCACAAGCAACAAAAATTGGGAAGTCATGTTCCTCTGCTGAGCTATATATAATGTCTTACAGGTAAAATCATGCTCGGTATCATTTGCAACTTAAATAATTAGTTACTTTCTTAACATGACATTTATTTCCTAATGAAAAACATACTTGATATCATTGTTTTTCTCATTTCCCAGAAACAACTTTTTTTTTTTCTTTAAATGATAAGTCAGGTGAAAGTTATTTGCTAGTGAAGTCACAATGAGCTGACAATATAATAATAATGTGAACTCACAACTCCACTGAATTCACATCTGAATCCAACAGTGGCACAAAAAACCCCAAAAACTACCTTTTAATCTGGAAAATGAGTCAGAATAAACAGTGTTTTTGAGACGGGTTTTGACATGAGATGATAAATAAGGATAAAAAACGATTACCTTTACTTGTCCCTGTTTCCAGTCGGTGTGTGACAGTGCATTCATCAGGCAGTGAATGAACACATGGAAAATAACACTCCACAAATAACAAGATGTGGGAGGAGTCAGGAAGTGAAACTTAGTGTGAAGCTTCTGTAAACGGATGACTTCAGGGAAGAAAGGTCATGGGAGGTGAAAACAGTCACCAAAGACCTTAAGATGAAAACAATGCTTGATCCCATACAGTCTGGAGGTTTCTAATGTGTTGTCTCAGTTCTAGTTTGATGAAGAGCACGAAAAAATAATTTTTTTAATAAATATATATCATTTAGCACCATTTTTAACACTTACTGTTACCAAATCTCTGTGCAAAAATGTGGAAAAGCAAGAGCCTAGAAAAAATTAAACAAAAAAGTAAACTTACTGAAGAGGTCATAAGATGTGGCAGTCTGTTTTAATGCTCTCCACACTGGTTTTGTTTTTTATTTGGTGCAAGTGGCGTCCAGAATAGTTTGGACGCTGCGCTCAGGTCTTACAGCAGTTGGGGAAATCCTGTAAATGGAAATTAATCGTAACTGACTCCTATTTCTTCTTTCCAGCTAAAAAACTTCCTCAAATTTCAATTTTGTGTCATTGTTTACAACAGGGGGGTCAAACATATGGCCTGTTTAAAAAAAAAAAAAAAAAGAAAAGTAAAAGAAGTAATTGCAATTTTAACTATTATGCTTGTTACTAAATGTTTTCTGCATTTGTAGATCCTGATTGATCTATAAGGAGAATCAAATTGCATTTATGCATGTGTCAGAAGGATAAAATATCTTATTATTGGCTTTTTAGTACCAGTGCTGGTGATCTAGAACAGGGGTCAAAAATAGTCTTGAGTTGTTTAACTTGTTTTTATGAATCAAATGTGTTTTTGGCAGCGCTAAACATGGGATGCAGTAACAGTGTCTTTGCAAAACTGTGTTTGGGGATGTGTTTTGGACCATTTTTGTTGAAATTTCTGCATTTTTGCAGTGACTAAATACCTGCTAATTAAAATCAGTTGCAGCTTAAAGGTGATTGTTTCTAAGAAAAGAAATTGGATTTGTCACTATTTGTAGGTTTTTGTGTTATATATTAATGTTCTGACCCACTTGCGATCATATTGGTGTGTATATGGCCCCTGAATGAACTGGAGAATCAACCTATATGTAATACTACTACGACTACAACAACTAATAATAATAATGTAATATTGAAGCCCCTTAGCTACTATACAATGATTAAATCCCTGCAAGTAAAATTCAGTTGCAGTGATTGTTTCAAAGTGGAAGATAGAAGACATTTTAATGATTTAATTTAGTTTTGTGCACTAAAACAAAGGGAAAAAATGGATTTGTCATTATTTATATTTTTTTGTGTTACTACTGGTCTGACCCACTTGAGATCATAGTGGTCTGAATGTGGCCCCTGAACTAACAGAAGAATCAACCTATATGTAATAATGATAATAACAATAATAATAACAATAAATTCATATTTAAGCCCCTTAGCTGCCATAGATTTTTCTTAGTTTTTAGCTGTAGAAAAATCTGCACTTACGTTGTAAAAAAGAACAGATAAAAAGGAAATTACCTTACCCTGGCCTTGTGTGCAGTCAGTAGGAGACGGTGAATGCATCATCGGAGGGCAGATGCTTAATGTGGGTGTGATGTGTAATGTGTTATGATTCATATGTTGGTGAACTGGTCTGTAAGGTAATGTAGAGACCAGAGGGCGGGGCTGGTGCATGATATAGGAAATGACAGACTCCAGTGACGGTGTAGTCTGTAAACACTAGGTCTGGTCTCCTGAAACTGAGCTATTCTATTTAAGTCACATGACAAGGGCTAACGCAGCGTCATGTGTTTATGAGTCACACCTTATCTGGAGCCATAAATGCATCAGAAACTATTGTCTAATAAACTGGTCTTATGATTAGTAGTGTGGACCTAAAAAACATGAAAAGAAACTGTTCAAATTGTTACTTCTATTGTTACTTCCTGATAGGTCACTTTCTCAAATTTTCCTCCATCACAGTAGAATAATTCACCAGTGGGTGGGGTTTCAGGTCATCTACCCTCAGGCTCAAACAGGAGTCCATTTAACTCTCAACATGAATGGATGAAGACTTTGTCACGCCTTTATTTCTTTCAGCACAGAAATTAAAAATAAAACTGAGTTCCATTTAGTGTATGTAGCCAAAAAATACATAAGTAAACCCTCCATATTTTCAGATCTAGATCCGAGTTGAAGATGAATGGATAAAGCACAACTGATTGCATTTTTGCTTGAGGTGCACATCAAAGTCACCAGTAGTAATGTGAAAGACTGAGGAAATAAGTGGCAAAATAGATTAAAGGCGACATTAAAAACTAGTTGTGCCACCTTTTTTCTGAACTCTTTAAACCTTCTAGAATAAAAAAATTAAACTTTCAGCGTCTGTTTTTGTTGAACCCTGTCTTAAAGTTCGCCTAACCATCCTATTAAGCATGGATTAGACTTAATTTGAAAGGGATTTTGCTTTAGTTTCTGTGTTTAACATAATAAAAGTCAAGCTAAAATACATCTGTTACCTGTACATTTGTGTATAACCCTGAACAAAAGTTCATGAAAATCAAACTCTTAGAAGTTTCCTCATAACATCAACTATTTCCATGGAAACAGAAGCTGGCCTGATGCTAATTCTGTACTCTAAAAGTTAGATTTATGACAGAAGAAAACTAAAGTCAGTATGCATGTATTTGGCCTCAAGTGGAAGTGAAAGTGCTCATTTGATGTCACAATAAATGTCGCAACTTTTTTTTTCACTCCAGAGTTTCATTAATTATTCACCAGTTTCTTCTTCTCTAATGATAGGAGTCAGATCGGACAGTCCGTGTGTCTCTCTTACTCCTGAACCACCCCTTAACAATCTGAACCTGTTGAATCCTGGTGGTTTAGTGTTGGAATATAACATGGTTGACACCTTATGTGAACATTCCATGAACAGTGTTAGTATCAGTGTTATAATAGTATAAAGCAGGGGTGTATAACATACGGCCCATGGGCCAAAACCGGCCTGGCAAAGGGTCCAGTCCGGGCTGTGGGATAAATTTGTGTGTACAAAAATTACACTGAAGATATTAACAGTCAGTGGCGTAGAAATCATTTTGGTTCCAATCTCTGAAATATTAATATTCTGTTGCTAAATGTTTTTTGTTTGTAGATCCACTGTGATCTATTAATTCAAGTGTACATGTGTAAATGATAAACTGATGCAGAATACTGTTAAAGTTGCACTTATTTTTCTCAGTATTTTTTTTTTCAGGTTTTTCACTCATTTTTGTGAAAGGATAGTTTGTAAATGTACACGTTTTCATAATTTTATTTTAAATGTAACTTTTTTTGCACTAGAACCCTGAAAAATTTGCAGTTGTCATTATTTATATTTACTGTTATTATTTTATTATTTGTCTGACCCACTTATTATCAAATTGGGCTGAATGTGACCCCTTATATAAAATGAGTTTGACATCCCTTGTATAAAGTCTGTTGCATGCATTATTATTATGGCTATAGGATGTACTCTGCTGGAATAAGGATGGTTATTTCAGTCACATCATGGCAGGACTGATATTCACATCCCTTCTTCGATGTGTAAATGTTACCACTTTGAAACCCTCATTTTTGACCTGTAACTGAGTTTTATTAGCAGGGATTTAGTCGTAAAAACATGAAACATTCTGCAAAAAATGGTCCACCGGAACAACTTCCCAAAAACAGTTTGGCAAAGACACTGTTACTGCATGATTCATTCCAAGAAAATATGAACTAGTTAAATGACTCGAGGTTTTTTGACTCCTGTTCTGGAATTGAAGAGGTGTATCATCAGCACTGGTAAAAGAAAAGCCTGTAATTTGACATTTTATCCTTGATTTTCAACAGACATGGATGTAGATGAACAATCTTTAATCTTCAAAGGAACTCAAATTCATTTTCATTCCAATATAGTAAAGTGAAAAGTTCAATAACTGCCTGCGAGATGTAGAGTAGTGTAATTTTTTTAAAAAGTTTCCACTATGTCTTTAGTGACCCATTTTAGTTTTAGGGTTATGTTTGAATCATGTTTAACCTGAGGTAGTTTATATTATGTTTCAGTCAAATGTTAAATACAGAAACTAGAGGATATTCTTTTATAAATGATGTCTAATTCATGTGTTTTGGAACCCTATCTTAGATATCAAAAAGGCAGAATGTGATTAAGTTGATGAAAATGTTAATACCACAAATTTCAGATTTAAGTCAGTATACAAACACCTGAGAACTTCACTGTTTTCCACACAGGTTTATTCAATCGGATGCAGCATTTCAGTGTCTGCTTTCATAGGGAGAAACATGTCATAGTCATTCAGAGTTAATATAAATCATACTGTATTTGGTTTGGCTCTGTTAGTACATGAAAATGCCCTCCTGACCTCCATTTTGTACAGAAACAGTTGAGTTTTTATTCCTCGCTGCAGTGCATTTACTGTTCTCAAAACAAATGTCCAGTAAAAAAAAAAAAAAAAAAAAAGCAATGCTATTCAACAGTGCATAGACAATCAATTATGGCTGATTCCTGTCCAGATACCTGTACATAAATGTCATTTGTGATGTGCATATCAATTGGAAACTGACACCAGGATTATAAAATGCATTACAAATATTTTAGTGTTGGTTTCTGGATAGATCAGGAAATGAATATTTAGGCATTTTTGTGAAACACACACATCACACACTTAAAGATTCAATACAGAGGATTTGCATATGTTCATGCACTGTATGAAGTTTGTGTTGGATCTTTGAGCTGTTTTTGTTTACTAATGTTTGCTACCTCCATTACTAAGATAACAAATATCTCCCTTACCTACATTTTATAACAAAAACATAAACTGATTTCTACGTAGAGGTTTCCTGCAAAAATCCACTCAGTATGGACACAAGTTACAGCTACAAGTGTACAACGACACCTACTCTTGGCTTAAAAACAGACTTCAACACAAAACTACATTAACCCTTTCATGCATGAATTATGAAAAAAGTATCTAGATTTTTTTACATTGATTAGCCTTATTTTGAGAAATAATAAAGTTGAAATGCATTTTTGAATTATTTTTATTTCATTTTTTTTTTTTGAAATATGGTTTTATGAAGACGATATTTAACCTGGGATGCAGGAAAGTAAATGTTTTGGCTTTTTTAAATTCAATAATTGCCTATATTGGAAATACCATGATGCAACAGTTTTTTCAGATGCATTTTATTTTTTATTTTTATGGAATGTTCTTTGCAGTTGGCAGTTTTATGTTTTTTTGTATAAAGCTATGAAACTGTAGTCCACAAATGTGCACAGAAAACCCATAGCTGGGTCTTAGGAGGTTAATTTTATGAAATCACAGAGCAGTCCAAATTCTAAAACTATGATCCTTTTTTTCATTGTATTGCTTAGGGTCTATAGAGACTGCCCCCATGTGGTTTGGAGAATATTGCCTTTATAACCCTTTGGAAAGTGAGGTTCAACTGACTGTCATACATGAAAGGGTTAAGTATACAAGCACACAATGGGTCTTCGGAACCTTTCAGCTGTAAAAGAAAATGCATAGTTTATACTAAAAAATAAATATCCTTTGTTATTGCAAAAAATTATCTTCCCATTTATAACAGCAAATAAATGAAAAGCTAGTACTCAAGTGCTATGGGTTACAGATAAGGTCAGTGTAAATATGAAGAAGCTAAAGAACCGTACATTTCATATACTAACTCAGTCTCGACGGATGCATGGACATGTGTGTGGAACTCAGACACCATTTAAAGTTTACAAGTTCATTTAACATCCTTTTCCACTCTACAACAACACTGTATTAACAAGTACATGTGGTATTTCAGTCCCTTTAAACCTTGTTTCACTTATTTTAACAATTATACATGTATATTAATATTTTCCTGACGTTTCTTTGGCCACAATATTGGAAAAAAGACACAAACATTCTAAAGATGTGAGTGTTTAAGACGTATTACTATTTGTTGTTGGTGGTTTTAGTGGTATATCAGGAGGTATGGTACATTTGCTAAAATGTAGTCATTGTTTTTTTTATATAGAGTTAAAGAATCAGTTCACCGAATTTACATGCCAATAAGTGTGGCTTTATTTGTGGTATTTGTCTAAAATTTCTAATGTTACAGAACAGTGTCACTAAGGTAAATTCAGTTATGGTAGTGGAAATATTAAAATAATGCAATGGAAATGTCAGGAAATAGGTTTTGTCTCTGTTTTTAATGTGTTTATACATATCTGTTGTCATTATGGTTAAAATGTATTATCTCAGGAAAGGCTAAACACAGTGTCTTACAATTTGGCACAAACAGCCACTTCAATCATGAACGAACTGAAAGAAATCAGTAGCCCTGATTATCTCAGGAAGACCATGAGGAAATTTCATTTAACGTCACCTTACACATCACCCCTTGCTCTTCTCTAGCTTCATCATCAAGTGTACTCATTTCTGGCCAAGATGACGACAACCTCCATGAATGCACTCATTGGTTTATGGAGTACAGTTTAGAAGTGTCATTGTTGCATTTCCATCTCTTTTACAGTCTAAAACCTGCTGAAACTTTCCATATTTTCTAACGTGTAACAGAAATCCTACAAAAAAACATGTCTCTATGTATTTTGGGCGAACTGACCTTTGAATCTGAGCTTTGTTTGTTGGTAACGAGCAGGAAAATTACATTTGTACCAACATTATTTAATAGCTGCTGATATAGCTGCTATTCTGTGGCAAAGACATGACAACAAATCTGCACGTCCGCCGCTGTCCTCCAATATGGCTGCTAGAGTGGGTGTGTTACTGTGTTAACCTGAGTTTAAGACGGTTTCGGCAGGGATAATCCTGTAAAGCACCATAAAGGAAGTGATAACAACATAAACTAATTATCAATGATAAAAAACATTATTTACAAAGCACCACATATGGTGTCAGATAAGACAGATGAAAGTGTATATTCGTAGGACGTGACCGCAATGGACTTCCCCTCTGTCCAGTGTTGTGTCTCTGTCTAGGAATGGCTCGAGTAGCTGTTCTCGATGCACAGCACGACGTAGGAGTTGGAGCAGCTGTTGGAGTTCTGCTGGAGGAGGCTGCCGCTCTGCAGGGACGACGCCATGCCGGTCAGCGCCTGGTCGGCCACGCGCCACGTCTCGCAGTAGCTGTCGATGTGGCGCTGACCCGAGCTGGTCGAACCGTGCCACATCATCTTCTCCGGCCTGAGAGTAATTAAGCAGAATTTAATGTTGTCTTCTCTTTTTTTGATCATGTTCAGGTTAAGGTGGTTTATGGGACTCACCACGTGTTGTCCCTGAGGACGTCCTTCCCATCAAATGAGTAGAGCGACACGTTGTCCTTCATCCTGCCATCGTTGAAATGGCGTCCCAGTTGTCAAACAGAACCCTCATCCTGAAGGAGGTAAGAAAACAGTCAGTCCTTATTGTCTTTTCCAATGTTCATTTCTACTATCTAATTGGCTAGTTCATATCAAATACTGGTGTGTATATACACACAACTTTTAACCTCTGTAGCGCTGCATATATAATAATTTTTCACCTCATTATGTGATTATGCATTATTTTATAATAACATGCCACATTTTGCAATAAAATTCTTGAACGCATTTGTAATAAACTTTGCTGCATTTGTAGTAACTTATTACATATTGCAACAGTTATTACAAAATACAGGTGTAGCACTTTTTTTTTTTTTTTAAAGGAATTGTAATAATATGGCACATATGTAATACACCATCAAAACTGATGCCCTGTTGAGAAAAACCATCATACCAGCAGAACAACATTAAGCATTCCACGTTAATTAGAATTAATTTTAAAAAACTAGTTGGATGTTACATTGGTCAAACCTAAATCAAATGTAGCTGGATTCATTATAATGGAGAATGTGTTTGCAAGCTAGACACAAAAACTGCACTAATTATAACTGACAAGAAACTTAGTGGTGCACTGAAATTTGGAAGACACAATACGTATAAGTTATTACAAAACGCAGCAAAGTTTATTCCAAAATGCGTTCAAGAATTGTATTACAAAATGCAGCATTATTACATAATGAGGTGAAAAATGATTACGTCATTACATATTGCACTATTATTACATAATGCAGCGCTACAACCCCTTAACGGCAATTGTCACAAATTTGCATCAAACTGTTTCCATTATGGAATCAACCAAGATGGTTTATGTATTCATCCAGTGCCAGTTCAGGCATATTCAATATGAACTTCATCTGGACACTGAAAATAATTCTGTGGCATCAATAAAAACGTTTCCATCTCCTGAGATGGAAAATCTGTTTTACTACTTGTTCATTACTATTGACCATTGTGCCCGTAGTTGTACATTTCCATCATACTCAAATTTTTATCTACTTTATGTGCTATAGTCAAATGAACATCTCCACTTAATTTAGCATCTGCTTGAGAGCAAAAACACAATTTATTTTTTAATATACTTGATTATAAATTATTTAGATCTACCAGGAATTCCTGATTTGTCTCCGAATTATTTCTTGGACACTATTCACCCAATTCTTTTCAATTTTCACATACATTTGCCTTTCTCTCACGTTTTGCTTCTTCTTCTTCTTTTTTTTTTTTTTTTTTTTAACAAATTTTTTTAAAAACTGTTTCAAAAGACTGACAGTTAAGACCCAACATTAATCCCTGGGTAGGCAGGGTATGAATGAGCAGGAAGTGTTGTGCAACCAGGTGGGGATCGTAAGATCATGGTGACCATAATGCGATGACTATTATTATTATCATTTATTTAAATGTTTACAAGTTCATTAAGACACTAACATATTAATTAATGATTACACAACATATACATGGAAAGAAATGTTGATCACTTTAAGGATCTGGATTATTGTGACTATCTCACTGACAGGATCCGGGTTGAAAGGATGAATCTGAATCAGGACTCGCAGTGTAGCGGATCGTCTTTGTACCTGAATCTGATCCTGTAAGTAACTGAATCTTCTTGGTGGTTCCTCTGGTCTGAGTGAATGTTGGATTAGAGATCAGGGGAGAAAGTCACTCGACTGTCTCTGTACTTCGACTGTTGGACTCGCATGTAGATTTGGTTCAGTCAGTCCGTTTTCTCCCTACAGAACAACTCCTTTCTGTAATTTATGGGCCTTTTGTCAGCCTCTATAGGAGTATGCATTGTTGTTAGGTTGTAAAATTTGCAAGAGGTTTGCAGGATTGTGGTAGAACTCAACTGATCTGAGTAAATGGACACAGATCTGTGAATTGTGGGTCATTTTGGGATTTGGCGTAGCGTGTTGTGGGTGTTCGTTTTATGTTCCATGTCTATGTTTGGCACAGGGATGCAGGAGATTATTGTGTTGTGCGCAGCAATCGTTTACCTTGAATTAATGTCATGCTTTTCTGAAATGATACTGTGACTGAAAGCAGTAAACCAACAGTGTCTTTAACTGTTTAGTGTGCCAAGGGTCTTTAACTGCTGCTGATGTGAGAGGTGAATTTAATAAGATAAAAACACTTCCTGTGCTAGTATTATGAAGTATTTCTCTTAGAGCATTCTTCCTGTCTGCATATCCATGAGTGCTACAATATTAATTAACCAAACATATTAGTGGATGCCCATTATGATATTAACAAACATTAATTCTTATGTAGTGTCGAGTGCTTAATAACTAGTACTGGACACTGTTATTGTGTCCAAGTCTTGATTATTGTCTGTCTTCATAGGTGTTGACCAGCTGTTTATTTGACGTTCATGGCCGTCACAGTTTAAAACAGTCATTGAAATGTGCCCAGGTTTAGACACTTGCCTTCAGGTTGACTATTGGTACACTGTTCCTGTCGGCCTTGCGTACGATGCTCTGGAGGTCCTGGAGTTTGGCGGACAGGAAGGCTCGGAAGGTTCCTTTCATCCCGATGGCTTGAGCCTGGGTGAAGCACATGAAGTCTGCCCTGTGGACGCCCCGCATGGCGCCAGTCTGTGGGCTGTTGAGGGCGATGAGGTGGAGCTGCAAATGCCAACATACAAAGACATTTTTAATTGTAGACGGCAAAGTAGAGTTGTGGAAAAACTTTTCACACACCCTTATACAATCTCAAATATTGTAAAATATTTACAGAAATATCTTGTTTGTGTTTCGAAATGGCTGGATCAGATGGACACAAACAAATGCAAATGATAATTTTTGTTGAGTGTTCACGAGAAAAAAATAACCCAACTAAATTGCTGAAGTTTCAACGCGTCACATCCTTTGGTGTTTCATGATTTTGCTAAAACATCCAGTTTTGACCAGGATGGAACTGAGCATGTGCAGAAGGAAGTGTGTGAGTTTGGAGAATGGAAACAAAGAGTGATTTTTAATGTGATCTATCACAAATGCATGAGGTGATCAACTGCTAAACTGATTAATTTGAGTGTCTTACCCCTGGACCTGAGTGTGTGATGGTGGACCGGAAGTCTGGGGCACAGAAGGAGGTTGGTCTTCTCTGAGGGTTGACCGGGTAGCGGTGGTGTGGGTAAGTGTGGTGTTCATAGGCAGTAGAATACCTACCATCTGGCTGTTTAACCGTCTGTGTAACTGGGAAACCTGGGATCAGTTGGTGCTGGGTACCGTGGATCCGGTGGGTTGGATAGCGTGGGTCAGGGTAGGTTGGGTATCCAGGGTAGGGGGGTTGTGGATGATGTGTTTCAGCATGGGTTGGGTTTTCAGGGTGGGATGGTTGTGGATGATATGGATCTGGGTGGGTTGGGTACCCGGGGTGGGGGGGTTGTGGATGATGTTGATCTGGATGGGGGTGAACTGGACTCTCTGGATGCCTCTGGGCATCATGTGCGGAGGTGCCAGGGTTGGAGTGCTGATCTGGGGAGTACGGAACGACCGGTGGGGGCTCCACAGCTGCAACCTCATTACCCTGCAAACAATGGGCATCATTATATCAAAGCAGGACATGTTTAAGAACAGACAAAAATCACACTAAACTTTTAAAAAATGGCACTTACATTCTCAGGAGGCAAAGCAATGTAGCTTCCAAGCTGAAAAATTAAAGAACATAGCATGAGAACACTTCGGGGGGGGGGGGGATGTACATAGTACTTCTATGTATTAAGGTGCTTATAATGATCTTAAGTTCATAGATAATACGGCCTGTTAAGACACTTTAATATTTGAGCATGATGAACATATTTACGGTTATATCCTAAGACATTTTTGACACTACAAACAAAATGTGCTAACATTAAGACCTCCAGTAAATGCATCATGAGTGGCTTAGAACTGCATTGTAAACATGTGAAATGAACTATTCTGTATTTATTTAGCCTTTTCTATCTTAGTGAGCTGGTGCTGTATTAAGATTCAAACATATGTTATCATGCACTTATTAACAGTTAATTATATCATAGTTACTTGAGTGCATCCTTTATCATGCAGTTATCAGTTAAGTATGTACTTATTATGGATTTAATGCATCCGTTACTTTGCATTTATTAATGTTTAACTATGCATTTATTATCAATTTACTCTGCTTTTGTATTTTGCCAAGACATTGCCTTATGCATGTAATACAGCCTCTATTGTCCATTTTTACATTGTCTCATTTTCAGTTAATTATACCATTTAAAGTACTGGTTCTACTAGGGGTGCAGCAGTACAGGTAGCCAATTGTACGGTCTGTACTGCTAGTTTTTGGGCCACAGCTTCAGTATGTTTTGTGTGTAAAGAGAAGTTTTTTTCATGTTTTTTCCCCCCAAGATTTTATTTTGCTTGTCAGCAAAAAACTGAATTTCATTGTAGGAAAAAATTGTGTCATGGTATTGGTCCTACAGTGGGTTAGAAGTGAGTTACTGTGTAGACTGACTGACACTCTCTCTTTCACTGACTGGCTGACGGACTCTCTCTCTGACTGACTGACTCCCTCTGACTGGCTCGCTCTCTCTCTCTCTCTGACTGACTCCCTCTGACTGACTGACTGACTGTCTCTCTCTGACTGACTGACTCCCTCTGACTGACTGGCTCTCTCTCTCTCTCTCCCTCCCTCTCTCCCTCCCTCCCTCTGACTGACTGACTGACTCTCTCTCTGACTGACTAACTGACTGACTGTCTCTCTCTCTCTCTCACTGACTGACTGACTGACTCTCTAGCTCTCGCTCTGACTCCCTCTGACTGACTCCCTCTCTCTCTCCCTCTGACTGACTGACTGACTGTCTCTCTCTCTCACTGACTGACTGACTGACTCTCTGTTTCTCTCTCTCTCTCCCTCTGACTGACTCCCTCTCTCTCTCCCTCTGACTGACTGACTGATTCTTTCTCTCTCTCTCTCTCTCTCTGACTGACTGACTCTCTCTCTCCCCACGACTGACTGACTTCCTCTGACTGACTGACTGACTCTCTCTTTCTCTCTTTCTCTCTCCCTCTGACTGACTGTCTCTCTTTCTGACTGACTCCCTCTGACTGACTGACTGACTCTCTCTTTCTCTCTTTCTCTCTCCCTCTGACTGACTGTCTCTCTCTCTCTCTCTGACTGACTCCCTCTGACTGACTGACTCTCTCTCCCCCTCTGACTGACTGACTCATTCTGACTGACTCACTCCCTCTGACTGACTGACTGTCTCTTTCTCTCTCTCCGACTCCCTCTGACTGACTGACTCGCGCTCTCTGAGTCCCTCTGACTGACTGACTGACTGACTGACTCTCTCTGTCTCTCTCCCCCTCTGACTGACTGACTCACTCCGACGGACTGACTGACTCTCTCTCTCCCTCTGACTGACTCTCTCTCTCTCTCTCTCTCTCTCTCCGACTCCCTCTGACTGACTGACTGACTCTCTCCCTCTCCCCCTCTGACTGACTGACTCCATCTGACTGACTGTGTCTCTCTCTCTCTCTCTCCCTCTGACTGACTGACTCCCTCTGACTGACTGACTGTCTCTCTCTCTCTCCTTCTGACTGACAAACTCCCTCTGACTGACTGACTGTCTCTCTCTCTCTCCTTCTGACTGACAAACTCCCTCTGACTGACTGACTGTCTCTCTCTCTCTCTCTCTCCCCCTCTGACTGACTCCCTCTGACTGACTGACTCTCTCTCGCTCTCTCCCTCTCTCTCTCTCTCTCTCCCTCTCCCTCTCTCTCTCCCCCTCTGACTGACTGACTCCCCCCCCCGACTGACTCCCTCTGACTTACTGACTGACTGTCTCTCTCTCTCTCTGACTGACTGACTCTCTCTCTCTCCCTCTGACTGGCTGACTGACTAACTCCCTCTGACTCTCTCTCTCTCTCCCCCTCTGACTGACTGACTGACTGACTCCTTCTGACTCTCTCTCTCCCCCTCTGACTGACAGACTCCCTCTGACTGACTGACTCTCTCTCTCTCCCCCGTGACTGACTGACTCTCTCTCTCTCTCCCTCTCTCTCTCCCCCTCTGACTGACTGACTCCCACTGACTGACTGACTGACTCTCTCTCTGTCTCTCTCTCTCTCCCTCTCTGACTGACTCCCTCTCTCTCTCCCTCTCTGACTGACTCTCTCTCGCTCTCGCTCTCTCTCCCTCTGACTGACTGACTGACTGAATGACTGACTGCCCCCCTGCCTGCCTGCCCCCCCCCCCCCCCCGCAGACTCATGCAGGAGTGTGGTATTTAACCTGGACTTGGCGGACTCCATCTCGGACCCGTAAGTAGAGGTCTGTCTGGTCCAGGATGTAGACCAGGGAGCCTTCAGGCTGCCGTCTGGCCGTGGCCGTCATGGTGTCGTAGGACCTCAGTATTGTCACCTACAAACACACAAGAACACATCAGCCTCATGACCAGGAACAGTGTTTCTTTGCAAACGTCCCCTAGTTATTAATGAGTGACTATTTACATGAAAGACCATAATACTGTATTATTAGTGGAAAGTTTTCAAATGAGTCATATCTCTTTTGTGAGATGAGTTATTTAATGGTGGTTTTGTTGTTGATCTGACTAAACTGACTCATGAGTCACTTATTAAACTACACTCATCATGCGAAGACTTTACCTTGAGTCAACTGTAAATGTTTAATCTACTGACATTCTGGTGTTGTCTTCTGTGCTTCATCATAGTGTTGGGTATGCTGGGATTGTGTAGGAGGGGAAGGAGTGTATTTTGTATTGTTTGGTTCTAATATCTCCACTGTCCAAAAATAATTGCTCATATCTTTTTTTTTTGCCTAAATCATCAAAGATTTTTGTGTTTCCTGAAAATCTGAAAAACTAACTTATTAGGAAGCTGATGACATGCAACGTTTCAACACAAAAATGATTAAGAATGATAAGGTCTATCACATATTTTATGGACACATTAGATTGAATGTTTCCAACAATATTCAAATAAAATGTGTAATTTTATTGAGTGTATGGTCTTTCATTTGGTCACATGTTAAAGGTTTCATATTATTATTATTATTATTATTGTTATTATTGTTATTAATGTAATTAAAGCTTTAATACATTTACTCACCCCTGACGAGTGTCCAGGTAAACCAGGTGCCCCAGGTGGTCCCGGGGGTCCAGGTATACTAATGGCTGTCATTCAAAACAGTCACATGACCCCAGGTAAGACAAAGACGTTACATCGTATTGAATATTTTGGCAGCTGTTGTGAAATGAACTCACTCTGTGTGCCTCTGGAAGTTCCTGATAGGAATGGGCCTGGAGGTCCAGGAGGTCCTGGTGGTCCAGGCTGACCATCATAGCCTCTTCCTGGTGGACCAGGTGGCCCCGGAGGCCCTTGTGGCCCAATGATGGCATCTCCTTTAGGACCCTAAATGGAAAGAAAAATATTTAGATTCAGATTTGAGATGATAATTTAGACCACAATAAAAATCATATATCAGGTGTAAATTTACCGGTGGTCCGGGCACTCCTGGAGCTCCAAATCCATTTCCTCCATACCGGGGGTCATAATAACCCCCACCTGGCTCACCTTTTTCTCCTTTAAAGCCTGGAGTTCCAGGTTCACCCTTGAGGTAACTCTAGACAGATGAACATTAGGACACATTTAGGAAACTATTCCAACACCGAGTTAAGTATTCTAGAACCACACTTCTAAAACGTACTCATATATATATATATATATGTATGTGTGTGTGTGTGTGTATATATATATATATATATATATATATATATATATATATATATAATTTATTTATTTTAGTATCCCTTACCATGTAAGTATGAATGTCAAAGTTTGAGCCGTCACCTGGATCAAAAGTACAAGAGTCAGTTTTCAATCTGTCCGCATGCTAATGAAAAACATCACACAGTTCAGGTTTTCTGTGCAGATAGAACTGAGGAGGTACCTGGTAGACCTGGGATTCCTGGTTCACCTTTCTCCCCTTTAGAAGCTAAAAATGAAAGGAAAGAAATGAAATATATCAGAATGGATATATGAGAAATTATACACTGCTGCTGCAGTGTGCAGAGGTGGAAAGTACAAGTACAAATACTTGTTCTAATGAATTTTAGCGGAACAATCTATTATTTATATTTTGCATCATTGTACCTCTTCCCAACACTACCATCAGTTTCAGCCTAAATGGAGCAAGAACAGGAAACTAGCAAATCCATTAATACATATCCTACAATGACAGAAAAGATGAAACAAGACAATGTATTTATTTTAACCTCACCTCCAGTTTGATATCTGGAATAGTCATCATAGCCCTGAAACACAATGGATGATGACAACTCACATTAACTTTATCCCTATTTTTTTTTATTATTACATTTCCCTCAAATTACTATGTTCCAAAAAAGTGATTTATTAAGTGGATTAATTCGGACTCACTCTGAGTCTGTCGACAGGACCAGGAGGTCCGGGGGGGCCTGGTGGACCTGGAGGACCCTAGAATACAGCAAATATTGATTACTGTGAGTAAACAGACTAATTATATATGAAGATGCTTCAAAGGTAAGGGCCATAAATAATGGGTGATTCTCACAGGGTAACCATATCCACTTCCACTGCCTGAGTCTCCTTTCTCTCCTTTGGCTCCGTTCAGGCCTGGACGACCCTGTAAAAATACATCAACAAAACTTATGTGCCCAGAATGAAGTAAAGTGGGGGAAAAAAAACATTTGGTTGAAATTTGGAAATAAAAAAAATAAATGAAATTTTGGACAAATACGTAACAGGCAGATTAAAGTAAAACATTTGAGTGAACAAGACGAACATTGAGATTAAACTGCTAAATTTACAAGTAAATGAATTGAAGCTCATCCGTAATTTAAATGGTGCATTTATATGCTGAAAAAGTAGCAAAAAAAAAAAAAATTATATGAAAGAACTTCAAATATTATGAGACAAATCTACAAAAAAAATCACAATAGGAAAGTCACAAATTTACAATAAAAAAACCTCCCCTACTAATACAACCGTTCGAAACATTATAAAACCATAAATGTGAGAAAATCTGAAATTATTTAAAGTGACAAATTTACACAAAACACTGAAATTTGCAAGTTTGCAGATTTCAAGTACTCCCTGAGAATATGAAGTCATACTTTTGCGGGCAAAAAACTCCTAAATTCTCAATCAAGTCACAAGTTTATGAGAAAAACTAATATAAGAAAAATGTAGTAAGTGAAGTTGTATATGGAGAGTATGTGTGAAAATGTATGCAGAGAATATTCACATTCTTATACATTTACAGCTGTTTTGTCAGAATATTATTCTCTCAAAATTAATTTCTTTTTTTGCCGTAATAAGCCAGTGGACATTTATTAGTACCTATGTCTTTCATGAACCTGTTTTTTTATATGACATAATCTGATATTTAATAATATCAAAACATACTTACTGGTCTACCTGGGAACCCAATCTCTCCTTTAGGCCCCTGTGGACCATAAGGACCCTGAGGGAAAAACACAAAAGAAGATGAGACATTGTTAAAAAAAAAAACAAAAAAAAAACAAAACATGAGAGTAGGAAGTCTAAGTGGTACATACTGGAGGCCCCTCAGGACCAGGAGGCCCCATGTCCCCCTGTGAACACACACATTAGACACTTATTTAGAGTCCGTTTATCATAGATGCAGAAGGTCAGTGCGCTGAGGCGTTCACCTGTTTTCCAGCCAGGCCACCCAGGTACATGGGTCTGCCATCCGGTCCCAGGATGATTCCAGGTTCTCCTTTCTCCCCCTGAACAAACAGTGAACTTCACACATTTACTCCGAACAATACAGCAGATCTTAAATCACACAAAAGGAAAGGAATTTAGTGATTTATTCTGAACATGCAATGACATGTAAAATATATGTGAACAAGTAAAACAGAAATAATACAAAAATCAACAATCACGGCAATCTTCAAAAGAAAAACAGCACAACAGTTTGATTTACATGCCTGGAAAAGGATGGGAAGAAGTGCAACTTATTTAATCTGGCACCTTCTCCATAAAATAATAATATATATTTATCTCACTCTTCCTTTTACATTACTCTTTTATACATATAAAAGTGAACAAATGGCGACAATTAGTAACCCTCATCCCAATATCTTGTGAAAAACATTTTCTTATAAGTGTTTTTAAACTGGTTTATGTTTGAACATTCCTTGTTCCTCCTGCAATCTATTTCATAATATAACACCACACACAGATATATATATATATATATATATATATATATATATATATATATATATATATATATATATATATATATATATGTATATATATATATATATATATATATATATGTGTGTGTGTGTGTGTGTATATATATATATATATATATATATACACACACACACACACATAAACACACACACACACATAATTATTTGACATTATTTATGAAAAATTAGATTTTATGTAATTGCAACTGATCCTCCCAGCATCTGTATTCAATATCAGTCTTATTTTTTCTTGACAGTTACTTTCAATCAGGGCTGTCAAGAGTCATTTTAGTTCAGGGGCCCGGACCAGTAAAATAATAACAGTAAAAAAAATGAAATTACATGATGCTAATGTTTACATCTGCAAAGTATCCTTTAAAAAAATGTGGATAACATGAACAACCTGAAGTTTAAGAAAAATCTGTGAAATTTTAACAATATTGTGCCTCGGCTTATTATTAACACATGTTCATTACAACTTATTGAACAGAGTGGCTCTACAAATATACAAAACATTCAGTAACAGGCAGAATATTCTTGAAATTGCACTTAAGACATTTCATGGTTCAGTACTTTTTTTCCACTGTGATCTATAAGTTGTAATCATAAGCTGAGGCATAATATTGTTAAAGTTGCACTTATTTTTCTTTAGAAATTTCAGTTTTTTCAGGTTATTCTCTTCTTAAATGTAAACGTTTACATATTTTTATTTTAAATGTAACTTGATTTTAAACTAAGTCAAGTGAAAAATGGAGTTGTCTTTATTTATAGGTTATGATGTCTATGATGTTTTTATTCTGTCTTGTAAAATGTGTAGAGATAAAAGCACAGTCAAGCAAACTCCCCAAAAAAAGAATGGAAGGAAGAAAACGTAAAGAAAAGCGGCATTTGTATTGAAGTAAAAAGCAGCTGCTTTTCATCAGTATCATCCAATCACATGAATAAAGCAGATTTTCGTACCTTGGGTGCATATCCCTCAGGACCTCTATCTCCTTTTTCTCCCTTTGCTCCCACTGGGCCCTACATTGAAAACATTTAGAACATCCATATGTTTTGGATTTATTGGATTTTCACAAACTTATCAGACTAAATAATACATACCGGGAAACCTGCTCGACCTGGGAGACCAGCTGTTCCCTACAAAGATGAAAATAAGAAATAAATAACATAAAAAGGCACGTTTTTCACTCAAACAAGAGAATAACTGTAAGTGTAGTGAGAGGAGTTAGGGGACCAAAGGGTGTGCACTCACCTCCCACCCTTCGTTCCAATATACGTCGTTATACTACAGCAAGACAAAGTTAGGGTCGTTAGTGTGCATGTGCATGAGTAATCGAGCAGGGAGTGATGATTAGTAAATATGAGAAACTGAACAACAGTCAGTTAGTGGATGAGGGATTAAGCAGGCCTTTGGGTGAGGGTTAATGTCATTCAACACATTTAAGTCAGTGCATCCAATACATTTAGAGCTGGACCTCTGACTCACATCTCCTGTTGGTTGGTGGACGATCCGTCCTGGAGGTCCAGGAGGCCCTGGAGGTCCAGGTGGGCCACCCTCCCGCCCTGGCAGACCCTGCACAAAACCACAAATAAAGAAAGAACAAAGGTAAATGTCAACAGCAGTGTCTACCCAGTATTGTAGGATGTGAAATGTTAAAATATTACACTTAAAATGACTGGAAGGCAAGGAATATTATAGTACATGATTAAAAACAAAGATTTGTACCGGATAAAAATAATACTGGCCTGTTACTGTATTCAATGGAAAACACCTTCAATTTGTGATCAATAAAGAGGGTTGAAGTTACAAACAGCTGTGCATCTGAACTGGGTTCATCAACAAACATGATGTGGAAAGATATGACACCAAGAGAGATGCCAACACAGATGTAGATCAGTCAACGCCCCCCAGTGGTCGAAAAATTACATTTTGGTAAAATGTTTTTATTCATTCATTCATTTTCTGAACCCGCTTTATCCTCACTAGAGTCATTGGGGTCTCTGAAGCCTATCCCAGCTACTTGTGGGCGAAGGCGGGGTACACCCTGGACATGTCACCAGTTCATCACAGGGCTGACATAGAGAGAAAACAACCACTCTCACATTCACTCTTAAAATGTTTTTAATTTACTTAAAACTATTTCTGATAATCCAAAAGGCATCAATAAAGATCTTGTGAATTATTTAACCTGTAAAGACCCAAACATCCACCGACGACCAAAACCATCTACTGATCTAAACTGTTTAATACCTGTTGATCCACTAATCCTATCAATACATGTAAATAATTGGTGTAAAATGCAGTTTATCATCTTTTCATGGTCATCAGATATGACCCATTTGGACATTCAGAGGCTCCATAGTTACCATGGAAACACCGTCATCTTCTACATTGATTCACCAGTAAAACCCATGGAGGTGGATCAGTGACAGTGGATGGACACACTGGGTTTATGTTCAGTTAAAGATATATTTTGTTGAAAAAGTCACTTTTTCCTTAGTTTTCTGTTTTTGATGGAATGACCCTCAACTTTAATCTGAACTTTTATGAATATCTACATGATCAGCAAATTAAACACAGGAAAATATCTGATTTTTACTGAAAAAAATGCAAAATACAGAAGATAATGTCATAATAAATTGTGCAAAATCAAAAGTTAAATATAGAGGAAAAAAATATTTTGAAACTGCCACAAAAGTAACACTGGGTCTTTCTGGGTTAAGGGTGTTTCAGACCATTTGTCAGGGGGTTCATCAGTGCCCACTGGTGGCCGAGTATTTAATTACAACTTAGCAAATTTTGACAATGTTTCAAATTTGCTCAAAGCTTTCTGAGTAACTAAAAATGGCCATCCAGAGGTATTTCAAAGTGTTCTCAAAATTAGTTAAGTTTTGTGTGTGGTCCAGTGGCTCCGGGTGGTATAAGATAAGACATGCCTTTATTAGTCCCACAAGGGGAAATTCCAGGTTTACAGCAGGGAAAGTACAAAAGCACACAAGAGCAAAGGAAGTGCAAAATCAAAAATAAAGACAAAAAAGAAAAAAGCTATAGAGGATATGCACATACATCACTTCCCCCCTTGGGCCACGCCCCTTTTAGTCAGACTGAGTGACATGAATGAATGAAGGGCAATTGGACTGGACATGGATCCGTACAAGCTACCAAAGCACAAGTGGTCCATGAAAATTGACATGTGGACAGAAATGGAGTATCCTGACATCCAGGGTGGAGGGGATCAGTGCTATTTTGACCTAAAACAAATATACGTGGTTTCATTATTCTGGTAATATTATGGCTTTATTGTCGGAATATGACGACTTTAATCTCATAAACGAATTACATTTTTGTTAAATTATGAGTTTCTTTTTTTATAACTACGACATTATTCTCATAACATTGTGATTCTTTTTGTATTCTACTTTATTAACATAAAATTACAGGTTTTATATCGATATTTTATGACTTTATACTTGTCGTGATAAGTGTTTTTATTTTCTTAGGTGATCCTAATACTCTGTTGTAGCTTTATGCTCCAGTTCCCCCGTATTTGAAAAACTGGGTTAGCCTCATTTTAAGTTAGTTTACTAATCCTGTAGGAGGACAAGGTTCAGAATCACAAAATGAAGACAAGAACCATGAAAGATCTAATTATGAAACCAAGAGCTTTACTAAGAAGTAACGTTAGCCAAAACAATACGTCATTTAAGGTCTGATTTGACCCAAAAATACAGCATAAATGAATGTTACCTGACACCAAACAGGATTCACAGATCTAGGTTTGGTTTCCTGGATTTGTGGATCCATCCACTTCTCTTTTCTGTGTCTTTCGGTGTCTGTAAAACGATAGCTCCGACTGCTTTTCAAACCTATTCATACAATCAATCGCACAACAGCTCTTCCCCAATTTTTTATTAAAAATTGTTCTTCAGTTTAGACAGTATTGAAGCCAACGTTGCCACTCATCTCCCTCTTTTTGCCACTCAGTGGGTGGAACCGCGGTGACTTCTGCCAGCGGTGACATCATGTGCATACCCTCTATATACAGGGGTTGGACAAAATAATGGAAACACCTTAAAAAATCAACAAAATATAATTTAATATGGTGTAGGTCCGCCTTTTGCGGCAATTACAGCCTCAGTTCTCCGAGGTACTGATTCATACAACTTGTGAATTGTTTCCAAAGGAATCTTAAGCCATTCTTCAGTTAGAATACACTCCAACTCTTTTAGAGACGATGGCGGTGGAAATCGACGTCTTACTTGAATCTCTAAAACTGACCATAAATGCTCAATAATGTTGAGGTCTGGGGACTGTGCCGGCCATACGAGATGCTCAACTTCATTAGAATGTTCCTCATGCCATTCTTTAACAATTCTAGCTGTATGGATTGGGGCATTATCATCTTGAGGTGAAGGTGTTTCCATTATTTTGTCCAACCCCTGTACAATGTACAGCTGTGCGCATGCTGATCATGCCACAGGTTTAGAAGCCTGTCAATGCGATAAAGGGACCAGGTTTCAAGGCCCATATGAGCAGAAGTCTTTTAAAGTTCACTCTGAAACCTTTCCATCTTCAAAACACACAGTATGCATTTGCCTCTGTAGCTTCGTCTGGTAAGATGTTTGGAAGATCGCAAATGATCCTGCGTTCAAGTCTCATGCTTCTCAAAGTGTTTTAAAGCCCACCACCCAAAGTAGTGACTTAAAACTAGGGATGCACCGATACCACTTTTTTCCAGACCGAGTGCGAGTACTTACATTTGAGTACTTGCCGATACCGAGTACCGATACGAGTGCTTAATAATCCCATTCCAGTTGTTTGTTCCTTTTGTAAATGTGCTTTACTGTTGTTGTCATTAGTCTGACTGGAACAAAGTGCTGCTACTGACATTTAATGTGTTGGAATGAGCGTTTCTCAATTAATCCACCAGGGGGCGCCGCTCTGAATTAACCATACTGGACAAATACCACGAAGAAGAGTAAAGTTTTTTTGAGAAGAAGAAGAAGAAGAAAGGCAGCAATAACAAACATGGAGACAACAGAGGCAACACTACTGTGATACTAATATTGCAGTGTTTTCGCAAGTAAGGTTTAAAAGTTTAGCTTCAGCAGGAAGAGAAAAGAGAAATGAGTGATAAGTTTGGTTTTCACTTCCCCTGGCGGCGGTCCGCACCGCTCTGTACTCCTGGTGGTATTCTCTTCACTGTATATACAGTTACCTCTCTTTGAATCACATTGAATTAGACTGATTTTTAAAATAATCTCTAACTAATCCCCCTGTCTAATTTGAAAATGTGTGTGTGTTTATATTGAGGTGTAGTCAGTGAATGCAACACCATGAGGACAGTGATGGAGATGAGCCGCAGTGACCCATGGACTACTAAAGGAATGACACTTCCAGTGCCAGTATGGACTGTCATATTACATGGTATATGTTCAAATATATGTTAAATCCATTTGGTAAGCAAAATATCATCTCTATCATCACATCCATCTATGTAGGATGATTAAATCAACAGCGTACTGTTATTTATTTATCACAGTTGGAGTTTTGCTGTGTCAGTGGATGAGATGATGAAATGGAAGACCATCATACAGAACCGATAACACCACTGAGCTAATGCTGCTGGGTGAGATATTTAGTCTTTATTACATTCTACTTTGTGTGAAATTCAGATCTTGATTTTGGGAAAAATTATTTAAAGAGAAGTTCACAAAGAGATTAGTTTAGCGTTTATTAAGTTTGAGTTTATTTGAGTTCATTGTGAATTGCTTTGTATTTGCCAGAAATAATTTGTATTGTCCTTTATATCGACTAGACAAATAAATATTACAATAAATAGATGGTTTTTATCATTACATGTGTTCTCTGTAGGATGTTAAAATAATGTCAGTAATTTTTTTTTGTCACACTTGTAGATTTCCTGCCTCAGTGGATGAAGTCCTGGAAATGGAGAACCATCATATAGACCTTCTGGAGCTGCTGGGTGAGATATTTGATCTTTATATTGAAAAGCTCTTTAGAGGTCAGTGAATCCTCCAGCTGTGGGATGTTTCTGATCTATTGAATTGGTGATTTCCTCTACTGAGTCTGTAATTGGTAGTGCTGAAACAGGTCTGTAGTTTGTGAAATGGTGGTTCTTCCTATCCCATTTATTTAATTTGGTTTTTAATTTAGACATAGTTCAGGTTGACTGTTGGTGCATTTATTCCTGACACTCCGTATGGTTACATGGAATTAAATTTTGTTTTCTGTTTTGAAGAGGCTTGAGGTTTTATGTGTTAATGTCTCAGCGATCGTTGCTGTCTAAAAGCCGACTGTGTTAAACAGATTTTGTCATATTTTTGTCGAATGGTTTATTTGTTTTGTTGTGGAGGCACATGTTCTGTTCAGTGGTGTGAAAAGCTGTCACGCAGAACCTCTCAGTGCCTCGGTATTCGGTAGCTTAGGGGTTTCGTCCTTGGCTCTTGTACGGCCGCCTGTCATCGGCAGGTTGAAGGTTCGAGACTCGTGAGGGCTGGGTACCGAGTGTGGTGGCGAGGGAGGGACGGAGGGGGCCTGGACCCCTCCGAGGTTCTGCACATCTGTCAGGGAGGGGTTATGGAGCAGGAGATGATAAACAGTGTTGATTTGATTGGTAGATGGAGTTGTAATGTTTTACTGTTACAAATTTCATTTTGTCGTTGGTGAGCCCCCCCAGTTGTATTTCTGGGGTGTCTGGTAGTTGTGTTGTTTTTTGTGACATTATTGCTTGTCCTTTTAACATTAGCTATTGCTGTTTGAGTCCGTTGCTTTGCTCATTTTGCTGCTGTTTTCTGTTTTGCAGAATTTGTAGTATTAGTGATGCTTGTTGTGTTTGTATTTTTGTTGTACCTTATTTTTACTTTAACTTTTTGTCTTGTGTTTCTTCCAGGTTTTGCTGGCCTTTGACTCAAGTTATGTTATTTCTTGCTCCATGTGGGTAAGAAATAACATTTCTTGGGTCTGGAGAGGGGGGGTGCAGCACCTCTTTTTTTCCCCTTGTTTTTTCAAAAAAAAATTTTATAAAAAAGTATTTTAAGATCCCCTAGTTTTCTTCCAACATCATTCACCAAGCCTTGGATTCGAACTACCGGCCAGCCTCACAGTAGTCAGTTCTCTTAACACCACCGACCTTACCACTGAGCTATCTGTGAGCTACTAATGAAGAGCTAGAACTTGTATTTAGTGTGGTTTTTTTGGACCTGAAAACAGAAAAGCATGTATGTTCTCCCTGGGTATTGAACTGCTGATCTTTTGGTACAGAGAATGAGCTTTGTACCAGTTTTTAACCACAGAGCTATCTGTCTGCTGATGTTACTGAGTTGGAAGTTGTATTTATTCAGTTTCTTTCCACTCTTCTATTTTTTGGGTGTAAAACATGTGCTGGAGTGGGATTTGATCTTGCAACCTTCAAATCTTTAGTGAGGTCGTCACTTTTGCCCAATGCTTAAACCACTGAGCTAAACCTCAGGTCAGGATTTTAGTTTTTAATTTACACGTATAAGAAATGCACAAACCAGAAACCTGGAGCAGCGAGAATGGAATGAAATTTTGAAAAAATAGATCCCGATGTGGGATTTGAACCCACGATCTCAAAAATTGTAGGGGTATGTGACATGCTCCCTAGTCCTTAACCACTGTGCTACAGCTGATTTGTTGATTTAAGAGTTTTTTTTTGCACATAAGACCTGTAAACTTGAACTCTGAGTCCAGACTCTGCTGTATTTCCAACCAGGGTCTCGGCCTTTGGATCTGAGACCTCAGGAAGGGGAACTGAACCAGACCATCAGTGACATGAAGTCTCTGAGACAAAAAGCTCACCACTACACCACCCATGTGACAGAGTCTGGTCGACACCAGCTCTGAACGTCAAGTGTCCTGACATTACTTTTGTTAGGACTTGGTGCCAGATAAATCAAATTGGATTTGATTTGGTTCATTCATCTGTTTCTCTCTTTTATCCATGAACACTGATGTTCACAGTGCTGTCACAGGTTTGTTGTATTACCTGCATATATTTTTGCAGTCTTTTTTTTTGCTACTGCTTTTGTCCTGTACCAGTTTTAGATCAATGAACTTTTATTAGTTATTATTGACTTCTCCCCTTATTTTTTGGGGAAAAATTTGTTGGTAACTTCACCAGAGGGGTTTTGATCCTGCAACCTCAGAACGATAAGGTTATGACAACTGATTCAGAATTGAACCACTGAGCTATCTGTAAGTTAGCAACACTGAGCTCGAACTTGTATTTATTGTGTTTATTTTGTTCTTGAAAACACAGAAAAGAACACCTGTTGATTTGGGGTATTGAACCAGCAATCTCCAGGTGTGGAAAGTGAACTATGTCACTTAGACCACTGAACTATCTGATAGTTGTTAATGTTGTGTTGGAAGTTGTATTTATTGTTTTTTTCTGCCCTTGTTTTTAAAATATCATGAGACTTGAACCAAGGACCAGCTAGTACCTGGCAAACATCTTATCAGGGTGAACTACTGAGAGAACTGCAAAGTTGGAGTCATTCTTGAGGTTTTATGTCTCTGCTTTGGGTGGTGGACTTTAAAACAGTACTATCTGACACAGGACTTGAACCCTGGTCCTTGATTCATCAGATTAGCATCTTATCACTGTGAGCCACTGAGGTAGGTACAAGCTTTAATTGAATTTTTAAGGTTTTAAGTCTCCATGTAGAAAAAAAAAAAGAAAAAAAAAAACTTTGGATGGTGAGTGGAATTATTATTATTATTTTTTAATTTTTTGAAATGGATTTTTACCAGTAAAATGTTTTTGTGTATTGTTTATATCATGACGATATACACGCTTTGCATGATTTCTCTTCATTCAAATTAATTGCTGATCCACATGAGTTGCACTTGAAGTTAAATTAAGTCCTGGATGCAGATTGTAGATATTGTCTCAGATAAAGACTTCATCACCAAAACCTCAGATGATACGCCACAAAATGAAAACCACTGTTAAAATTCAAACAAAGGAGGTAAAACACCACTACAGAAGTCTGATTAAATGGACATAGATGGTATACCATGTGATCTTAAACATGAAATTTTTCTGAGATTTTTTATTTACTTAAAACCACTTCTTAATAATCCCTAAGGCATCAATAAATGTCTTATGAGATATTTCAGGGTGTTTCAAATCATTTTTTACAGGGGCGGCCGTATTAACAGTGCAAAACTCAATTCAAATAATTTTAAATGCAATAAAAGACATAAGACAAATAAACCCTTTGATCTGATCTAATCCCCTTAAAACACAATTATTTTACAGATTAATGAAAACACTCATAACTCACCCTCTCTCCTTTTTCTCCTCGGTCTCCTTTTTCACCCTAACAATGACACCAACAACTCCATTAGTGTAAAGAAGTACATATTAATGTTGGTATGACAGATGGAAAAGTCAGTTCTTAAAGAAGAGTGTGTACTGCTGATATTTTTAGTGTCACAAAAGCATCCCATCCTACCGGTTGTCCAGGAAACCCGTCCAGACCTGCAATCCCAGTTGGGCCCCGTGGTCCTTCTGCTCCTTTATTTCCATGGCTGCCTGGTAAACCTGGTTTACCCTGGAAACGATCATTAAAAAAACACTTTTAAGTTCAAAGAGACCCACAAAATATTATCAAATCATGTCAGAAAATATATGTAATGTGTTAAAATCTCTAAAGATATGTGTTTAAAAAAAAAAAAAAAAAGCTAAAACCATATAAATACTGTTCAACTATGACAAACTCCCCCCAGACTCTGTACTTACTGGTAGACCTGCAATACCCGGTGGGCCCTGGAAGACACAACACACAACAGGATTAAAAAGTGCATTAAAGCAACAACAGACTGAACAGTGTAACCGACAGAGTTAATACCTGTGGTCCGGGTGGTCCTCTGAGACCAGGTAGGCCGTTGTTGCCCTCATATCCATCCTGTTAAAGTCAGGAGTAAAGGGATCAGTGTGTGACGTTAGCCTTCGTGCTTCTGTATGCACAGAATTCCACTCACGTAGCCATAGGGGGGTCCTGGTGGTCCCGGTGGCCCTGGAGGTCCAACTGGTCCCATTGGACCTGGAAGCCCTGCCAGTCCAGTCTGTCCCGGGTTGCCTGGATTTCCTGGGTCGCCCTGAGAACCCTGAGGTTAGAAAGAGGGTTTAGTGTTCTGTAAAATACTGCTGCAGCAGGAGGAAGAGGCAAACAAGAAGGAAAGATTCATGCAGAGTTGAACGTCGATAAGAGTTAACTGGGCTTTTAATGCATTTACTCAGAGATAATAAACAAGTACAAATACTTCAATACTGTACTTCAGTAGAGTTTTCAGGTATCTGTATGTCTCAGTTTTTGTTTTATTTCCTAAATTTTAACACAAATATCAATAATTTCTTCTCTTTCCATTTGCAAAACATGCCCATTACATTTGTTTTAATGCAATGAGGGACTTTTTTTTATTGTGCTTCATTGGACGCCTTCACAATGTCCAGACAAATTAAACTTAGATGGATGAATCAATAGATGCAAAAGATCCCCTGGTGTATTAAATGTGACTAAAAAGATGAAAAATTATGTAAAAGACAAGACAAATGATGGAAAAAATGGTGCACAAATGATGCAAAAGGATGCAACAAGTGTAAAAAGATGAAAATAATATAAAATAACAAAAAAAGACAAAATAAAGGACATGACAGAAAAGGAAAAAAGACAAAAAATATGTGGACAAAACACAAAAAACTGGAAGACTAAAATGTAAAAAAAAAAAAAAAATGATGCAAAATGATTTAAAAAGGAAAACAAAAAAAGTAATGGATAGAAGACAAAAAAATGACAGATTTTACAAAAAAAAAAAAAAAAAAAGCTACAACAAAAAACGATAAGACTAAATGCCATAAAAATAATGCAAAATGATTTAAAAAGGAAGACAAAAAAGTAATGGATATAAGACAAAAAATGACATGGATTTTGCAAAAAAAAATTTAATGCAAAACAAAAAACTTAGACATAAGACAAAAGCCTAAATGTTACGTAAAAAATGGTGTAAAAACAATGCAATCAAAATGCGACAATACACAAATTATACAAAACATATGATGAAAACAGGTTAAAGCAATGAAAAGACATGACAGTGACAGAAGTCTGGATCAGAGTGAAGTTAATGTCCATTATTTTCAGTTTGTTGTTTCCATTTGATTTAAAGTCACGATGGTTTAATTTGGTTCTGATCCCTTTGCACAGAAACAACCACTAGAAACTGTCCTTTAAAATCTGACTTGAGACATTTGTACTTTTGCTCAAATTAAAGAGATGAATCTGCAATTGTACTTCTGCATAAATATGGATTCTTCTACTGAAGGACAGAACATTTGCACTTTTATCACCTCTGAATAAAGATAGAGAACTGAGAAGAAGTTTGATTTTCAGAACAATATGGTTAGAAATGGAAACAGATGGAGGCTTTGGCAAAGGTGAGAAAAGCACCGAAGCAGAGACCAGATACCTGTGACCCAGGAGTAAAGTAAGAGAAGAGGCCCGTGAAAAAGTTGGAGTCTTGTGTCTCTTGCTAGAGGGAAGCAAACACGGAGGAGACAAATCTATCTGGATGCACAGGCCCCATGGAGAAAGTCAAATCATGAAGAAAATCTGGATTTGTGATTTTTTTTTTTTTAAAGATTACCATTGGAGCACAGGCTAAAAACAAAACAAAAAACAAAAAAAACAGGCGTAACTTACTTTTTCTCCAGCTGCTCCTGGAAGACCAAGGTCTCCAGTGTCACCCTGGAAAAAAAGACATTCAAAGGGTTTTTAAAACGCGTTCACTTATTCATTCAGGTTGGTTTTGGGCAATTTCAAAGGTTCAATATGGAAACATTTTGACTATTGTACTGATGAAGATCCTCTCTTTTATACCTAGAGTGCAACAGTTCACACAATGGTTGAATCATTTACATTTATGCATTTGGCAGACACTTTTTTCTAAAGCGACTTACAGGGGAAAAAGCAAAATAAAAGAATAAAGTACAAGAATAGATTAAAGACATAAAGCTGCTGTACAATTAAAAACAGTGTCGTACAGAATAATAAAAAAAGTAAAATGACAGACTAAAATACAAGAATAGATTAAAAAGACATAAAAACAGCTGTACCATTGAAAACAGTGAAATAAAAATACCAAGTAAAACAACAGAATAAACATAATACATTTAAAATGGAATGTTTGAAAGTACTAGGACAGGAGGTGCTATGTATAATGTAGTACACAAATTAAATGTCCGACTTTTCCATCTCATTCCTCTCAGTGTCCTTTCCTTCTCACGGACATAACACTAAAAGAAAACCATTATTAAGTGGGAAAAAGCATAAGCTGGAGTGTACCAGCTTTAGTGTAGCATGTAGGGGTCCACAGGTCTGGAATGAGATTGAAAACTCATAAAAAAAATAAAAAAAAATCTCCTTCTTTTAATATATTTAAAAAGTGTCTTAAGTAAAAACTGTTGCTGCTTTGTGCTTATCCTAAACGGCCTAATGAACCCAAACAAAACATGTAAACATAAATAAAGTGTATGTTTGGGCCAAAGTTAAAGATATTACCTTAAGTTAGATATTGAATAAGAAAATGCATGAGAACAGTGAAATAATACTGAGAAACTGTGGTTATATTAAAAGCACACGGTCAGATAACTATAACAAACCAAATGACTATTATTTTATTAGTCAGTACAAGACACAGACTATCGACATCAGTGGTTTCTAAACTTTTTTGTCTTGTGACCCTATTTTAACATCACAAATTTCTGCCGACCCCAGACATTCAAAATGGAGACTTTTTTTTTGTTGCTAAAACTAATTTGTTTTTGATCATGTAATAGTTTGCTATACTATGTTTCAAATAAATGTTAATTTTGGATGACATTTAGTCTATGTAATGTATATTATTATAGACGGAGGCAGAAAATCCAGGTGTAGATTACTGCACAAAGTGAGAATTTTATTTTCCTTGGTCAGGATATGTCCAGTCAGTCCACCTGTGATTTACAAGGCTGACAATTAATACTGAACAAACTAGAACTCAAACTATGAATTATGAAAGAGCTGCAGCATCTGAAACTGACCACAACGAACATTTGACAGATAAACAGAACCACAGTGCTGCAGTTTCAGCTTCACAGTTTATCTTTTATGTTTGGGATTGTCTCTGTCAACTCGCTATACGTATTTTATTAGTATGTTTTTATTTTTATTTTCATCAGTTACTAGAAATTTCAGGCGATCCCATTTGAATTCCAAGCGACCCCACGTGGGGTCCTGACCCCAAGGTTGAAAAACACTGGTCTACATGAACCAGTACATTCTCACCTTCACTCCTGTGGCTCCAGGTCGGCCCGGTAGACCAGGAGGACCAGGAGGACCCTGAAATTACACACAAAACAAAAGATTTTTTTTTTATCCACTAAAAACCATCTAATGTGAATCTCAGCATCACCCCATGGTTCAACCAACTACAGATACCCACTGGTAGACCAGGGGCTCCATCCAGTCCAGGGGGTCCAGGAGGTCCAACGGCTATTGGACCATTGGCCCCGATTGCCACTGATGTACCAGGAGGGCCAGGGGGACCAGGGGGGCCCGGAGGACCACGGGGGCCCTAGACAATGAAACATGACATTATCGCACAACAGTTCTATAACTTCATGAATCTAAACCAGTTTACGTAAGAATCAACGCACCCGTATTTTGTCCAGGTCTGGGAATCCTGAGCCCTCCATGTCAAAAAATGTCTGACAAAAGAAAATAATTCACTAAGTACAACCGTATAAATTAAATGCAGATAGAAAAGGGTGTGGGTAACTGAAGACGTACGGGGCGGTCACCGGTGCCTGGTCCAGGAGGTCCTGGTGGTCCTGGGGGACCTCTGGGTCCTGGTGGTCCGTCTCCACGCTCACCCTGGAAGAATGAAGAAATAATAAAATGAACTGTAAACAAATGTTTAAAGGCTGTGAGTGGAATATTTAGTGGCATCTACCCCTCCCACCCTGCCTTCCCCTGTGGTGGCAAAAACACAGCAGGTCCTCACTGGAACTAGTGGTTGTTTTGTTTAGTCCTGTCTGGGTTTTTCTGGGCTAATGAAAATAATTATAACTATTATATCTCATTTCTGAAGTTAGATCCCCAAAATATAAAAATATCAAGTACACTGGATCTCATTTCAGTCTACTTTAGAATAACTAATGTCATTATATCATGTTTCCTGTTATTTTTCATCCATTACTTTATATGGTTTTCTATCATGTTGACTCAAACTGTGCTGAGTCTTACTGTTTTGCAATAAGGGTTCATTGTATTACATTAATTAGTTAATTAATATGTATCTTTATCAATAAATCACATTATTGTCAATGTGTCAATTTGCGTATCCCATCAGCCTCAGCGATGGACATGTCCTCCTGACATCCATCCATCTTAATCTAATCTTTTCTTCACCTTTTGTCCTTTGGGACCAGAACTTCCTGGAGTTCCTGGGAAACCTCTAGGGCCCGATGGACCCTAAGACAAAATGACAAATATTTTAAAAATCAGCCACTAAATCAAAACAAAATAAAGTAAATACATGAAAAAACAAATAAAAATGCAAATTAAAAAATGCTTACAGCTTTTCCGTCCTCTCCTGGATCACCCTAAATAATGATAAACATTAATCAGTGCATTATATCAGAAAAACAAGTGATATTTTACTTTAAGACTCGTCACTCACAGGCTCCCCATCAGCTCCTGAGGGTCCCGGGGGCCCGTCTGTCCCTGGACGCCCTGGTGGTCCAGCAGGTCCAGCCACCTGCTGCACCACAGAACCATCCCCAAGTCGGACCACCTCTGCTGCAGGTCCTGGGGGTCCAGCTGGGCCGGGGGGTCCCTGAGACCCCCGTTCTCCTTTATTACCAGGGTATCCGATACCTGAGCTACCCTGGGGAGGGATGGACATGATGCAGTCGTCATGGAGACCAATCATATGAGGCATGAACTCAGCAGCCGGTTACATCTAAACATTGTCGAGAATTTAGTTTCTTAATATTCACCGATGTTCATCAATATGGTGAATGAACTTAATTATTACGTTTATGTTCTGGATTTTTTTTTTTTTTTTCCACTTTTGGAATTTTATCAAATGATTCCAACAGTGTTCAAATTCAAAGACATCTGCCAAACTTTATGTCAATATGCACTTAAATGTCATTTTGCATCCTCATCATACTGAATATTGTAGTTTATTTTTGCACCAAACAGTTTAATTATCCAAGTCTGTTTTTATATTTCTATGTTATTATGAATAGTGTGTTTGCTCTTGTGTTCTATTTTTTTTTTATTGTGTGTCATACTGCTGCTGCTGCATTGTAATATCCCACTTTGAGATCAATAAAGTATGTTCATCTTTTGTTCATTTTTCATTTCATTTTGCCACTTATCCTTGGGGTCATTTCCCCTTTACTAAGTTACCATTAATGCTTAATATTACTTAAAATTATTTCACTAAATAGCTAACTGAAATAACCATTTTTTAATCACCAGGGTACCTTATTATTGACAAAACATGATGATGCAAGAAATATTTCCATATTATTGTCCTTATATTATTATTTTTTGTGTGTTTTTTTAAATTATTATTATTATTATAGCTATAACCATTGTGAATTGCACACTATTACCTGGTATACTATGGTCATGGTTAAAGCATATCTTTTTATTTAGAAATTGTTACCCTATTATTGATATTTTATCACCAGGCATCCTATAAAGTGTTGCTAATGAACCAAACTAAAGCCCGTCTTCAGAATCCAAAGAACTAAAGTTAGAATTTGCCAGTTTCAGTTTATTTATATAAACCGCCAAGTAGATGAGATGTCAAACTTTGGCTTTAATCACTGGACAGATACAATTTAAGGAATATTTGTGTGAGAAAAGATGATGAAAATGATTAATTTAACAACATACATTACAGAAGAGCTTTCTATGTATAATAATAAAAAACCTCTGATGTAATTTACCCAGTTTAGATTTACATGGAAGCCTGCTGCATTCTCCTTTTGTCACTTTTTCCTTCAGTCTTCTCTGTTTTTGATTAAATAATCCTCAACTTTAATCTGAACTTTTATGAGCATCTACGTGATCAGTCAATAAAAGATAGGAAATACCTGATTTTCACTGAAAAACACAAAAACAGAGTATAGTATTATAATAAATTGTGACAAAAATCCCATTAGAAAGGTTAAATAGAGAGGAAAAAAAATAATTTTTTTTCTTTCTTAAAGGGTTAATGAATATTTCACCCAATGCAGCAACAATATCATCATTCATCTTCAACTGTTGCCCATAAAGTTGGAATAATTTAGTTTTCAGACACGTTCCTCTTTTTATTCCTATTTACACACATCATTAATCACCTGTGACCTGGTGTAATGATTACACACCGAGTCTTAGTTACACTTTATCTGTCAAGAATACATCACATTGTTATAATTATTGCATATGGAGAAGGAAAAATATTTTATTCCAACTTTATGGGCAGTAGTATATTCACCTAACTGACTCTGAAAGTACTAGACCCAGCTTTATACCGAGACCTTTCCTACATTTAAGTTCCTGGTTCTTCTATTCTTGGTGCATGTGCAGGTTTCATTCCAAACTCCTCCAAATGTTTCTGGTGTCTGTGGCAGCAACTTGTTTTACAACACAATGTCAAATATGCCTCATAGTTAACATACCTTTGCACCTTTTTCCCCCTGAAAGACAGAGCAGATAAATCACCCGTCAGTCACATGACACTTTTGTGTGTGTGTGTGTGTGTGTGTGTGTGTTGGAGGTATTTCAGCTGAATGCACCGATGTCAGCTTCTACCTTCTGTCCTCGTTCTCCGCCCTGTGAGGAGGAACCAGAGGAACCAAAGCTGGACCCGGGCTCTCCCTTCAGTCCTGTGAGGCCTCGGTCGCCCTTTGCACCTTTCTCTCCTCTGTCTCCTTTTTCACCTTTGGCGCCGCCTGCACCTGAAGGACGTGGACATCAGTCAAGAAGTTTCCAAAAAGCAGCACTGACCTCCTGAGATCTAGCAATGCATTTTGGTCCTCTGCAGTGGACAAGAATGTCAGAGCTTTATTTGAGAAATACACTACACACAAAAAGTTAAGGATATTTCTTTTTGTTTTGGGGTATTTTTTTTTTGGTCATTTTTGCCATTTGTAAATAAAACTATGTCTGGTCATTAAAAAAAATGTGTTTCAATTCAGTTCACACACACAAAAAAAGTAAAAAGCGCTGTGCAAAAATCCCAACTGAAAAAAAAAAAAAATTAAAAATATCCTTAACTTTTTGTTTGTAGTGTACATTGTCCACTGCAAAGGATGTAACATAAAAAAATAAATAAAAATACATCTGAAACTCAGGCTATTTTCACCCAAGACAATTATTTAATTAAAAAAAAACAAACAAAAAAAACAGTACTTTCCTGGGCATCAGGAGGTTATGAAGCTGCTTCGTGCATTGTGATTTTTAGAAGCATTATCTCAAGGAAACGGCTAAAATTAATCTGATATAAAGCAAAAATTACTATTATTATTATTATAACCTTTATTTAACCAGGAAAAAAAGCTCAATGAGATTAAAAATCTCTTTTGCCAGAGTGTCCTGGCCAAAACAGCAGCAGCAGAAGTTACACAAAATAGAAATTCCAGCCATACATCCACACTAAAAATATACATAAAACACAATAAAAGTCAGTTCTAAAACCATACATAAAATACTAAAATAAGAGCATACATATAAAACATCACCATTATTTTAAAAAGTATTAAAAGTATAACAACAATGTCCATTAAAAGCATCTCAAAGCAGAACCTGATTCAATCAATTAGAAAAACATATACAGGGTGGGGAAGCAAAATTTACAATGAACATTTAGTTGTTTTTTCTCAGCAGGCACTACGTCAATTGTTTTGAAACCAAACATATATTGATGTCATAATCATACCTAACACTATTATCCATACCTTTTCAGAAACTTTTGCCCATATGAGTAATCAGGAAAGCAAACGTCAAAGAGTGTGTGATTTGCTGAATGCACTCGTCACACCAAAGGAGATTTCAAAAATAGTTGGAGTGTCCATAAAGACTGTTTATAATGGAAAGAAGAGAATGACTATGAGCAAAACTATTACGAGAAAGTCTGGAAGATACTATTAAAGAAGAATGGGAGAAGTTGTCACCCGAATATTTAAGGAACACTTGCGCAAGTTTCAGGAAGCGTGTGAAGGCAGTTATTGAGAAAGAAGGAGGACACATAGAATAAAAACATTTTCTATTATGGACATTTTCTTGTGGCAAATAAATTCTCATGACTTTCAATAAACTAATTGGTCATACACTGTCTTTCAATCCCTGCCTCAAAATATAGTAACTTTTGCTTCCCCACCCTGTAGAAATACACTTTAGTATTTTGTGTAAACATTACTGATAAAGTGTTCCAACATTTCCATTTTCTGTAAAGGAGCGACCTACACAATGGTGATTATTTCGTCTTGACTAATTGTCTTTTTCTTGCCGTTATGGCAGCAATTTACTCAATTTACTATTATGTTTTATACACACAGACAAGTGCATAAGTTGTCAAAAAAAGTCAGTGTTCAAGGTTTCAATTACTCCCATCGTTACAGAAAAGCTATAAACAGAACGTCTCACTCTAAAATGGCAGTTTTTCTACTTCTAAAATGTTTCAGTTTTTCGGAGCCTGAACTTTTTTCTAAACCGTGGCCACTTTTCCATTTATCCTTGTTTCCTTTTAAGTCATTCGCTTGAACTGCTTACATTTAAATCCAATCCAATCCAACTTTATTTGTAAAGCATTTTAAAACAAACACAGTGGACCAAAGTACTGTACAGAAGAAGAAATAAAAACCAAAATAAAAGAGTAAAATACGAGAAGAGATTAAAAGACATGGAACAACTGTAAAAAAACAAAAAAAAAACAGTGCTGTAGAGAAGAAGAAATAAAACCTAAACAAAAGAATAAAACACAAGAATAGATTAAAAACATAAAAAGCTGTACAATTAAAAACAACAGAAAATAAGAAGAACTAGAAGCACTCGGAGAGCGCAGACCTCCGCCAAGGCTGATCAGTGGCCCCCCCCCGTGGGCCCCCCCACCCCCGATCACCACCAAAATTTAATCATTTCTTCCTTATCCCATTTCCAACAAACCCTGAAAATTTCATCCAAATCTGTCCATAACTTTTTGAGTTATGTTGCACACTAACGGACAGACAAACAGACAGACAGACAGACAAACAAACAAACCCTGGCAAAAACATAACCTCCTTGGCAGAGGTAATAAACCAAAATGAAAATGAAACTGCAAATATTCTATCTAATCAGAAATGTTTAGAATAAAAAAGTCATTTATATTAACAAGTGTTTTTCTGTTTCTTATGAAAATCCAAAACTACCCTCTACTCCACCTGTCTTCACCTGTTCACACAAATAAGCTGAAATAAACTTGAATTAACCCTTTCATGCATGAATTATGAGAACCTTAATCAAGATTTTTTTTTTCCTGAGTGTTTTTATTCCTCCTTGGGCATGAAAAAAAAACAATGTGATTGATTTTTTTTTTTTTTTTTTTTTTTTAAATCAACCTGTTTTTCATGGAGTTACAAAAATGTCCACTCAGCTACACCATGAATTTTATTCTTGAAGCAAAGAAACATGTATTTAAAAGCCAATATCATAAAGTGATATGAAAACAGTGAAATGAAACCATGTTTAATGCAGCTAATCTGATGTTTTCTTACATTTTAACATATTCTAATACTAGTTATTACTCACTTCATGGAGATAATATGCAAAAAATAAATATTGACAATTGATTTCCACTCAAGAACCAACCAAGAACAGCAAAGTTACAGTAAAGGTATGAATTGCAGTTTATGAGATGATGCATAAGTGTCCACTGTGTTGGTTCATATGGAACTAAAACAACAAAACCCATGAATATAAACGATTAAAGCTGTAGAGTAACTGTCCACTGGAGTGACCACTATGCATGAAAGGGTTAATTTAGACACACCATTACCACCATGGCTGCTATAGTTGAACATTTCATGGTGCCACAGTGCAGTACATGTACTTTTAGCCGCATTAAAATGTACATACAATACATACATATACAACCACCATCGTCACCATGAGCTGTTGCATGAAATTAAACCAATTATACCACTGATTGGTATAATAATAAATTCCAAAAACATACAAAAGTAAGACCCAGAGAAGACTGTGACGACATAAACTGATACTGTGTGTGTTCATCAGTGTTTACTGTGGTTTATGTGACCCTGCATGAGCCTGGATGCACTAACACCATGACCCTGGACATGACAGATCAGATAAAGCAGTGCAGTGTTTCATCCTGTAGAGGGCGCCGCACCATAAGCATGAGCACAATGTTCCAAATGACGGTTCCTCCATACAACCTCATACCAACTAATACAACTAAAAGTAATCCAGAACAAATGTGCAATCCAATGCCAGTCTCTGTTTTTTCCTCTTACTGTTTTTTTCTCGTAAATAAATATACTTGTTTTGTTTTTTTTGCAGTTTTTAACAGTATTAGGTTCACATTGTAGAAGAGTTTATTATAGCATGTTGTAATATGTAACTACAGTATGTGTTACTCTGGTTGTTGCTGTTACTTACGCAATATATCCCAAAAATGGCCCAAAAAACGTGAAGGACTTAGAATTACTTTTGTGTTGACTTCCATATTAGTTGTCCTCTAAATTTAACTTCAACTTCATGATTTATCGCCATTTATTATATCATCCTCTGTACAGTCTTGGAAAAAATTATTAGACCACCCCTTGTTTTCGTCAATTTCTTGTTCACTTTAATGTCTGGTACAACTAAAGGTACATTCGTTTGGACAAATATAATGATAAGAACAAAAATAGCTCAGTAGTTTAATTTCAGAGCTGATATCTATCCATTTTCCATGTTTTCTTGATAATAACCAAAATCACTTCAGTTCTTACATCAATATCTATGGCATTGTACTGACAAAAACAGTGTTTCTAGGCATTCCATGTTTTCTTTTCTGTGTGTTTTAGTCACATGATACACACAGGTGTCAGTACTTGATTGCAGAACCACTGTTTCTAATGACTTTTCATGGTCTAATAATTTTTTCTGCGACTGTATTTTGCATTTTTCAGTGGAAATCGGGTATTTTTCTATATTTAATTAACTGATGTTCATAAAAGCTCACACTAAATTCAAAGATTATTATATAAAAACAGAGAAAACTGAGGAAAAAGTGACTTTTTCAGCAAAAATATATCATTAAATGAACATAAAAACCAGCATCTACAACCACTGCCATTGATCCAACTCCATGGGTTTTACTGGTGAATCAATGTTGTAGAAGATGACGGTGTTTCCACGGTAACTACGGAGCCTCTGAACGTCTAAATGGGTCATATCTGATGACCATGAAAAGATGAATAACTGTATTTTACACCAATTATTTACATGTATTGATAGGATTAGTGGATCAACAGGTATTAAACAGTTTACATCAGTGGAGGCTTTTAGTCACTGGTGGATGTTTGGGTCTTTAAATGTAAAAAGATGTATTTATGTATGCATGTGTTCATGTATGTACTGTTCATTATTTAAACTGAGATCATGGAAAATAAAAACTTTATATGTATGCAAACAAAGTTGTATTGCATTGCCTATTTTGTGAGACTAAAATGAAGATAGACTAGATAAATAAAGTGATTACTTGTTTTATGTCTTCTTTTTTCTTTTCTTGAAACCTGAAGGACATTTAAATTTCCTCTACTGATTAATCATTGATTAATTAAGAAATGGCCCCTATTGAGATTCCTTTTTTTTTTTTTTTTTTTTTTTAATTGTTTATTCGTTTATTTACTGGGTGTTCTTCAACTCATTTTTTCCTCTGTTCATATGCATCTCATCTTTCACAAAAACTACTCCATTCAACCCCTTTTCAAGAAGTGGCAATTTTTCTACGGGAATTGAGCTACAGAATGAGGTTAACCATCCTTCTAATCTTTTTAAACAAATTGACTGAATGCTATCCCACTTGTTCCACCCTGTTACAGTATTTTATTGCGTATATTTTATTCCAATATTTCATGTTCTATTTTATTTTTACAACAAATATGACATATTTGTTGTAAAAGTTCTTTTCAGCACAGATGTACAGCTGGCTTAGCTCAACATTATCCACCCTGTTTCCTAACTGAATAATTGTAACAGGGTTGAACATTGGTGGTTAGCTCTCTGTTGTCTGGCTCTTGATTATGTTAATATTCTGATACAGTTCTTCTAAAAACATTAAAGTTCTGTATTTTTTTTTTTTTTTTGCCAATTATGAGGAAAAATTTTGCCAAGTAACAAGAAGGACCCAAAAAATGCAAAAATACATCCTGAAAATATGTAGGCCTTCTTTAGAATTGAACACTTAACTTCTACAGCAGGGGTGTCAAACATGCGGCCCGGGGGCCAAATGCGGCCCGCCAAAGGGTCCAGTTCAGCCCCTGGGATGTTTTTGCCAAGTGCAAAAATTCCACAGTCTTGAATTGAATTAAGGCAAAAAAAAAACAAAAAACTTCAATTAAGTAAAAAAAAAAATCTTCAATTAAGCAAAAAAATAAATCTCAAATTTAGAAAAAAATCTGGAACTAAGCAAAAAAAATAAAAATCTTCAAATAAGTTAAAAAAAAAATCTTGAATTAAGCCAAAAAAAAAAAAAAAATCTTCAATTAAGTGAAAAAATCTTCAATTAAGCCAAAAAAAATCTAGAATTAACAACTTAATTTTTTTTTCTTTGTTTTAGTGCAAAAATAACATTAAATTATGTAAATATTTACATTTACAAACTTTCCTGTAAAAATAAAATGTGAATAACCTGAAGAAATATGAACAACCTGAAATGTCTAAAGAAAATTCAGCACAATTTTAACAATTTTTCTGCCTGTTCCTCAGTGTTTAGTGTCTTTGTAGATCTGATCGATAATGCACATGTAGAAATGATAAGTTGAGGAATAATATTGTTAAAATTGCACTAAATTTTCTTACGTTTTTTAATTTAAATTTCAGTTTTTTCAGTTTTTTTTTTGATAGTTTATAAAACTAAGTATTTTCATAATTTAATGGGCTTTTTTACACTAAAACAAAGACAAAAATTTGGAGTTGTCATTATTTATATATTATTATGTTATTATTTTTCTGGTCCGGCCCACTGCAGATCAAATTTAGCTGAATATGGCCCCTGAACTAAAATGAGTTTGACACCCCTGTTCTACAGTGTTACATAATAAAGCAGAAGTTCTTTAAAGTGTCTTCCAGAAATCTCATATCGACGCCTTTGCATTAGTCACATGTTGCCAACCCCCACCAACACCATACTCTACATGACACAAAATGTACAGCTGCCACAAACACAGCATTCATTCTATACAGCGACCGGACGGCCACGGGTCAGTGAGGACAAACAGTCATCCTAATCTCATTCTGCACATCCGGATCCTTGTGCACCCCTCCGTAGACCCACCTGTCGGCCCTGGTGTTCCAGGCCTGTTGTAGTCCACCGACAGCTGATATACCTGACATCTAAAGTCAACAAATGCAACACTAACACAACTTTTCCTGCTGTTCACAACTCCACGAGGCCTGCAAGTATTAGCATGTGGATGTAGGCATGTAGAGCCATGTTAATGTTAAAGTCTTGCAGAGTTAACAGAACAAGAAACTGGTCCTAGTTATCCTAGTGGGATTTAGGTATTTAACCCATATAGACCCAAAACAGCCTTTAGCAACCAAATCATCTACTTGTTTAAAATGTTTAATAACTCATGAACCACTAAACGTTAAAATAATTCAGGTAAAATACAGTTTTTCATCTTTCATGGCCATCAGATATAACCAGTTTGGAACGTTCAGAGGCTTCGCGGTGAATGTGGAAACACTGTCATCTTCTACAACACAGGTGTCAAACATGCGGTCTGGGGGCCAAATCAAGCCCTTTGGATGAATGTGTGAAATGCAAAAATTACAGTAAAATACTAACAATCATTTTAGTTCAGAGTCCACATTCAGACCAATATGATCTAAAGTGGGTCGGATCAGTAAAATTCTATGGTAATAATAACCTATAAATACTCACAACTCCAATTTTTTCTCTTTGTAAATGTAAACATTTTCATGTATTTACACTAAAACAAAGTATAATTTCACAAAAACTGTGAATAACCTGAACAAATATGAACAACCTGAAATATCTTGAGAGAAGTAAGTGCAATTTTAACAATAATATGTTTGTAAATGATAAACTGAAGCATAATATTGTTAAAATTGCACTTATTTTTTTTTTCAGTTTGTTCATGTTATTCACACTGATTTAAAATATAGTTTGTAGATCTAAAAAATTTCATAATGTACTTCTACTTACTTTTTTCACACTAAAACATCGAGGAAAGTTTGGAGTTGATATTATTTATATGTTATTATGTTATTATTTTACTGGTCCAGCCCACTTCAGATTAAATTTAGCTGAATGTGGCCCCTGATCTAAAATGAGTTTGACACACCTGTTCTACAACATTGATTCACGAGTAAAACCCATTAATTGGATCAATGACAGTAGATGGAGACACTTGTTTTTGCGTTGAGTTATTGATATCTTTGCTGAAATAGTCCGTTTTTTCCTCAGTTTTGTCTGTTTCCGATTTAATAAACTCTGATTTTACTCTGAATTTTAATGAACATCTATATGATCTGTGAATTAAATATAGGAAAATGCATGATTTACACTGAAAATTGCAAAATACACATGATAATATTACAACAAATGATGATAAATCACTTCAGAAAGGTTAACTGTGGGGAAGAATTTTTGTTGGGAACTACTGCAAAAGTAGCACCAGGTCCTTAAAGACAATTTAAAGCCAAAGTGAACTTCAGGCATTTAGTCTTTCACCTTTTCAGACAGTTATTGCAATGTGCATGTAAAAGTTTGCAACCAAACATTCCTTACTTCCTTAACTATCCACCGGTGGCAGCTAAAGGGTTTAAATTGTATCCACATGCTAAAACCTTGCAGCAAAACCCCACAAACCTTCAGGTCCAGGCAGGTCCCGTTATGTGCATATTTCAGCACAAAGACGCAGTGATTCAACGAGACACTTCTTTGGCAGGGGATGCTGTGTGATTACACTTTTCCGCAGTGTGTCTCACCGTGATGAGCGTCTTGGCAGCAGATGATTTGCAATTACAAGTGATTCCACTGATGTTAATGAAGAGCTTGTTTACCTGAGAGTCTGCTTCCATGTGAGGGGATGAGTGGGGGCTCTGGCACCGGCCGGAAGGGTACAGGGGTGGTCTGGGGACGCAACAGACAAAGACAAACCAATGAATCTACAACCCATTCATATGCTAATGGCTAGCATACATTCCTGAGCTTTAATGCCCCGTATCAGATGTTTGCATTGACTTTTCTCCAATGTTTCGAACACAAAGACTAACCTGGACCTAACATGAACTCTTACGAAGTTCCATGATCTATTGCTAAAGTTTTGGGTTGGGTTTGTAACTGAAATTTAACGCAAAAACATGTGGCTCAAACTAAAATGCAGTTACATTAATTTAAACATGGTGCAGATGGAACCCTAAAATGGGTCACAAGAGATTTTTAAGAGGCTTCAGGTTTTCACTCATGTAATTCAAACAGTAGCTTCTTGAGCCCAGTAGCCCCCAGTGCCAACCGTTCCATCTGTGTTGCCATGGTAATGCTATGTGATGCTGGTAGCAATGGCGGAAGAATATCAGCTAAATACTCAACAAACCAACTGTCAAACAACTCAACACAACCAAACAACCACTGAAGTACAGAACTGGAGTAAATCTACTACTAGTTAAATTCCACCACTCGTCCATATATTTTAAGCTGCGTATAAAAACACGATTCTGCCTTTAGTATGAAGAAACGACTTGTTTAAGCGAGACTGAAGATAGATCCTATTTTAATACCAAAGATTAAAGACTAGTGCCATGTATACAAGTACCCAGATATCTGGAAAAATTGATATTTCTTCATGTTTTTGCCATTCATCCACATGAAAACTTCAGTTTAGGTCATTAGAAACGTTTTTTTCTGAAAACTTGGACCTAACTTGAGATTTTTGAAAACTTTCAGGTCACAAACGTCACAGTATAGTTAAATTCAACCACGCATGTCCATGTATTTTAAGACAAATCCTATTTTAATACCACAGATATCTGACTAATGCCACGTATACACATACTCAGATATTTGGAAAAAATTGATATTTTCTCATGTTTTTGCCATTCATCCACATGACAACTTCAGTTTAGGTCATTAGAAATGATTTTTTCTGAAAACTTGGACCAAACTTGAGATTTTGGAAAACTTTCAGGTCACAAACGTTACAGTATAGTCAAATTCCACCACTCGTCCATATACTTTAAGCTGTGTATAAAAACAAGATTCTGCCTTTAGTGTGAAGAAACGACTTGTTTAAGCGAGACTGAAGATAAATCCTATTTTAAAACCACAAATATCTGACAAATGCCATGTATACAAGTACCCAGATATCTGGAAAAATTGATATTTCCTCATGTTTTTGCCATTCATCCACATGAAAACTTCAGTTTAGGTCCTTAGAAACAGATTATTTCTGAAAACTTGGACCAAACTTGAGATTTTGGAAAACTTTCAGGTCACTAGCGTCACAGTACAGTTAAATTCCACCACTCATGTCCATGTATTTTAAGACAAATCCTATTTTAATACCACAGATATCTGACTAATGCCATGTATACACATACTCAGATATTTGGAAAAATTGATATTTTCTCATGTTTTTGCCATTCATCCACATGAAAACTTCACCTTAGGTCATTAGAAACAGATTATTTCTGAAAACTCTGACCGAAGTGGAGATTTTGGAAAACTTTCAGGTCACAAACATCACAGTATGCAACAAAATATGCATCAACATTATGTGTGTGACCTTTGTTTATGCCTAACCCTATAACAGCAGGTTTGTGTAGATAAAAACTTTTCAGAAATAAATCTGGTGTGTTGGATGTTATTATTGAAAAAGAATGTGCAGAAATATCTGTTAAAATAAATATCCAGCTATGTGTATACACAACTTTAAAAAAAAATAAAAACTGAACAGTCTGGGACAATTATTATTATTTACATGTATTTTTTTAATGTTTCTATATTTAACTGTATTAATTGATTTATTTTTTTCATATAATAGTCTCTTACCCACAGAACTCAACATGGATCATATTTGCCTTAATATCTGAATATAAAACAGTCATATTATCCCCATTAAGATGTGATTTTAAAGTGACGTTAACAAACTCAGACCTTCACAGTGTGACCCGTCTGTCTCCTCTCGCCGTCTCCACTGCCAAAGTCTCCAGAGGCCTGACAGAAAAAGATGTTAGACGAACACATCCGGACAGTCAGCATCGTACGTCTGAGGTGATAGAATACTCACGTCATAGTCGTCCTCATCCTCGCACAAACGCTCAGCGGCACGAGGGTTTCCCACCAACCTCAGGTCTGCAATCTCTCCCTAAATATGCACAAAAACACAAAACATATGCATTTTACTCCATGGTGAGGATGAAATTGCTACCGTACAATGGTGAATAGTGTGTAAGCCACAATAACTCAATTTATTCAATATTAAAAGAGAAATAAAACATATGAACGTCCACTTTTGAATGTAGCATCTGTGTAATTGTTCTGTTGTAATACCACCAGTGGCCACTAGGGTTGGCTCCAAAACACTCTGGTTCCCATAAACATAACTTTGTTTGTATGACAGCTTGTTCAACTAACTCAGACTTTCAGAGTTAACGTAAAAGGTTAACTCACTTTATTATCCCTGTTGGGAAATTTTGTCTCTGCATTTTCACCATCCTTTTTTTTTTTAACCCATAAAGACCCAAACAGCCACCAGTGACACAAACCATCTACAGATACAAACTGTTTAATACCTGCTGATCCACTGATCCTATCAGTACATCCTATTATAATGCACGCTCTGTGTCCGGTGTCCCATCGATATGACAGCACAGGAGGGCGTACGGGTACAATGCCGCTGTTGCACCACGGGAGGGCGCTATCGTACAATGGCAATGGCACCACGGGTACACTGCCGCTAGTGTATATAATTGGTGTAAAATAGTTTGTCATCTTTTCATGGTCATCAGATATGACCCATTTGGACGGGCAGAGGCACCGTAGTTACCATAGAAACACCATCATCTTCTACAGCATTGATTCACCAGTAAAACTCATGGAGATGGATCAATGACAGTGGTTGTAGACACATGTTTTTACACTCAGTTAGCAATATCTTTGCTGAAAAAGTAACTTTTTCTTCATTTTTCTGTTTTGATACAATTAACTTTTAATTTACTCTGAGTTTCCATGAACATCTACATGATCTGTGGATTAAACATAGGAAGATACACGATCTACACTAAAAATGCAAAATACAGAAGATAATATTATTTTTAAAAAATGAATAAAAAAGAAATCAGTTATGAAAGGTAGAAATAGAGAAAAATTCATTTGGGAATTACCACAGAAGAAGCACTGGGTCTTTATGGGTTAATAATTATTATGTTAATAATGCGTGGGAGTGAGGAGTGGAAGTAGAATGCTGAAATTTTTTAATATACTTGGATACAAATTCAAGCATTACGTGGTTAATCATTAATTTAAAGAGAGCAAAATTTATGCATCATTATTTTTAAGTGAATTTGTGATGAATAATCTTCAATGAATCATACTTTAATAATTTCTCCCTTGATCCATGATGATGAAGATACTGACAAAAAAAGTCAGTTTTACTAAATATCTGTTGCCAAATTTCACAAACGATGAAAAGGTACAGGTAGAGTGTGCTGAGTACCAATACTCTAAGAAAAGGCTTTAGAAAAAGGTTGACTTTGGGAAAAATGTGGCAATAAGAATAATATCCATTCATCTTCGCCTTCTCCTTCTTCAGAGGACACATGTGGTCATTCAGGTGAAAGCGCCGGGTCAAAAGCTACAAAGGTCGAGTAGAAGATTTACAGGGTTGAAGGAGCTTAAGCTCTGCTGCCGTTGACCCTGACACAGACCTGATACATGAGGTGCAACAGGGACGGATTAAAGAGCGCTCTGAGGTTCACGGCTTCCACACAAACACAGCAGACACATGCGCAGTCACACACCTGCTCTTTTAGCACTCAGTGAATCACTCAGACCATTCCAGGTCCCGTGGGTGACATCTGGAGGAGGATCCCCCCTGTTTTTCATTCACTCCTGTAGAAATATGATGAGCAAACATCTCTTCAACACTTGAGCATTTCCTCTGCTCTGACACCCTGGTGTTTATGGCTGCGAAATGGATTCCTCTTCCAAATGTTAGGGTATAAAAAAAAATTAAATACATGTGGTTCATCCAAAAAGAATCTGCAGAAGTGAGTCACTGGTCTATTAGAGCAGTTACTTTAATACAACCATGACATTTATCTTCGGCTCAGTGTTGTACTTCGACATCTACGAGCATTAATGCTATAATGTTATTTATTTCGCTGGGTGATTTCATCGCAATCCTCCAAAGTCTATATCTAAACATGGAATATTTGATGAAAGGTGTGACACCCTCACAGCCTCCTTCTGCCCAAATCTGGAAGACACAACCTGTGTTATTTCTTCAGCTTGTAATGCTTGGAAAAATTAACCCATTTAATCCCAAAATAAGTTTATGCATTTCACTCTTTAGACCTCTCTAGCACATAATATGTATTAATTTTTTTCATTTTATGTTGGTGAAAATGTATAAAATTTGGACATGTCACTACTTATGGGTAATGATGCTACTGTTTTACCTGAGATCCCAGCGGGCTGACTGTGGCTCTCGAACTAAAATGAATCTGACACCCCTGGTTTAAAGGCTGTCAAAATTGCATGAGTTTGTGTGTTGAGTTTTGCTGCCATTTTAACCCTTTATTGGGCAAGTGACTATTTTTGGTAATTTCCTCATACATTACAAGACAGTGACAATCTCAGGTCCAGTGTGGTCTCCAGGGTGTGTAAGGTCCACCTCTGCATGAACAGTGAGTGAACCTGCTTTGTTAGGTACCATGAAGTAATGGTACTAATGTAAGGAATAGGGATGTAACAATTACCGGTATAATCATAAACTGCGGTAAAACTGCAGACGGTTAGTATTACCGTTTAAATTCTAATTCTCTCAGGATTGCCCAAAAAAGTTTCCGAGTCCTGCAGATGGTGCAAAATGCTGCAGCTCGGGTTCTGACTGGAGCTGGGAAATATGATCATATTACCCCAGTGTTGGCCTCTCTTCACTGGCTTCCATGTCAGGTTCGTGCTGATTTTAAGGTGCTTTTATTGACTTATAAAATTTTAAATGGAGCAGCACCTTCTTACTTAACGGAGCTGGTTAGAATGTATGCACCTTCTCGTGCCCTTCGCTCACAAGGATCTGGCCTCCTGACTGTGCCTAAAGTCAGGAAAAAGACTGTTGGTGAGCAAGCCTTTTCTTTCCGTGCGCCAACACTTTGGAACAGTCTTCCTCTGGACATAAGGCAGGCATGCTCTGTGGAGGTTTTTAAAGCAAAGCTCAAGACCCACTTGTTTACTCTGTGTTATATGTCTTGATTAGTTTTTACTGTTAATGTTTTTAGTTTTTATGTTTTATTGTGATTGATTTTATATCTGTACAGCACTTTGATTGAAAGCGCTTTACAAATAAATTATTATTATTATTATTATTATTATTATTATTATTATGATAACCGTGTTTGATTACCGCACTTTTCCGGAGAAAACGCCTGTGTAAAGATATGGTTTTATGTCAAATATTTGAGTATAGTTTTAATTTATTACAATTTTAATTTTCTATACCTAATATTTGGAACCAATATTCACTTTTAAAGTCTTTGAAAATGTTCATTAAGCATCTTTGTGTTATTTATGCAATAAATTATATACATTTTTCAAATCGGATTTTATATATTTTTTGTGTTTTCTGGCCTTTTATTTTAATATGGTAGGTTAATGGGAAAAAAATAATAGGCAGTTGATATAAATGAAGTTGTGCTGAAAAAAAAGATACCAAACATGGGTATAGTAAACATTTGTTTATGTAGTATATAAAGGCAAAATCAAAAGTACTGAAAAACGGCCAAAACAGGTTCAGACCCCTATAGGTTAATACTTGAATGTTTATGCCCAGAGAAAGTGCATTTTGCCAATTATTATTATTATTTTTTTCAAAATACTACTTGGTTAAATTATTTGTGTGTGTTTAAGTACTTTTTGAACATTTTGAGCACAATTTCAACAATACCGCGATAATAATGATAACTGTGATAATTTTGGTCCCAATAACCGTGATATGAAATTTTCATATCGTTACATCCCTAGAAAGGAATGATGTTCAAAGGGATAATGTGAATGTGGACAGGGGTCTGGATCAGCATGCATGCTAGTCTAATCTTCTAAAACACAAGTTCTTTTCACCTTACATGTGTTTTTCATGTGATTTTTATGTTTACTTCTTCTACTTTTTATTTTTTTTTTTGCCACTTATGGGTAAGGAACCAAATATGGTAACTTCACTGATCTTGATTTTCAACAATAACAAAATTTGAAAAATTTCAGAAAAGTAACAAAGTCTTCTAATGTCCTCCAATAACACACTGAGGCTGAAATTTGGAATTTCAGAGTACAGTAGCAGAAAAAATTATTAGACCACCCTTGTCTTCTTCAATTTCTTGTTCATTTTAATGCCTGGTACAACTAAAGGTACATTCATTTGGATAAATATAATAATAACAAAAATAGTTCATAAGAGTTTAATTTCAGAGCTGATATTTAGCCGTTTTCCATGGTTTTCTTGATAATAACCGAAATCACTTTAGTTCTTCCATCAATATCTATGGCATTGTACTGACAAAAACAGTGCTTTTAGGCATTCCATGTTTTCTTTTCTGTCTGTTTTAGTCACATGATACACACAGGAGTAGTGCTGGATTGCATAACCATTGTTTTTGATGACTTTTGATGGTCTAATAATTTTTTCTGCTGTGACTGTATTTCTATGAGTGCCCTATAAAGGGTTAAAGCCATTTATTTCGGTTTCTTTTTACATTCTGTGCCAAATATAGTGGAACAGCAGCATATATAACATTGCTGTAAAAGTCATGGTTAAACTTCTGTTACCAGACCCAAAATTTTTATTACTACTGATACAAATTTTTGCACTTTGCAAATTCATCCCATAGGCCGGAATTGGCCCCCAGGTCATATGTTTGACACCCCTGTCTTAGACCATGTTCTCTTGTACATATGCGGGAACAGATTATAAAGCTCCTTGAGGTAAACTTTGGGCAGACAAATATGTGACTTGACTTGCATCCACATCAATGTTTAATTCCATATCTGTGCATAAGCCAGATAAAACATCAAAGTACCTGGAATTTGTCAGGATCAGCTCCTCCAGCCTGACCCACAAAGATCCCTGAAGCCGTATCAAGCTCCATGAGGTCTGGCGATCGCTCGAACTTCACCACCTGGGGCTCGGAGTCACATCCCTGGTAAAAGGTCACCTGCTCCTCGAAGACTGACAGCGAGAAGCGAGTCCAGGTGCCCACCAGGCTCGGCACGTCGAAGCTGGCCGCCTCGTACGATGCCTCAGAGTCGGGTTCCGTGTAGAAGAACTGCACTTTCTGGCGACCCGACCGCACAGCGCTGAGTTTGACGGCGATGTACATGATCTTCTGCGGCCCATCGGTGATGGAGAAGAGGACGGAGGCGGAGGGGGAGGTGGGTTTGATGTGGAAGAGGAGGGAGAAGTGGCGGTAAAAAGGGTTGGGGACGAGGGCCAGAGCCGGCTGACCCGACACCGCCGCAGAGGTGAAGACGTAGGTGGCCTCTCCTCGAGGTCCGAACGCCCTGGTGACCTCATCAGGCAACGGGTCGCCAATGAGCTGGAGGAAAGAAAAACCACTTCCTCCTGCAAAAAGAAAGAAAAACGATAATTTACCTTCATGAGCTCAAAGAATCACACCAGGCCTTCGGGATGTAAAAACATAAATCCTTGCACATACATGACAAATACTGACAAATATGAACAGAACTCTACGTTTTGGAGTTCAGTCATCACAGAACAAAGACGAACATCTGATTGCAACAAAATAAGCACTTGCCAACAAACACATTTTGTCATTATTTCACTGGGACGTGATTGGTTGGTTGTATTTTCTGACACAGAACGACAGACTCATGAACTGGACTTGAAGGCAGCATTCGAAGGCCTGGTACGGTGGCCCTGAAGTGCAAAACACGAACGCAAAAGAGAAAACACAACAACAATACCTCAACGCGGAAGGAAAAGAATATATTACTTCTGGGTAAAGAGATGGGCAGTGACGTCGTCCAATCAGCATCGAGTCATGCAACCCAAAGGTACCTCCCTTTTCCGTTTGAGCTGATGTTGTGTTTTCTCTTGCATTTGTGTTTTCACTTTTGCGTTTGTGTTTTCTCATTTGTGTTCGTGTTTTCTTGTTTGCGTTTGTGTTCTCTCTTTTGCATTCATGTTCTCTCTTTCGTGTTTGTGTTTTCTTGTTTGCGTTTGTGTTTTCTTGTTTGCATTTGGGTTCTCTCTTTTGCATTTGTTTTCTCTTTTGCAGTTGTGTTTTGTCATTTGCATTCGTGTTGTCTTGTTTGTGTTTTCACTTTTGCAATCGTGTTCTCTCTTTTGCAGTTGCATTTTCTCGTTTGCGTTTATGTTCTCTTTTTTGCATTTGTGTTTTCTCTTTTGTGTTTGTGTTTTCACTTTTGCATTCATGTTTTCTCTCTTGCAGTTGCATTTTCTCTTTTGCGTTCATATTTTCACTTTTGCGGTTGTGTTGTCTCTTTTACATTCATGTTTTGCACTTCAGGGCCACTGTATCAGACTCAAAGACAGACAAACACAGAAATGATCAGCAAAACACACGTTCTTTGGAAAGGAAAATATGAAAATCATCAACAAAAATAACAAGTAGTTGGAATATTATGGAAAATGCAAATTAGAAGAGAATGCAGTGATGTTAAAATGGACAGCATGAACACAACAAATGTTACGTTTTGTGTGTTGTGTTTGTGTTTTTACATTCAGGCTGCAACACATTAAAAAAGTCGTAGCAATTAAGCATCTACCACTTTGTAAAATTGTCTATCATTATCAAATTTAGTGTTTTAAGATGCTTCATTCTCTTTTGCGGACAAATGGGGACCACATCAGTGCAGCACCAGGACTTTTGGAATGTGTGCACAACGTGGTTTTGCATCGTCTTGTTAAATCTGCATGGACAACCCTGGCACCATTGTCATCTTGTGTCAGTATGTGTTACCTCAAAATCTAAGTGTGATTTTCAGCATTAATGGAGCTTCACAAAAGTGGAATGACCTTTGACCCCAGACCAGGACAGACCCTGACTTCTGGACTTATTGCTGGTAACAGTCAGAGAAGACCATGGCACTTGTAGACACAGTTAGCATAAGTCCTCCTTTTGGCTCAGTGAAGATTGAACATACATCTGCGTCTATAATTCCGTATTGTAGATCTTTACAAAGGTTCTCCACTGTAATCCTGATCCATGTGGTTCTATCGGGTCTAGATGAAGCTCAGTCAGAGGGTCACAGATCCCTGTATTTAGTTTAGACTTGAACCCTTGCCCTTTACACCCTGAAAACTGAAATATCCAAATCCCCTACAAGGCTTTTTTGACGAACATTGTTATAAACATTTCAATGATTTTCTCACACATTTCTTGTCAAACTGGCTTTTCTACCAAATTATGATAGCAGTGACCTGTTCACATCACCCCATTTCATTACTTTAACATATTATTAGTCCCAAGTGTCTCTTTTTGCAGCGCTTTCTTGAATGTGTTGTAGCCTAAATGTGAGAAATTAATGGATATTTACAAATGAAATGAAGTCGACCAGTTAGAACATGAAATATATTATGTCCAGACGTCTCCAAAGTAAATATTAATATCATTGTATTCTTTTTTTTTTTTTTGCATTTTTCACGCTGTTCCTTTTATTTGGGGTTGCACAATGTCTCTTATTTTTGGTACTTTTCTAACATAAGGATAAGATTATGGGTTAAAATTGTAGGTTTGCCATTACAGAAAGTACAACAGGCTGCTTTAAATGAGTTAAAACCAACCAACCCACGAACGACAACTGCCTCTGGTCACAATGTAGAGGAACAAGTCCAAAACCACACTGACCCTCAGGTCAAACAGCAAACCACAGACCTCAAATGGCAACGTTTGATCGCAGATTTTTTCTTTCTTCTTGCCATGCAACTCTAAACCCATAACAGGGCTTGGAATAAACAGAGACCTACACTGTGTTTCAGAAATTACATTAAAATGCAATTAAACTGGAAATACAAATAGGTCACGCTATAAACATAATGCACACTGCATTACATTTAAAAGAGATGGTTTTGAAACTTTAAAAATTGATGGGATTTTTAGTGCAGCCTCCACTCTCTGGCACTTATGTACTGGATTTTGTGAATCCTTTAATAAAAAAAGCACTGATTACGTTCATAACAAAAAGCTGGGTTTACGATTCAATTAAATGAGAGAGTATACTTACTGGACTGATTCTTTAACCCTTAAAGACCCATAACTATTTTTGTCACAACTTCCAAATGTTTTTTCCCTCTTTTTCAAGTCACTTATCATCATTTATTACACTATCATCCTTTGTATTTTGCAGTTTTTCAGCAAAAATCGTGCATTTTCCTATATTTAATCCAGTGATCATGTAGATGTTCCTAAAAGCTCAGAATAAATCAGAAAAAAATGAAGAAAAAGTGACTTTCTCAACAAAATATATTAATCAAACATAAAACAAGTGTCTACAACTGCTGTCATTTATCAAACTCCATGGGTTTTACAAGTGAATCAATGTTGAAGAAGGTGACAGTGTTTCCACGGTAACTACGGAGCCTTTGAACATCTAAATAGGTCATATCTGATGACCATGAAAAGCTGAAAAACTGCATTTTACTCCAATTATTTACATGTGTTGATAGGATTAGTGGATCAACAGGTATTAAATAGTGTAGATCAGTAGATGCCTTTGGTCTCTGGTGGATGTTTGGGTCTTTATGGGTTAATACAAACAGAGATTATTACTTTGACAGCCCAGTTAGACAGAGGATTTGGCAAATCTCTCCTCCAGCTTCCACTTACTTACTACTTTTATTATGTGAAAGACCAGGGATGAAGTTTATGAAAACTGCTGATATTTCAGTTCCCATCCCACTCAAACAGCCTGAAGGGAAACAAGGGGCAGCCTTGAGACTGACCATTATATTCTCGTAAATCAGCATCACAAGGGAGAAGACGTTCTGGTCTGGCGGATTCTTTTACAGCGTTCTCCAGAGGGTCGCCTGTCATCACAGATTCATGAGTGAAACTGACCAGAAAGTCAGAACGTACTATCAGTGCATTAAAGGGTCACAGAGGTCAGTGGAGGTGGGGGTTTCCCAACGTTTCTAAAATGATGTTTAAGTAACAGTGCATCCTGTTAAGTTTTCTAAGTGTTTAGTTGAAGAGGGAAGGGAAAACGGTGACTCGGAGAAACAGCAGCTGAGTCCACGTGAAAGATGCCCACAAGACAGAATCTGAACCTGATCCTGATGGTAGATGGACCGTAAACATCACTTTTTATTGGACCAGACAAATATAAATCAGGAAACCAGTCAGAAGAAGACATTTTCAGCTGCAGTTTCTGTTACATAACAGTAAATCTAACTAAAGGCAGTTGTTTCTCACATTTCCTCATGTAAGGAAACAACTTCATGTTGAAATGATTAGTTTATTGGCAACCATTAAAGCTACATGAATAATTTAGTAATTTATTTTAAGAAAAAACAGAACATTCTCTTGTTTGAGCTTTCCAAAATGTGATGATTTATGGTGTAGGCTTAAAAAATATATCTAAAGACTTACTCTTCCAGACTAATTGATTTCACTGCTGGTTTTTTTTGTTTTGTTTTTTTAGAAACTACTTACTTGAGACATTGAATATGAAAAATCATACATACTTTAATCAAATAAATTGGAAAACAAATAACAAAAGTACTGGTTAGCTGATGTTTTGTATATGATAAAGTCTTATTATACGCATAAATATATTGGTTTATGTACATTTAATCAACAGATTTATTACTGCTGCAGTACAAAGAACCTGTAAAGTGTATTGTAATGTACAGACAGTGTTTTGAAGTTGAACTGGTCAGCATTTATTCTTTATTAGTGACTCAAAAATGTGTCACTACTTTTATTCTAGAAGCATCTTACTTGTAGACCAGTGTTTCCAGCTTATACTTTAGGATTACAGCAGGGAATTTTCTAAAGAATGGGGCATAAACTGCACCCAGTCTCTCAAAATAAAAGCAATTACATACCAAGATATAAAAGAAAAGAACATAGCCATCATGACCCGGTAGTTTTTGGAATTTTTAAGTCTCAACTCTGGCATTTTGGCCATTCCCATCTTGGGTTTTCAGAGCCAGTTGCGACTATATTTGTCCAAATGGGTGGAGCCAAACTAATGCTACCGCTAACTTCAGCTACTGAAAACACCGACCACACTGCTAAGCGATGATAAGGTGTATCAAACAATACAACTGACTTTGAGTTAAGTAAGAAAGAATTAGTGCTAGCTGGACTAATTTGCATGCAACACTAAATTAATGCTAATATTTACTATCATAGCCACATTATGCTAACATACTGTGTAGACTATTGCAACTAAGCACTGGTAAACCTCATGAAATGTTACTAAATAGGAAAATCTGTTGACAATCTTGAAAATACAAGTTTTTTCTTTTTTTTTTAAACAAATGTCTCAGCAGGTGAATATCCGGGGTGTATTATATAAAATTAACCCACATACTGCAATCATGAATTAGTAAATTAGCTACAGAAGACAGGAAACCAGTATCAGGCCATAAAAAACTTTTCTGCTGTAAAGTTGGACATTTTAACCTTTGGGTCTATGGGGGTTGACTCACTTTTGGAAGAATAATACAGCACTGAATTTATCCCCACAGCAGAGCATTTAAACATCAATATAGCCTCATGTTTTTGACATTTGTTGTTACATTGCTGACCTACCTGTTGAGAGGGCAGTCTGCTTTTCAGAGTTATTTATGACATAACCAGCCCCTACTTCCAACACATCTGCACTGACCAACACTAAACTGGCAGGGGATAATCCCAAACACATGTTCCAAAACACAAATACAAGTACTCAAAGTCCCTGTGCCATGAATGCTCAGTGTTCTGTTATGTTGACTTGCTCAGCAGCCACAGCTTAACATGGATCCTTTGGGATTTTTGTCCAGTTGGTGCTGGAGCAGGGCATGCAGGGTGGTCAGCTTCCCATTGAGGGCACCTGCTATTGGTTAATCTCACAGTGACACAGCTGCTGCAGCTGCCGCCGCACAACTTGGTTGGGTCAAATTCAGCATGCAATCAATGTCTGAGATGAAAAATGACCATACAGTCCTCTGCGCTGATATGTGAATTTGTTTGTGACTTTGAGAACATTCTCTTGGTTTATTTTTAAATATTCACATCTGGAAGCGCTACAACCACAGCTCCACTGAACAGACCATTAAACCAGTAAATGCTGAGCCTTATTGTCAGGTCGGCCAACTATTCTTCCAAACCAGTAACAGTGTGGTTAAATGACTATTGTGTAGCATTTGAAGCAATTACTTTTCAAATGTGTTTATCAGAGTTGTAATCTTGCAACCTTAGACCTACTCTTCCTATGTGGACTTGTGGATATAGCAAAAGCAAAAACCAGAAAGACTATACTTCTACCATTCAGGAATTATTTTTCATACTTGGGTCTATTTTTCATGTATTTTATAGGAATTTATACTGGAAAATGAGTAAAATCAGAAACATGATCACAACACTATATGAGACAAGTGGTGGTAAACACTGTATTATTTAAAGGCAAGTATTATTGTTCATTTACCGTGCATTACAGTGTAAACAGACCTGTTATTTCCACATTAAGGAATAAATTAAAACTAAGACAACCACAGGATGGTCACCCATTTTCGTGATAACACAGAAACTACAGTAAATTTAGGCTCCTCTCATACATAACATGACTATGCATCTCCTAACATGTCTCATATGCATCATTTCCATTTGTAAAAACCACATGCATTGCATTTTTTTCAAATCTCTGGGAGAAATTAATAGAAGAGATCAGACCAATACAGTCTGGGTGTAGTTCTTGGAGTGTTCCAGCAAAACTAAATAGCTCAAGAAGCTTAATGCACAGTAGCATCGAGTGTTTGTAGGTGGAGGTTTAATATGGACAAGTGAAACAGTGAGAAACAAGAAACAAGTGAAGTAGGTTTGACAAAATATAGACATGGACACTTACAAAACATGCAAAAATGTAAAAAAACAAGGACATATTTCTGTCAGCTATCAACTCATGATAGTTCAATTACAGCCATCTATCTGATACAGAGTGGGTGGAGGGGGTTGGAGCCAGGCGTAATCTGCCAGAGCAAATGAAACATGAGCTCTAGGATTTGTCAGGTTCCCAGGGTAGTAGCTCAGACCACCTTCCAATGTGGTCTAAGTGGCGGAATCGTAAAGTGCCCCCCACCAACGCCTGTACAAATTTAAAATATCATGATGCACAGGGTCAGGTCCAAACAGTTTTGAACATGACGTTTTTTTTAGCCTTTAGCTCTGATTGTGAAACCTGGATACAAATATTTGCACTATTTCTGCCATAAAAAGTTAGAAGAAGGCTACGTTCAGACAGCAGGTCTTAATGCACAATTCAGATTTTTTGGTGAAATCCGATTTTTTTTATGTGCTCGTTCATATTGCATATTAAATACGACTTCTATCAGTTTTGAAAATGAACTGAATATGATCCTGAAGTGACCCGCATGGGCAGAAGAGGTCCTGATTGTAACACGTGACCACGCAGACACGCACTGTGTTTACAGAAGTATGCATGTTCTTCCCGCCACTCCCCCTCTCCTGGGACGCAGAATTGTGACGTTTGTCGCATTGCAATGACATAAAGGTCGGATAAATGCGACCTGGCTGCTCAGACTGAAGTCACATTGCAAAATATCAGATACGTATCGGATTTAGTACCACATATGAACGTGGCCTGGGTTGGATTTGAAAAAAATCGGATTTGTGCTGTTCAAACTGTCTTTAGCAGATCAGATACAGGTCACATATGGGCAAAAAAATCAGATTTGTCTGCAGTCTGAACATAGTGGACAAGTGGGGTCTGCTGCTTATACTGTTGGAAAATCAGGTCTGAATCTACTTGTTTTCTCTAATAGGCACTGGATTGTGTGAAACCAGAGTTTGCTTCCTGTCAAATTCTTCAGCCTCATATTAAAATAAAGCAAAGATAAGCAGACTAAGGAACAGTTTTTATCCACAGACCATCAGGCTATTGAACCACTGACTAACTGCAACTCACATTTGGACATATTACTGCATATCTGCACAACAACATTAAAAATACTTGCACTCAATGCCCTACCACTGTGACAAAATTTTGTATCTTCCACAATCCATCTTTAATTTTTTGCACCTGAGTACTTGTTTTATTTTATTTTACCTATTTATATTTCCTTGCTTAGTTTCCAGTTTATTTCATTTATTTCCTTTTAGTTTAAATTGTTTTAATTATAGTTTATTTCTTTTAATTCATCATAGTTTACTTTAATTTTTTACATTAGTCGTGTGGAGGAAACTCGCAAAGTAAGAATTTCATTGCTTAGTATTGCTGTGTATCTTCTGTTCTAAAAGGGAAGTGGATTCTGTGTGAGTGTGTTTGTGTGTGTGTGTGTGTGTGTGTCTCGAGCATCACACAAAATCCGGAAAGAGCTGACTGCTGCTGTTTGGCATACTTACGTATTTTTGGTCAAGAAAGACACTAGCGAAAACAGCAAGTTGATAGGACCAATATTTGAAGTAATATTAATAATTTTGGAATACAACAGCCTTACAATCATGCCGAATACTTTGGCGGTGACTGCTGGACAAATGCGGTACAGCATGCATGAATACACAACAAATATAGAGGCTGATTTTAAAAACAGCCCCCCTTTTCACATCCCACCCTCTGTATTGGCAATGATGAAGTCCAGCATATCATCAGTACCAGTTGTAATCTATTACATCAACTAAATAGAGTCACAGAAAAACGTATAAGACCACCCTTGTTTTCTCCAATTTCTTGTTCATTTTAATGCCTGGTACAACTAAAGGTACATTTATTTGGACAAATATAATGATAACAACAAAAATAGCTCATAGTAGTTTAATTTCAGAGCTGATATCTATTCATTTTCCATGTTTTCTTGATAATAACCAAAATCACTCCAGTTTTTACATCAATAGATATGACATTGTACTGCCTAAAACAATGCATTTAGGCATTCCATGTTTTCTTTTCTGTCTGTTTTAGTCGCATGATACACACAGGAGTTAGTACTTGATTGCATAACCATTGTATCTGATGGCTTTTGATGGTCTAATAATTTTTTTAATAGCTGTATGTAAAATAATAACTATCACATTTCAAACAGTTGTAATAGAAATACATCAACTATCATATGTAAATAATAAGTATCATAGTTATCAAAGGACCAGCAGATATCCGCATTTGAAGAAATATCTCTAATGGAAAAATTAACACACAGACTGAGACTGCAAGAACCACAACTGGATAAAAAGTGGAATAAATGGACTATATTTACACAAAATCAATAGACTGTCTGTTGCTACCCGGGCTCATTGTTTTCTTTTGTACTTATTTGTGCTCTCGTTTGTCTGTTTTTTGTTTTGTTTTGTTTTGTTTTTTTTTTGGGGGGGGGGGGTTTCTTTTGTTTGTCTTTGTCTTTTTTTGGTTACTGTTACAATTCTACATAAAACTCAAAAAAGATTTAAGTTACAAAAAATAAAAAAATTAAATATCATGGTTAACCAATTAATTTTTATGTCAGTACCTATAAAACATCTTTTCTCCTCAGCATAAAAACTACCACATCTAGAACTTGTGATTCCCCACAGGTCAACGCACTAGTATGACAATAAACTTCTTCAATCTTGAAAACAGGAAGTCTTTACCAAACTTCTGCCCCAAAGTTGCAAACACAGTAAAGACTATGAACAACTACCCCCAACACCAACACTGGCCATAAAAAAACCCCTTCATCTTCTCAGCTGTAAGTCAGTGATCAGCTGTTCCTTTAGTCTCGCTGTTATCCACTGAACAGATGGACGCTGGCATAACATGCAAACGTGGGAACTCTGCACCTGACACTGTGGTTCTGTTTCTCCACGCTCACAGGCTCTATTGTATGGAACATACAGCCCTGAAGGCACTGCCAAATAAAAATGAGCTCATGTATTCTGTTCCACAGGATTATTGTGGTGCCATGCCTGTACTTTCCAACACTCAAGAAATTCAATGGTTGTTTGACTGTGTGAAAAAAGGATGTTGCCACTAAGGAAGGACAGACAGACAGACCGACAGACAGACAGACAGATGGACAGACTGAGGCACGGGAAGGAAATGCGTGTCAGATGTCCATGGGAAAGTGGTCCATGAGGGACTCCGAAAGGGATAAAGCCCATAGACGGGATCAGTCCCAAAAGCCTGCACTGATACAACATGCCAGCTAAAACATACTGAAATGTCATTGTGGGACTAATTGACTGCTGCAGTGTCAATGCCCCCCCCCCCCAAGGGGAAAAGGGAGACTAAGAAACATAAGGAAGGAAAATCTGCACTGAAATGATCAAACACTTTCCAATTTTGCAAGTCATAGTCTAGAGCAGTTGGATTTAATAATAATAATAATAACTTTATTTGTATAGCACCTTTAAAAACAAAGTTTACAAAGTGCTTTGACAGAGAGCACAACAGCAGGATACACGAAGCAACTAAAAACACTAAAACAGAAGCAACACAATTAGAGAGATGTATGAACAAGCTGATTATCAAACAGGATCAAATTTAAAAATTGAAATTAAAAATTAAGGTTAAAAAGGGGACAGATATCACATAAAAGCAAGTCGATAAAAATGTGTTTTAAGAAGTGATTGAAAAGATGTTACTGATTCCGCAAGCCTTATCTCCTCGGGCAGGCCATTCCAAAGTCGAGGGGCCCTGATGGAAAATGCCCGGTCACCTTTTGATTTAAGCCTCGACTTTGGAACAGCCAGGAGCCCTCTGCCCCCCTGAGGATCTAAGGCTGCGTGCTGGCTAGTAGTCAACTAGCATTTCTTCTATATAACTTGGGGCCAGGCCCATTCGAGCTTTAAAAGTGATCAGTAAAATCTTAAAATCAATTCTAAAACATACAGGGAGCCAGTGGAGGGATGCAAGGATAGGAGTGATATGATGTTGTCTGCTAAAACCAGTGAGACAGACCCTTCACATGGATTTGGTAATTACATCTATCAGTCTATGATATCCCCAGTACTTAAACTCCTATGAGTGACAACAACTTCCTTTCACGGGGTAGATTATAAACAATCCAAAAACAGAAACCACAGACAGGGGTAGAATTTTTCTTTCCCGACAGACCAATTTAATTACGTTATGCTAAAAGCTAACTATGATATTTTGACTCAAAGTGGCACAAAGCTACCAAACACTGACACTTTAATTAAATAAACTCTGTGATGTGACAATATGCAAAATGCAACAAGAACATACAGGTAGAGTCAAAGCCAAAAATGTTTTGAGAAGCCGATTCTAAACCCTAAACCAATCCTATGGGTATGATGTGTAGCAACCGATAACACAACAATGGTCAATAATGTAATATCTTTCAGTTACATAATACTTTTGGTCATTTTAAGTGTAATACAGCCAATAATGTGGTAAAATATTGGAGACATAATTACGGAGATACTGTGTTGCATAGCACGTATCCTTAATGAAAAAATACAAAGACTAGTTCATCCACTATATCTATGTTTGATGAGCAAACTGCATTAAATCTGCAAAAAAAATGCACTCCTATTTATGTACTGGTACATTATTGGCTGCAGTTGCTACATTTTCAAAGGATTTTTTTAATGCTACGTCAATAATAATAATAACATATTACATTATTGACTTTATTACACTTAAAATGGTCATAATTGTTATGCATCATATATTTAAAGCCTAGATGTTCCAGCTAATCCAAATAAAGTGGTGTTTCATCCAAAGGTTTTGAAGATCTGAAACTGTGAAATAACTAGATAATAAAAAAAGAAAGAAAAAAGAAACATGGAAAATAATTATACAAACTAATATGGAACTAAAAAAGCTGTTACAAACTGTACCTTTACTTAATAGGTATGATACAGAGATAGAAGATTACTACACTTACACTACAAATATGAAATAAAAATACTACAGGAAGGATTAAGTACAAAACTGAATTATTCAATAAAACTTTCTTGGGTAATAATAATAATGGATACAATAGCATCTTTAAAATGTTTATGTATTTGCGATGAATGCTAATGCTTACAGGACACTTTCAGCCAAAAGGTTCATGAAATATTGAGGAAAAAAGGGGAAAAAAAGAGGTTTTCAGATATGAAGATATATATATGTATCAGTACTTTTTATGCCAGATCAAATACCTTAACTTAGATCTGATGACTAATAATAAATGGATGCTATGTAGAATCAACATCTTGTGCAACAAAGTGAAATATAGTGGTGACATGAATAACTCTACAAACTATTTCCATGTTGCAAATGATCCTTTTTTTTTTTTGGATGCAAATTTAATCCCAGTCCAGTGGAAAAATACACTTTTTGAAGCTTAGGAAGCAGATACTAATATTAAAGTTTGCCTCAGAGGGCCAAACTTCACATTTACAACCAAGAAAATCCATGAGAAAAACAAGGAAAACTTTTGAACTCTGAGTTGGAATGGAAGGAACTTAACCCTTAAAGACCCAAACATCCACCACTGACCAAAACCATCTACGATTGTAAACTGTTTAATACCTGTAGATCCACTAATCCTACCAATACATGTAAATAATGTGCATAAAATACAGTTTGTCATCGTTTCATATTCATCAGATGTGACCCATTTGGATGTTCAGAGGCTTCGTAGTTACCATGGAAACACCGTCCTCTTCTACAACATTAATTCACCAATAAAACCCATGGAGTTGGATCAGTGACAGTGGATGAATACACTTGTTTGTACATTTAGTTATTGATATCTTAGCTGAAAAAGTACATTTTTCATCAGTTTCTTCTGTTTTTGAAATAATAACCTTCAAATTTAATCTGAGCTTTTATGAACATCTACATGATCAGTGAATTAAATATAGAGAAATATATGATTTTCACTTTAAAAAAACGCAAAACAGAGCATATAATTTATAATAAATGGTGATAAATCACTAAAGAAAGGTTAAATCTAAAGAAAAGTAGCACTGGGTCTTTATGGGTTAAACCTTGAATTAGTTTTAAGTTAAGCTCTTTTGTTCCTGACAAACCTAAATATCCTTTGCATAAAAGTGAAACCCCGTCATTCCTCCGTCTATAAATATACAAAAATATGTCCGACTTGTAAATGTGCTGCATTGCAAGTTAAGGTTTAAAGTCCAATACATCACTAACCTCCATCTGCAATCCTTTTATGGAAATGTAAATACTGCAATAATGGGTTCATATAATTATCTAACCATTGAAAATATTCATACAGTTTATTTTAGACGCAGGACTAGAGTGTGTTTGTTTCTCTACGTTTAAAGAAGAAAAAAAAAAGTACAAGGGTCTCTTTGGGGGAATGGGACCTTCAATATTTTGCAGAGTTGACTTTAAACACCTCACACATCAATAAGTGACCCCAGTCCCAATTAGAGCAGTAGGTTCAACCATTAACACCCCCAGCTGTAGTTCTGCCCCCCGGGACCAGACCAAACCAACTGGACTGTGTGGCTGAAACGCAGCAGTTAACACTTCAAACAGAGGCAAAGCAGCTGCAACAGCCTCAGCCTCAAACTTTAATCCATGTTTGAATAAGCTGAGAGTCAGTTAAAGTTGACTGATGGCGGTTCTTTGAGTGTATATGACATCAGGGGGATTTGTTTTGGTCTCTTCAAGCTTTAGTCAGAGGACGCAGATTTGGAATAATTAGGTTTTTTTGGCCACAGTCCAATTGAAATAAGGTACATTTGCACTTTGTGAAGAATTTAGTTGGTGTTGAGAGACGAGAGCTGCAAAAGTTTGGAAGTACTTAGTATCTATAGTAGGGGTGTCAAAAATACAGCCCGCCAAAGGTTCCAATACGGCCCACAGGATGAATTTGCAAAATGGAAAAATGACACTGAAGATATTAACAGTGAAGGGTATCAAACTGCATTATGAAAATATTTACATTTACAAGCTATTTGAACAATAGAATGTGAATAATGTTCACAAAAGTTGAGGGAGTGAAGTGCAATACAGAATGTGCAATAATAGGTGAAATAGTGACCCCTCCGTCGTGCAATATTTTTTTACCTTCACTAACTTATTTATTTTAGTGCAGTTTTTAATATTTTATTATATATATGGGTTGTTTTTAGTTGGTGTTTTAAAATTTTTTTCTGTGTTTTATTTCATGCTGTGCATTTTGCAATTTCATTCTGTAACAGCATCTGGGATGTTTTTATTGAATGATAATTAATAAATCTGAATCTGAAATGATGTAACATACACATAGGATGAATTTACAAAATGGAAAAAGTACACTAAAGATATTAACTGTCAAGGGTGTCAGATTGCATTATGAAAATATTTACATTTATAAGCTACTCTAACAATAAAATGTGAATAATGTTAAACACTGTAACGTACACATACAGATGCCATATTACACCATAAAGACCAAAGTTACTAATTAAGTTTAATTTTCACTCTCTTTATATTTTCACACAGTTGGAGGTGTTTAGATAATGCTTTCCATTCAACAGAAAGGAAATGAAAGACTTATCTAAGGGGGGGTCAAACATATGGCCCGGGGGCCAAAACCGGCCGGCCAAACGGTCCAATTTGGCCCACAGGATGAATTTACAAAATGGAAAAATGACACTAAAGACATTAACAGTCAAGGGTGTCAACCTGCATTATAAAAATATTTACATTTACAAACTATTCTAACAATAAAATGTGAATAATCTAAAATGATGTAACGTACACATACAGATGCCATATTACACTATAAAGACTAAAGTCACTAATTAAGTTTCATTTTCACTCTTTTTATCTTCACACAGTTGAGGATGTTTAAATAAGGCAATAATAATGAAAGAGAATGAAAGACTAATCTAGGGGTGTCAAATATATGGCCCGGGGGCCAAAACCGGCCCGCCAAAGTTTCTCTGACAAGAGCGTCACGTCTGTCATATCTGTGATTGGTTTACTCGGCACCTCTTAGTCCCGCCCTCATATTTGGATTCAAGCCCCGCGATGGACTCTTTGCACAGCCCCACTACTTCCTGAACTTCAGGTGGGTCCTTTATTTCCTGTCTTTCATGATTGGACACACGGATTAATCCAAGTGTGCCTAATTAATCAGTAGTCACAACAAGAAATAGCAAACACATGACTGATGACGGATGACTGGCCAGGCCAGTATGTAACTCAAAAGTAATACAGGAGTCATGTAACAAATAATCTGTAATAAATTACAGTTTGGAAGTAACTTGCACAACACTGATAAAATATATAATTACCTCCACCAAGTGTAATGGGGTCTGTCAGTCTGTCTGTCAGCAAGATAACTCAAAAAGTTATGGACAGATTTCCATGAAATTCTCAGGAAATGTTGATACTGGCACAAGGAACAACTGATTAAATTTTGGTGGTGATTGGGGGGGACAGGGATGGGGGGTGGGGGATTTTTTGTTTGTTCATCTGTCTGTTAGCAAGATAGCTCAAAAAGTTATGGACGGATTTGGATGAAATTTTCAGGAAATGTTGATACCGGCACAAGGAACAAATGATTAAGTTTTGGTGGTGTTGGGGGGGGGGCTGATCTGCCTTGGCGGAAGTCTGCGCTCTCTGAGTGCTTTTCTAGTCTGTGATTGGTTTACTCGGCACCTGTTAGTCCCGCCTTCTTATTTGGATTCAAGCCCCGTGATTCCAGGTGGATTTCTCTTTGGCTGGCCAGGCTAGTATGTAAACTCAAAGTAATACAGGTGTCATGTGACAAGTAATTTGTAATGTATTACAGTTTGGAAGTAACTTGCCCCACACTGATAAATGGGTCCAAAATGAACCTTCAAACATGTAAATAAATGTCATGAAGGGCGTCCTGTGTGAAGGGCTTGTCCTTAAACAGTGGGTAATTCCCTGCCTGCATAGAGGCTTCTTTCTGATTCTGTCCCACTCCGTCTCTGCTCATCCTTTAATGCTCGGCTGAACACTTAATTGCCACCCGTCAAGTGTTACTGGTTTTGGAGGGTGGGCGGCTGGCTGTGCCCTTTGACCCCTGGCAGAGACGCTGGGCCGCCCCGTCTCATCCCAGCCACAAGGCTCTCTTGTTATTGGCCCGGACACTGCTGCCCTTTTCCCCCGAACCGAGGACACAGTCGCTACACTCTTCACTCGGACCGGGCCATTTTCCCACCCACCGCCACTATCATAAATGCCAACCGCAGCCCCCCCCTCCTGTTCCCACCCCCACCACAGATGGGCCAATTGTTTCCCTCGCTGTGTCTCTGGATGCTGAAACACCAGTCGGCTCTAAATCCACACAAAATTCCAAGGCTGCAGATCAGAAACGGCGAAAGCATGATGGGGAGCAGATAACCCGGAATGGAAAGGCACGGCCGGCATGCAAGTGTAGGATGTGACGGCGCTGATTAGAACCCGATTGGACTGATCCTGCATGTGACAAACGACCAACTATCCTGTCCAACCAAGATAATCCACTGTCAACAGTTTATCATAGTATGAAACATTGCAGTGGAAATGCGTGCGTACCATATGTGCTACCTCCCGATAAATTCTTCAAGTTCAGAAAAAAGATGATCCCCTGATAAGAAAATGGATAAAAGTTCCCTCATGGTAATAAATACTTGACGTACAAATCGCTTCATGCCTCCTATCTCCCTGCCTTTCCCTTCTGTCTGTGTTATGGGATGAGCCTACGCAGAAATTATGGAAATTCATGCCCAGTAAATTCCGTTTAATGACAGCGCGCCAGAATTTCACAACATGAGGTCAAAAGTTGAAGGTAAATTGAGTCAGTGTCATTAAGTTTTGATCATTTATCATCCAAAATCCACATATTCATTATTCCTGTACAAGTATAGATTCTTTTAACGTCACTGTCATGTTTTGTCTTTTACATTGTTTTTGTTGTTGGGTGTTTGACATCATTTTTACCTCGGTTTACATCATTTTTTTCATGTTACATCATTTGTCATGTTCCTCATGTTCCTCATATACTGCTGTTGTCCTGTTATAAAGTTCAAATTGTTTTGTCTTGTTGCATATTTTGTGTAATTTTTGTCATGTTTTACAATATTTCCATGATGTTACGTTGTTTTTGTAATGCTACTTCTTTACATAATTTTCAGCATGTTATTTTTTGTTGTCAAGTAACGTCTTTTTCATAATTTTCATCATGTAATGTTACTTTTGTCAAGTAAAATTTTTAACATCGTTTTTGTCTTCTTATGTCTTTTTCATTATTTTCATCATGTTTTCATCATGTTATGTCTTTTTCATCGTTTTTTTATTATGTTGGTTTTGTTATGTTACATCTTTTACATCATTTTCATCACATTTTTTTTGTCATGTTACGTCTTTTTCATCATTTTTGTCATGTTTTTGTTGTGTTATGTTTTTTTTTTTGTACATTTTTTCATTATGTTATATTAATTTTGTCAAGTTACATTTTTAACATTGTTTTTGTCATGTTGTGTCTTTTTCATAATTTTGTCAGATTTTCATCATGTTACATGTCATGTTACTTTTACATCGTTTTTTATTATGTTGGTTTTATTTTGTTACATCTTTTACATCGTATTCATCATGTTATTTTTTGGTCATGTTATGTCTTTTTCATTATTTTTGTCATGTTTTTGTCGTGTTATGTCTTTTACATTTTTTCATCATGTTATGTTGTTTTTGTTCTTACATCTTTTTCATAATTTTCATCATGTGATGTCACTTTGGTCAAGTCAAATTTTTAACACTGTTTTTGTCTTATGTCTTTTTCAGTATTTTCATCATGTTTTCATCATGTTACATCTTTTTTTATTGTTATGTTGGTTTTGTTTTATTACATCTTTTACATAATTTTCATCATGTTATTTTTTGTTATATTATGTCTTTTTCATTATTTTTGTCAAGTTTTTGTCATATAACATCTTCAACATTTTTTCATCATGTTTTGTTTTCATTATGTTACCTTTTTTTTGTAATTTTCATCATGTTATGTTACTTTTGTCAAGTCAAATTTTTAACATTGTTTTTGTCATGTTGTCTTTCATTATTTTTGTCAGACTTTTGTCATCTTTTACATCATTTTTGTATTGTTATGTGACATCTTTCACATAGTTTTCATTCTATATTATTTTGTCTTGTTGTGTCTTTTACATCATTTTCATCATTTGGCATTTTTACACTATTCATCATCTTAATTCTTTTACAATGATTTCATCTAATTTTGTTGTTTTCATTATGTTACCATCTTTCATATCGTTTTTGTAGTGTTACGTCTGATATGTTCTTTTTGTCATATTAAATTGTCCTTACCATGTTAACTTTTTTTAATATAATTTTCCTAAATTTACATCTTTTACAGTGTTTTCATCATGTTAAATCTTTCGTACCATCTTCATTTTGTTTAATCTTTATTTATGTGTGCTGATAAATTGAAATGAAACTTAATTTTAAGAAGGTGCACAAACTCAACTTGACTCAAATGTATTAAAACTAAGTAATTAACCTGTTTTGAAAATATCAGGAGTAGAAAGTAAAGATATTTGGGTTAAAATGTGGGGATTAAAACTAAAAACTTCTCAGAAAAATAAATACAGACGCCCGAAAACTCTATGAAAGTACAATGATACAGCAGTACTAAATGTAGGAGTGGTTATGTAACAAATGTAACACACACTAGTATCCCACACATATAACTGTCTCTGAGAGAGCCCCAATGTTTTACTCAGTGTGTGGTTTATGTCTGAGTTGAAAGGTCATCTAAACAACAACCCTACTTGGTTAAAGAATGGAACATAACAAAACTCAGCTCCTTAAGCCCCGGACATTTACATTAAATATTCCAGTGGGAAAGCATATGATTAGATAAATGTATAGTAATATAACTGAGGCAACATGCTGCAAAATTTATCAAACTTCTAGACACAGAGGAAGGAAAAAGGCCTCTGGAGGATTTTCAACCATAAGTGTGTCTAATCTAAACTGTGTACATTATGCTTTTCTCATCCTTTTGTTGATATAAATGCACTTAAATACACAACAACTGGAAAAAATAGTCAGATTACTATTATTTGGTATAGCTTACAGACTGGGGAGGGTTTCAAAGAACCTGCAGTGTTGCTGTTGCTGACCATTGTTGACTGTAAAAACAGTGCAGATGCAATTTTGCACTCTGCAGCTGACAAGACAATCACAATAACATGACATGCAGCCCAGGACAGTGACGGAATCTCAGTTGTGCACCATGCATTTGCACTAAACAACCTTCATTGGACATGTGCAGCAGACACACAGTGACTTTTTTCTTTTCTTTTCTTTTTTTTTTTTTTTGCATGTTTCAACCTCTGAAAAGCACATGGTTGTATTACTGGCTAATATTACATGGCATAACAAGAACCTTCCAGGAATCCTCTTGTTTCCAGTGTACCTGCACAAACATGAAACTGTCTTACCCATTTATCACTGAGAAATTTTAATTGATAATAACAGAAGCTGATGTAACATTCGTTTTGATGGATTGCATCACTCAAGTTGCTGCACTTTTTTTTTTTAAACAGTCCTAGAATCAAAATACCAAGTGCTGCCTTGTAAGAGGAAAAACTTACATTATCAAAAATTGATAACGCTTTATTTTAAGGTGTTAGTGAATGTTATGTAATAGGTTATTATGATAGGAAAATACCTTTAGAAACACTTGCAACTTGTTAGCTACTTAATAATATCAATTAAAACCTTTATTCATTTAGGCCTTTATTTATGCTTTATTAGAATTAGATTAAAACACATACTTAATTATACACATAATATTATTGCATATATAGTTTTTTAAGTTAACTATTGTTTTGCAGCTGCTAGATTTAAAGCAAGAACAGTTCTTAAAAACCTTTTATCAAACACTTATTAAGAGTAAACAGTAGCTAAGGTTTTGCAGCTTCTTGAACTAGTATGAACGTTTTATTCAAATGTTAAGGGTTGAACTCTACTAAGGCCAACAGATGGATAAAACATGCAAAAATATTTAAAGTGGGCCAAAAAACAATGACAAGACACCATTTGAGCCCCGTGGACATGTCTTTTACATGTCTATGGATGGACACACACCCAGAACAACGCATAAACATGACAAAAAAAAAAATGACGTGACATCGGATTCAAAATGTATCACCACACGGGATACATTCTAACCCGCCGGGGTTACCTTTCCAGTTACTAACTGACAAGCATGGAGGATGGCCGGGCTCGTGCTCAGGATCGGGCAGGATGTGACACTCCACCGGGAGCCGCCCGATGTCCAGGGACGCCCAGCAGCTGTCCTGCAGCACATGGCAGAACCTGCGACAGGGCAGGTGTGGGGGAGAGACAGGTGAGGAGCACCTGGGCGCCAGCAGGAGGCAGAAGAACCACTCTGTGGCCTGGTGACACCCTGCCCTTTTGAGCCATGCCCACTCCTGTAGGACCGCCCCTACCTCCGCCACGGATGTGTGATTGAAAAAGTTGGGCAGCATGAAAAACCTTGGCCGTTTGCCAGAGCAGAGCGGCCAATCAGAGGGCACGGGGAGACAAGGTGGGTAAGAACCATTGGTGTGACTATCAGGGTAGGTTAGCGTGGAATTAAAATCAACCTCGTTAGTTGCACTGATGTTAGACAATTCACCTACAGTTAAAGCAGTGATATTACTTAGTAAGACCTTACCACTTTGAGGGTCTTTTGAATCCTTGACTGACTCTAGATCTGACCCAGGATCAGCCCTGGATCCTGACTCAGCAGCATCCCCTGAAACCATCCCACTCCCCCCCTCCACCCTCACCCCACTGAACCTGTCTGGATTACCCGTTGTGTTAGGGTTAGCGCTCTCCACCTCTGTCAGGCTTCCGTTAGTAGCAGTTCCATTGGTTGGGGTTGGGGTCGGGGTTATGGTCGGGGTTGGGGTCGGCGATGCATCCCACGCCGCGACAAACTTACGGATTCCACTGGCCACGTTGATGATTTCTTCCCCAACCCCAGACAAGTTGTCATCCTCCTCCTCCTCCTTTTTACCACCAGGTGTGACGGTGCCAGCTGTTGTTCCTTCTGCCATCGTGTTTGTCGGGGTCTCCGTGGTGGTTTCTGTATCTGTGACCCACCACCAGGCCTCCAGGCTCCCCACACAGAGAACCAGGAGAAGGATCTGGATCCTGGCCATGCCGCTCAGTCCTGCAGCAGCCGTCCAAGAGTCTCAGAGAGCTACCGAACGCCACACAGAGCTCTCACTGTTTCCCACCACGCCACCTGTTAACCAGCCGCTCAACAGTTAAATCCAAGCTGTGCAAGGGCCACTGAGCATCCACTGAATGGAAGCACAGACATAAAAATCTCACACTCAGAGACCCTCCCTCTGGAGTCCAAGTGTATGGCTGCTCCAAACTCCCTCATGAAAAGCACTTACATGGACAGGGGGAGACCCAACAGCGGAGGCAGGCTCTCCTATAGTGCTGATGGAAGCCATTGGTTACTCACATTTGCCACAACACACAGTAAAACTCCTCCCTTGTATGAGCTGATGAGTGGGTCCCCTAAGACCTTTTCTGCAGCTTGAAGGAAAACCAAGCATTACAAAATGCACGTGTTTGTATAACCACAGTGACAAACCCATCCTGCATAGAAATAACCTCCGTAAAATATAAGTTATGTGCCATGATAAACAAAAAAATGTATATCAAGTTGACAGTCTAATTCAAGCTGTCAGCCGTATCATATGGGCAGCAACCTCAGGTCAGACTGAGTGACTGAGAAAGGGCACATTTACATGACAAACCCCAGTGCATGTTAAATAATATGTAGTGGCTCTTCTTAAATAAACTACAATAGAAAGAATCCCAAATTACATACAGCCCCAGTTATTATCAACAATACACAAACAACATCTTTAAACTGTCATTTTGATGCAATCTGACCTCAGGCACCATCTGTCAACATAAGTACTCCCAAATGAAAAGCACAGCCAAGTCCTATTGTCATCATCAATCCATCAGGATCATCTTTAATAAACCACATAAACTACCTGAAATGTAATGAGTAAGAGCGAGAAATGTGATCGATCCTAATCTGTTCATGCAGTTCTCTTAATCAAAAGCAATTAAGGCAAAAATTAAGGTTTGCGAGGTCAAAATGACCCTGTGGCCACTAAAGGTGATTCTAATCATATTAAAGATATAAGATTTATAAATATGTACAGCCATTAGGTCATAATAGCCTTGACCTTTGACCACTGAATGTTAATTCAGTCTCTTCAGTTCATCCTTGTGCAGACATCTACAGTCACATTTTAAAGGTACCAGGGACAGACCGATGGATGACCAGCTTTTACACCATGGTTGCATCTGAAAGTCATTTAATTTAAATGTGCCGAGCTCTCACACTGCTAACATTTGACCTTTCAGATGGTTACCAGGGATACAAGCATTTGGCATTTGGCTACTTAGCTATCCAATTATATGGTAAACACCAAACTGATACCAACTAATCTGTGGTTTGTTTAAGGGCATAGTGACACTGGAAGAACCTTAATGAACCTTATGGTCCTTTGAAATGTGTAATTTACTCTGTGAAGGTGTTAAATCTGTCAACATTAATAGTATGCACATACTTTGGGATACATATTTATTCTAGGCATCAGATTTAGCTTTTCTGCTACAGAAAAATGCAGGTGTTTGCAAAATAAATGCGAAAATTACTTTCTTATCCTTGCTATCTGCACTGATTTGCCCTGCTTTAATTTTGGAAGAAACCAGATAGTCTTTATGCTAAGCTAAACTAAACATGTTCAGTTGTCAGTGGTATTGAAGCTTTTTTGTTTTTAGCTTTTTTTCAGTCTTTGTCTGTAAAGTATTGCTAAATGTAGTAGATGTTCTTATGTATGTATGTACGTATGTTCTTAGTTCTTATGCTTTTATTGTCTGTAAGGTGACCTTGGGTGGCTTGAAGGGTGCCACCAAATAAAATGTATTATTATTATTATTATTATTATTATTATTATTATTATTATTATTATTATTATTATTATTATTGCTATTATCATTATTATGACCAAACTGCAGTAAGTTGGACTACGAGGCTATGATTATTTTAGTTTTACAAGTTGCAAAAAGATCAAGGGAAACAGCAAGTCAATCTTAAAAATAAGAAAACACATCCCTACAAACATTAAAAATAGACAGCAAATATAATACTACATTTTATTATTGCAGTAGTTTTTATTTACTAATTTTTTTCAATTTCAGATGGTGTCTTGCTAACACTAGCCGCTAGCTGCTTTCAGTCTTCATGCTAGGCTAAATACCTGCTGAAAAAAAAAACAAAAAACTCTAGAGCAGGGGTGTCAAACTCCAGTCCTTGAGGGCCGGTATCCTGCATGTTTTAGATATTTCCCTCTTCCAGCACACCAGGTTCAATTAATGATCGGCTCATCATCATGCTCTGCAGAAGCCTGATAATGATGTAATGGCTTCCAGGTGTGATGGAAGAGGGAAACATCTAAAACATGCAGGATACCGGCCCTCAAGGACTGGAGTTTGACACTCCTGCTCTAGAGGTCCTTAAAGTTGAAAATGAACGCTATCAACACAAAAATATAAATATCAAATAATATGTGACATTTTATTATCTTTTAAGTGAGATTACTGGTATTAGTATTTGTCAAGACAGTGGATTTCCTTACTGTATTCTTTATGCTAAGCTAAGCTAACTGGCCACTTCCTGCCCATGGTTACATAAATAAACTTTATCATGTTGTAAGTGAGGAAATGAGCAGAAGAATAATGGGAAGGACAAGAGGACACTGCTGCCATCAGAAATAATGAGACTCAATGAGAATAACAGTGCTAAGACTGACAGGGAAAAAATGAGCCGGAGACGAGGAAAAATGATTTCATTTGCTGTTTCAAACAACACAAGACAAAAAAAGAGGCTTCTCAGGGGAAAATGTGGTGTTGAGTTACACAATGCTGCCAGGTCAGTGTGTTTATCAGCATGATTTATTGTCTTTCTTTAAAGAGTGGAAAAACCAAAACAGTGACAAGCAGCGCTGTGTAAAGACAAAAACCACAAAGTCAACTTTCTTGGCATTATTTTTATGATTCTTTGCGGTGATGAAACTAAAAGACAACATGGCAAGCAACGCTAAGAAGTGTAAGTAAATGAATATGACGGCTGGTGTGAAGAGCCGCAGGAGTGTGAAGGATGAATGAAAGACAGCAGCTGAGAAAGTACGGCGGAAAGGGAAGGCGTATCTGATTGGATGGATGTCTTAAGCTCCGCTCTCCAGGGACAGACTCCATTGCCTCATCGGAGAAAATCCTCTGCATATGCACTTCCAGGTTCTCACAGATGGGCGATAGGAGATGGAGGGCAACCCCCACCACCACTACCCCCCACCATCACCCCTTCCCCTCCTACACACAAGCGCCCTGGTCTTGTCCCAGACCTCCTCCACATGGCCCTGAGTGCCCCTATCATCCAGATACCCGCCTCATCTGCCAAGCTAGGACATCCAGCTGTTCCACATTCCACCCTCAGACCTCCCACACCCACGCTGCATCACATTTGGGAAATTGGAAACTTAAACTGTCACATTTTCATCATTTCTACATTAATTTCATCACCATCACTGCTGTCTGCCTATATGCTAAACCCATTATGCAGGACTGACTGAAAAGGCTACATAATTGTCTGTTTGGAATATATTACTAAAGCAACATTTCATTCTTTTCCCACACTCAAAAATGTTTCTTTTTCTAAATGTACATTATACAGGGGTTGGACAAAATAATGGAAACACCTTAAAAAATCAACCAAATATAATTTAATATGGTGTAGGTCCGCCTTTTGCGGCAATTACAGCCTCAATTCTCCAAGGTATTGATTCATACAACTTGTGAATTGTTTCCAAAGGAATTTTAAGCCATTCTTCAGTTAGAATACCCTCCAACTCTTTTAGAGACGATGGCGGTGGAAATCGACGTCTTACTTGAATCTCTAAAACTGACCATAAATGCTCAATAATGTTGAGGTCTGGGGACTGTGCCGGCCATACGAGATGCTCAACTTCATTAGAATGTTCCTCATGCCATTCTTTAAATATTCTAGCTGTATGGATTGGGGCATTATCATCTTGAGGTGAAGGTGTTTCCATTATTTTGTCCAACCCCTGTATGTGTAGTCATGTTTCGACACTGCACTCATAAGTTGCACAGTGAACTGCAACATAATATCTCCAAAATTTCATGTCATAAATCTGCCATTAACCCAGTAATTATATTTATAAATATATAAAAAAAATAATTATTTGTGTTTTTGCTCTAAAGCAGATGCTAAATCAAGATAGAAATTTAGATTAACAGAAATTTGGGTATGATGCAACAGTCAACGTTAAGGGGTCAAGCATCGAGCTGAGCACTGGTAGAAGAATAATAACAGAATTAATGTTAAAATTAATGTAAACTTTAAGTACACCAACACACCTGGCATTAAAATACATTTCTATATGCATCTATAGTCATCAGCTGTGACTACATCTCATTACTTTAAACTATAGTGCAATTTATTAGATAGATTATAGATTATAATTTTGTTGTGCTAAATTTTTTTACACAATGAAAATAAAAAGTCTATTTTATTCTGAAAAAGGTTTTTAGACGCAAAAACAGGCTTTGTAATTGTTCTTTGCAAAAGTATCACTGTCAGAAGAATCAGAGATGAATGAAAACATGGTGGATTTTTATCTTTACTAGTTAACTTGGTAGAAAACAAATTCACAGGAACTTTTAAAGGGGGAGTATTTTCTCGCTTGCAATGCATGAGTTAATATTCTGACTCAACTGGTCAATACAGATATTTAAAGTTACTGATTATTTGCTTAATCGATAATACAGATGCTAACATTTCTTTGTTTTTACTTTGCTTTCACCTGGTTTCATTGCTAGCTTGCAAACAGCTAGCTAACTCCTAACAGGTTAAACATGGCTAATCTGAAGTTTGTGTTGAAATCTGTATTCGGCTTGAACATCTTGATGCTAATGCTACTAAACGTTAGCTTGTGTTGTACTTTGTAGAACTTGAAAGTGAATGTTTTTAATAGTAAATGTAATCCAATCTGAAACCATTACACAGAAATCATTATGTATCTTGAGCTTAGTAATGGACAACTGGCTCCAGGTGCAACACAGGTTCTAGCATAAACTTCATGTAGGCAAATAATGTGTGAAAATGTTCCATAATGAACCTTAAAATGCACATCGATTTTTATTTAAACTTACGTGAAATCAAGAAAAAAAAACAACTTGGCAGATATTTTAGTTGGAAATATTCATAAATGGTTTAATGTTGAAAAAAAAAACTAAAACAAAACATAGTGTCAAAAAGGAGGATGTTGAGATCATTTCTGGTTAAGTGTAAATCAGCCATGTTCAATCTGAGTCAACAGTATCCTATCAAAAATGCCACGTAAGTACAGTTGAATGGACAGACATACTGTATCTAAAACTCGTTTTTTTTTTTTTTTTTTTTTTAATCACTAATAGACTTGTATTCCTTTTTTTTTTTTTTTCTAATGGGCTCAGCTGGCTGACAGGCTGTCTGTACCGATAAGGCAGCAGCCGACACCAACTGTACTCCCAGTCATCATTGCCCATTTTTCTAACACCTTTGCTTGTGTATCCTCTTTTATTTGGACATTTTACCAGGGAGTATCTCACAATACTATATATATATATATATATATATTTTTTTTTAATAGACTTAATAATTAATAGACTTGTATTCCTGTTGGATCTATGTTTCAGTGCATGATAGTGAACAAAATGCAACGTGGTCTTTAAAAAAACAGATATTTTTCATTTCAAATCAGCACAGATGACTATAATGTGAAATAATACAAATAAAAGCTCACATGTCCCAGTGTTACTGTAATTATCGATAGCAATTAGACCTACAGGCTCCACGCTCAGGGAAAAATCGAGACTTCCTGTTCCGTCTGTTTTCTTTTGTTTACTTAGGCAGATCCTGACATGAGATTTTTCCACCACAGCAGAAGAATGGGAAACAGTGGGAAACAGCTTAAAGACAAAAGGATTCATGACCAATCACAAACTGCATGGAAATATTAGTAATACTGGCATGAATTAAAGCTCATATACAATATTTTCCTCAGTCGATATGATCCCAGATGCTGCATACATGTCAAACACACTAGTTCATATATGTATGCCCTGCAGACTCTCCCACATACTTTTTGAGCCTCCCTCTGTGTTTCCAACACTTTTCATCACTATCAGCTGTCAGCTGCTCTGACCTGCACAGGGCCACGAGCAGGGCAAGTAAACACACCACAGCATTATGCCTCAGTGACTCGCTGAACGTCAGTCCATGAAGGCACCTGGAGCTTGACTTATACTGTGCACGGACACTCACAGATACATACACATGCAAATATATACAACACATTATTACGGTGGCGTGCAGCGTGCTACAGCTGCAAGTTAAATCTCTAGTCTGGATAGAACCTCAGCTTGGAGGTATGACTTTCTCCCTCAGATGCTGTAAGAGCTCATAAATTAGTGATTGACTTGATTTTTCCACTTTGTCTCAGCATGCCTCATCTACTCTGTATCTGTGACAGTCAATGATTACTTAAAATCCCCAGAATGCCTTTCAAAAAGCAAAGGAAAATGTGCACAGACACGCTGATTTTATTTAGGCCTGGCTCCAGGTCCAGCCCTCAGGATGCTACTTTTTGTTTCCTGACATCCTCAGGCCTTCAATTGTCATATGTTGTTTTTAAAGGAACAGTTAAAGGAGTGATATTTTGCTTTTTTTTTAAATGGAATTATGCATTTTAAAACATTTCCTTGTGGTCTACATAAACTGGAAATGCTCTCCTTTGGTCTGAATTCTTCATTTATTCAATTCCACAGGTCCATCTTCAAACCTATTTCTTTGTAATGACATGAGAAAAGATTGTTTTGAGCACTGGCCCTTTAACCCTTTCATGCACGAATTATGAGAACCTTCGTCAAGATTTTTTTCTTCAGTGTTTAGCCATGAAAAAAACAATGCGATTGAGTTTTTTTTTTCTATGGAGTTACAAAAATAGCTATGCATTTAATTTCTGAAGTAAAGAAACGTGTTTAAAACCCAATATCAGAAAGTGATATGAAAACAATGAAATAAAAACATTTTTAATGCTACTAATCTGATGTCTTCTCACATTTTAACATATTCTAATGCTAGTAATTACTCACTTCATGGAGATAATATGCAAAAAAAAACCTTCTTGTCTAAAAAATAACAATTGATTTACACTCAAACATGTTAGTGCAGATCAGGTTTATCAAGAACAGTAAAGTTACAGTAATGATCTGAATTACAGTGTATGGGATGGTGCATAAGTGTCCACTGTGTTGGCTGATATGGAACTAAAACAACAAAACCCATTAATATACAAGAGAACAGCTGGAGAAGAATTGTCCACTCCAGTGGACAGTGAACTGTCCACTGGAGTGGACAGTACATGAAAGGGTTAAATGCACATGACTCCACCCCATCCAGGTTGTTGACTGTGTTTTCTGTCTCATTCAGCCACTTGTGTTTGTTAATACAACCAACAACTGAACATTTTAGGTAACCGGCTCAAAGTTTGGACATATTTTCAGTATGGACTACAACCACTGCTGGTAACAAACAATTACAGTGTACTCAGAGAAATGTATGTCTGAAGTCTTGACCTTATAGGTGCAAATATCGTGATGTAACTATTTATAGATGTAACAAATTAAGCAGGAATTGAAACGGGTTGTAGAAATTCATTTGATTTTTGCCAAAATTAATATAAAGATAGCTTTGCAGCACCTGGAGGGTTCAAATTCAAACTGGTCCAAATACACAAATAAATGAACCAGAGACTAATAAAAGTGGATTTAGCAAAATATGACCCCTTTAAACATTCTGATAAAACCGAACACCTGTCAGAAGTAGTAGAAGTCTGTTCCACATCAGCCTCAGCTATCTTAGTTGTTTACAAAAGGTTGTTGCTAGACTGGAACCAAGTGCAACCTCTGGGACGGAGATATGACACCGACATAATGAGATGAACTTTATTTGTGCCTTAACCCTTTATCAGGCAAGTGACTATTTTTGGTAATTTCTGCACACATTACAAGACAGTGACAGCTACAGTGAGGACAGTAAGTCAACACTCTCAGGTCCAATGTGGTCTCCAGGGTCTGTAAGGTCCACCTCTGCATGAACAGTGAGTGTACCTGCTTTGTTAGGTACCATGAAGTACTGGTACTAATGTAAGGAATGATGTTCAAAGGGATAATGTGGATGTGGACAGGTGTCTGGATCAGCACTGATGTTGGTCTGATGTTCTAAAATACATATTCCTTTCACCTTACATGTGTTTTTCTTGTACAGTTTTTTTAAATACATATTTCTTGGATTTTTTTTGCCACTTACGGGCAAGGAACCAAATATGGTAACTTCACTAACCTTGATTTTCCCCATGACAATAAAAAAAATTTGCAAAATTTCAGAAAAGTAATAAAGTCTTGTTTGGTCCTTTGAAATTCAGAGTATTTCTGTGAGTGTCCTATAAAGGGTTAAGTTAAATCCTATTGTGTTTTAGCTTAAATTAAATAAAATATAACATTACAACATATAATGATGATACTTGTATTAGTTTTTGTTTTCAGTACCTTACATACCTAAGTTTCATCTCTCATTCTAAATATGACCCAAAAAACACTTGAGCCAATTGCTTCGTCTACTTTTTATTCATGGTCTGTGTCTGAAAAGGCCATCTGAAAAGCAGCACAGTTTTGTCTCATTCTTTTAATTTCTGAGTCTATACTCCTTCCTAGTGTTGAACAACTGACCGATAATAATTGAAATACTCAGTGTGTCGGAGCAGAGCTAAGCTATACCTGAACTGAAAAGTGTTGTCAAAAAAATAACCAGAATTTTAGGGATTTTTGCTTCTGTACTCTCTGATAATATAGTACTTGTGCTGTTGTTTATGGATATTTTTTGTTTCTCCTGATTATACTAAATTCATGCTGAATTCTAATGACCAAAACATATTTGTTAATTAAAGAAAAGCTTTCCAAAATGACACTATAGTATATATTTCTTTCTGAGACATTTTGATTTGATATGTTTAGTTAGATTTAGATTAGATTTAGGGATTTATTCTGAACATGCAATGAATTTTAACATATATGTGAAGAAGTAAAACAGAAACAATGATACAAAAATCAACAATAAAGAAAATCTTAGAAAGAAAAACAGCACAATAGTTTTATTTACATGCCTGAAAAGGGGTGGGATGACGTGCAACTTATTTAATCCCACCCCACCTACATAAAATATTAATAATATATATTTATCTCATTCTTCCTTTTACAATACTCTTTTATATTTATATATACACACGTACACACATACACACTCATAAATCCGTATACACATACATATGTACATACGTTTACGTATAAGTACACATATGCACATACATATACATGTAATTTCTTTCCTTTGCATTTCTTAATTGTGCTGGCAAAATATAAATAAATAATAAATAACTAAAATAACAACAGTGAAAAATGGTGACAATTAATAACCCTCATCCCTATATCTTGTGAAAAACATTTTCTTGTAAGTGTAGTTCTGTGTTTCCAAGCGTCACATCAAATACACTGCCAAATAAAACTCCACAAATAATCACGCCTGCTCCCTCAGGACCAAAATAATGAAGAGTAACTGATGAAAACGCAGCCTGCAGAATAATTACTACCATTTTGGTGTGTTTTCATGACACTAATACCAGCCTATGCTTACAGAAGTGGGTTAAATATGACCAGAGTTGTGTTTTACAGGCGCTTTATGGTGAAACGATACTCATACTAGTGTGTGAACTGTGGGGGTCTCCCTCTGGGACACATGGGTGGTGAGACAGAAACATGATACAGCGACTGAACAGAGCGAATGAAGCTGGATCTGACTAATCCCAGCAGGGCCAACACACACATGAAGTCACACACCGTCCTATTATCTTAAATCTGTGTATTCGTTAAATAAAGGAGGGCTTTGATGCATCAGCACAGACACAGAAGGTTAAATGAGGCAAGAGGAAATGCGATGACAGAATGGCTCTTGAAGTGTGTTAACCTTAAGCTGGCGGTCTCGACGCAGAGATAAATTAAACTATTCACAGTCGGATTATGTGATGCTGACAGGTATAAATTTTGTGCTTTTCCTCCCAAATATGGAGATCTAAGCACAGAAAAAAGGAGGCAGAGTCCTGTATGAAAATCACTTCTCTGAGTTTCAGAAAGTCTAACTCACACACTCATAACTCCCCTGATAGTATTTCAGCTCTGGTGGAATCTAGTTACCATGGCGATTAGTTGAGGTTAGGGAGACAGACCTTCCGCTGGTAATTTAACACAGCTGCAATTTAACACACCGCCTGTTTTTCTCTCACAAATACACAACAGTGCACATACAACACAGGAAAAGTCAGGTTTTTTCATATTGTACTTGTACTACAGTCAGAGTATATGGAACATTTGTGCATATACGAACACTGATATGCTCATTTTGGCCAGACTTGGCATGGCTTGGATCAGTTTGGCCACCAGTACATTGCATTTCCACTGCAGGTTTGTACTCCCTTGTTAAATCTGATGTCATGGTGCCATAAACTCATTTTGAGGTCCATATAGTCAGTAATAGCAGAGCCTGTACGCTCATTTCCTGTTACTTCTTATTTTAGTGAAGTATCAGTTTGGGTTCAGAAGCAGCTACATTTATTTATTTAACTCAAATATAGTGATTTGTGCCCAAAGTCAGCGTTTTACCTGCAGTAGATGGTAATTTTAAAGGTTAAATACTGTTTAAGCTTCTGATCCTTTGTGTCTAATTGTGTATTGACATAAATGACGACTTTATTTAACTTCCCCTGAACTGGACAGAACAGAAAATTGGCTGAAAAATGAAATATGAAGTGTGACGATGTGAAACACTACGTAACAGCTTTATTTTATATCAGTGGAATCCATAAAAAATGTGGTTTGGCAGGTGCAGTGGGAACTACAGCACGTCATCTAGAATGCTATTGTTATCTCACACCAAACACTCTTTTTTTCCTGGTTATTTTAAGACTTGTAACTTCACTTATCACATGTAAAGTGGTAGAATGATCTGGATGTGTTTTATGGACAGGTTACAGGTTTGGACCCTGGAACAGGAAATGATGCCATGGCTTAAAAAGTGGATTTTGACATCATTTGCATGGTAAGTGCAGTAATGGAGGAAGTAATTTAACCCTCAGAGACCTCGTACCTGACCTTTACCAGGTTATTTAGTTAGTCTTATTTCCTTTTAACCTCCTAAGACCCAGGAAATGTCAGCAAAGTACAAGCTTTTTATGTTTTTTATTAAATAACTGCCTATATTGGCCTTCGCCCCTATGTAGCTGGGATAGGCTCCAAGCAACCCCCGTGACCCTAGTGAGGATAAAGTGGGTTCAGAAAATGAATGAATGCCTATATTGGAAACATCATGATGCAACAGTTTTTTCAGATGCAGTTTTTAAAATTTTTATGGAATGTCCTTTGTGGTGGACAGTTTTCTTTTGTTTTTTTTTGTATAAAGTTGTGAAACTCTTGTTCACAAATGTGGACAGAAAATCCATAACTGGGTCTTAGGAGGTTAACCCTTTAACCCCTGACGTGTCTGTGGCGAGCGTTCTGAATGTATGATTTATTTTAAATATTCATTAAAATTCAACCGTTTCCTCAATGGGAAAAATTCCAAAATGCGCTGACAGAAAAGGCCTTATTCTTTCCATAGACATCTGAGCATGCTCAGTGCGCTCCCTGCCGTTTGCGGAATGGGGGGTAAAACACAGAGCAGTGAGTGAGACCAACTCACTATAAGAATAGATGGTTTGGGCTTTTGGGCTGTTTTTTTTTTTTTTTTTTTTTTGGGGTGGGGGGGGGGGGGGGGGGGGGGGCGTGTCCCTTTATATATTTATTTACTATCTTTTTTCTGAGTTTTGACTGTGCACCTGCTTTTTTGAGTTCAACCAGATGTCAAAAAGCATTGATTTAGAAAAAAAGAGCCCCCCCCCCCAAGTTCACAGTTCATGTTCACCATCCTAAATCTCTTACTAATGTACATTCTGAGTGCTTTATTTAGTCAAAACCTGTCAAACTTCAATTCCTCTCCTTGTCTTTTTCAGTTATTCCTCCTGCGTTGACCCTAAAACACACAGTAAAACAAAACCACTGAAGAAAAGGAACACGAGCTCATACTCACAGCAGCTTTTTTGACACTGAAACAGACACAAACTCATAACAGCACGTTTATCTGGAATAATATCTCAGGGGTTAAAGGGTTAAGCCCAGTTGCCCAGTTGTAGCAACAGTTTCATCTGTGTTGCCATGGAAATGCTATGCAACACTTCATTTTGCAGAAACATTCACTACAAGTTTGATACTTTAAGGACACATTTAAGGGCAAATGAGTAGTCTTCTATATGCTGATTCTACTGGAGTGTAGAACATGTACTTCTGACTGCACCTCCTCTAACCCAGATGGAAAACCCTGGCATATACTTCTGAGTCCTTTTACTGGTGACTTCAGGCCCCTTCATTTAACTGAGGCTAAAGTGTAATGCTGGGTTCTTGTTTCAACATGACAGCGTTGAAACCTGCTCCATGTAGACAGTTTACCATAGACAGATGCATCTGGGCTGCACAAACCCTGACCTAAGTAACGTCCAAGATCTTAACAACAACACAAACTTCTTCTTGAAAGGAAAATGTTGAAGGGCAGGAGCCAAAAAAAATTCTTCAAGTTTGGAGTTCAAAAATGGCTCAAAAACACACATTGACTTGTTTTGTGCATGTGTGTTATTTATGTGCGTGTTTGTGTGTATGCATGTATATTATATGTACACTACAAACAATAAGTTAAGGATATTTTAAATTTTTGGGCTATTTTTTTCATTTGGGATTCTTGCACAGGGCTTTTTACTTTTTTGTGTGTGAACTGAAACACATTTTTTTTAATGACCAGACATAGTTTTATGAACAAACGGCAAAAATTATTTGAAAAAATGATTTTAAAAAATGAAATATCCTTAACTTTTTGTTTTTAGTGTATCATTTGCTGTGTGTTTACATGTATATCGTGTAACAGGGCCAAAAATTAGATTGTGAAGTAAATAAGATGATAATACAATATTATGTGCATTAAATTAAACCCTTACACATTACAATAAAGAATGGCATTATTGTTATTATTATGAAAAAATATTACATTGTGTATTATTATTGTAAAAAAAAAAAAAAAAAAAAAAAGAACATTATCATTAGTCTGGAAAGAGACAACACTTCACATGTAGCTTCAGTCTATCCATATATGCGCATAACCTTAACTGACCAGCAGGTGGCAGCAGCATAGAGGCTGTTTTATGTTCTGCCATGAGTTTATAACCAGTGGAAGCAAAAAAAGTTACATTAAATTGAGGCACTTATACTTCAAATAAGCATTTTAATTTTCTTCGGCCATAAATGTACGTTTTACTCTCCTCCTTTAGTGTGATAACTGAAATTTCTTTACAGATTAAAGCAGAGATGTCAAACTCATTTCAGTTCAGGGGCCGCATTCAGACTAAAATGATCTCAACTGGATCAGATCAGTAAAATAATAACATCATAACCTATAAATAATGACAACTCCAAACTTTTATCTATGTTTTAGAGAGAAAAAAGTTAAATTACATCAAGAAAATGTTTACATCTACAAACTAACCTTTAAAAAACGTGCATAATACAAACCTGATATTTCTTAAGAAAAATAAGTTGAATTTTAACAATATTGTCCCTCAGTTTATCATTTCCACGTGTACATTACAACTTACAGATCACAGTGGATCTACAAATACACAAAACATTTAGTAACAGGCAGAAGATATTTCTGGTTGTTCATACTTATATATATTCATGTAATTTTACTTTTTACACTAAAACAAAGAGAAGAATTTGGAGTTATTATTTAAAGGTTATTACGATCCTATTTTACTGGTTTGATCCACCTTAGATCATATTGGCCTGCATGTGTAACTTGAATTGAAACCAGTCTGACCTCCTTGATTGTTAACGTCTTCAGTGTAACTTTTGCATTTCACAAATGAATCCACGGGCCAAGATTAGACCCACTGGCAGACTGGTTTTGGCCCTTGGACCGCATGTTCGACACCCATAGATTGTGTCTATAGTTTGTCATTCTCTTTCTGTTCAATGAAAAGCATTATGTAAACATTTCCAACTGTGTGAAGACAAATGAGCGTGAATGTTAGTCTTTATGGTTAAATACGCCATCCTTATCTGTATGTTACATCATTTAAGATTTTTCTTACTCAACATGTTCTGTTTTGTTTTTTCTTTTGGACAAGAAAGTTACATAATATAATTATACAAATGGTTAAAAGTGTCAGTGGCCATTTTGTATGAGAACATAAAAGTGGAGCAGATGTTATTTAGTTAATGAAACAAAAGAAGTGTTCAAAACATGTAACTCTATCTTCCTTCTTTTAAATTTGATCTTATTTTATTTTTTACTGCATGCCTCTTTCCTACTCGACGTTCTGAATGCACCAAACCACTGAAGCAAATTCCTAGTAATATTAACCTTGTTTACTTACATGGCAATAAACACGATTCTGAAATAAATAAATCCTCCTAGATTTGCTGGAGAATGCATCATCACAAAGTACACAAGGAAAAAAGAAACACACCATTTTCATTTTCTCCATTTTTTCAGAAATCTGACACTGATGGCAAAATTGCAAACTACACTGAGTTCAGTACTATTCTGAGTCAAAATGCTGGTGGTGTGGTAACACTCAGCAAGGCGTACAACGGTAGAGTGGTGGACTCCAAACACCCTGGCTACAGCCCGTCTGCTCCGTCCATCTTGAAGCACGCCAATGGCCCCATCTCTGTCCGGTTGCAGTAGTGGTGGCATTGAGGAGAAATGTGTTTTTGCTCCACTTTCGTGTCTTTTTAGAGGGAATGGTTGTGCACAATTGAGGAGAGGTCCAAATCATCTTTGAGTTTCACTCATGAGCAGACATGGGTGAGAAATACAGAAATACAGTTTTTATTGCTAATCAAAATCAATCAACCGGAACCAAGAAAACAATCATTTCATTTAGACTCAGAATAGTACTGAACTCATTGTAGTTTGCAATTTTGCAATAACTATCAGACGGCCATCCTCCAGGAGTCTGGGTCTGCTCGAGGTTTCTGCCTGTTAAAGGGAAGTTTTTCCTCGCCACTGTCACCAATCACAAGTGTTTGCTCCTAGAGGATTCTGTTGGGCTTCTGTAAACTTGATTTGATAAAGCACTTTGTGACCCTGTCTGTGAAAAGTGCTTTATAAATAAAATTTACTTACTTACTTATTTCTGAAAAAATCAAGAAAATGAAAATGGTGCATTTCTTTTTTCCTTGAGTGCACATATGATGATCTTACAGAAGTGAAATTAATCCAAAACCATCATATCCCCAGAAAGTTAAAGTTTTGGCTTTTTTTAAATTAAATAATTGTCTTGATTGGTCTTGACTGGAAACAGCATGATGCAACAGGTATTTCAGATATTCTTTTTATTTTTATCTTAGTTATTTATTTTATGAAATGTCTTTTGCAGTGGACAGCTTTTTTTGTTTTTTTTTTTAAGTAAAGCTGTGAAACTCTTGTCCACTACAAAGGACAAAAATGCATTTCTACATCTACATAATAATGAAAACACATAATGCACAATAATAATGAGCTCATTAAATAGAGTTCAGTGCAGATGCTGCCCCCTGGTGGTAGAGGTCTAAACTAAACTCGTCAATCTGTGTTAACCTGTATGAAATGCACAGATTTCTTTCCTCGCTGTTGTTTACTCAAGCTGCCAGTGTTGTCATGTTATCAGATAACCCTAATGCTCCAAAGTGAAGGAGCAGAAAGTCTCCTGCAGGGCATGTTGGCATGAAGAACACCCCCCACCCCCACCCCCCCGTCCGGTATGCCTAAGTGGGTCTTCTGGCACAGACAAAAGCAGGGTATTTTCAGACAAGAGGGTGTGAGACTCTTCTCGTCGTTGCCTCAATGCACGATTCATTAAGCTACACAGGAGCTCAAGACAAGACAGTCCAGTCCTTGTCCGAAGAATCCAAATCACTGAATGCCAACACTTGTTAGGAAGCAGACTGTGGAAAAAAATAACGGTCAGTGTGACATTAAGTATCCTTTTGTGTTTACGAGGATGAGTTTTGCTCCAGAAACAGAAGAAGAACCCTGACGCCTCCTGATGCAATGAGTGACAGCGGGAAATTAAAGTGGCAGAAGGTGCTTTCAGCGCTCTTTACACGACAGTAAAACCACTTATTTTTGAATTTTCCGACCCTTTTCGTCTAAATTCCCCGTGTGCTCTCACCTGCCACGGGTGAATTCCTGCAGCGTGAGTTTTAAGAGACGTGACACTCAAATCGAGCAGAGGGGCCCCCCCAAAAAAACCTGAGGCCTAGCATTCCTGCGGTCCAGATACTGTACTCGAGGGCAAGTGCATAATCCCACTAATGCTCACAGTGAGTCATAAAACAGAAAACCACAGGCTGGATGGAACCAAACCACAGAGCAGCTACTGTAACTGGACCAACAACAGGAGGTTAGCGGCTCCATACATCGCAAAACATGACGTCAGCTCAGAAAATAATCCTGCGCTGGGCCACTTCTGATCCGATTTCATTAGAAACTGAGAGCGACCTGTAAATGAGCGCAACACTTCATTTCATGACAGCTCTGCCCTTTTATTCACCTACAAAAGACATGTTCTCTTGATAAACTTCCAAAACACCACAAACATCTTGATGCATCTTGTTTTGGAATGTAATCAGATCCCCAATTCCATTACCTTATATGATACAGGGTTACAGTATTAGCCTTGTGGGTGTTTTTTTTCTGCTTGGATCTTGTCTTTTGTTGATGTGATTTACTCTAGTAGCTAATGTTGCACAGGGTCGACAAGAGAAATGGGAGTGAGTGGAAGGATTTTGCAACATGTTCTCATGTCTGAACAGCAGCAGAAGTCAACATCTACCTATTTCTTAAACTGACAAATGAGGGGGATTCATAAAGTTCATGGAAAAAGAACCTACACTTCTGGAAAAAAAATAAGAGACCACTGCAAAATGATCACTTTCTCTGATTTTACCATTTACAGGCATGTGTTTGAGTAACATGAACAGTTTTGTTTTATTCTCTAAATTACTGACAACATTTCTCCCAAATTCCAAATAAAAATATTGTTAGTCAGAGCATGGATTTGCAGAACACGACACATGGTCAAAATAACAAAGAGAGGCACATGTCAAATAATGCAGAGAAAACCATTCATATTCATTTCTAAACAACACAATACTATTGTTGTAAATTGGGAAAAGTTCAGACATCAGTATTTGGTGGAATATCTCTGATTTTCAATGACAGCTTTCACACGTCTCGGCTCTCCTCCATTACTGTTGGATGACGTTATGCAGCTCCTGCCAGAGAAATTCAAGAAGTTCGGACATGTTCCATGGCTGTGACCATCCATCTTCCCCCAGGAGTTTTCAAAGTGGGTTCAGGTCTGGAGATCTTCATCTGGTGGTCCATCATCCACACCTTTATTGACCTAGCTGAGGCCAGGAGCATTGTCCTCATAGAAAAACCAGTCCTCAGAGTTTGGGAACATTGTCAGAGCAGAAGTCCAGTAGTTTTCAATAGTTATTTTTGGATTCCAATTACTTTTGCAGTACTAATAGCCCTGTTTTTGCCTATTGTAAGAAGATAGTGAAGGCCACAGCAGTGGTTTTTATACTTTTCTTTCTTAAATAAGACATGGATCAGGTGTTTATTCAGTAGAATAAGGTGAACTTGGGTTGGAATTCAACAGACACAGGAATGGAAAGCTGATTTCAGACAAAACTGCAGTGGTCTCTTATTTTTTTCCAGAGCTGTAGGTGTGACATGGTTTAAAACACACAGCCCTCAGTTTTACACAGATAGACTTAAAGGCTGGTATCAACACTTACAGTCTTTACCCAGAGACGTTTGCTATACATATTAAATCAATTATATGTGTATGTTTCCAGTTGCCGGCTATCTGCCACCTAGCTAGGATCTCCAGATTTAGCAGTACATTTTATCCAAGTGCAATACGGGTACTGAACACTGCAATGACAATACCTCACAAAGGACATATATTTAACATATATTCATAGTGTTCAGCCAGGGTCAAAGTGCAATATATACTTATCACTACTGTTTCTTGGTTGGTGACATGCCTGTTTTTATTCTGGATATATATTTACTCTTTTCTTCTTCTGCACTACGCACCACTAGAGAGTTGTCTCTTACAATTTTGTTGTACATATGTATAATGACAATAAAGGCATTCTATTCTATTAAGATATTTAATATTTACATATTGCATATTGAGGGATGTAGCTAATTCAGCCTTTGTAATAGACTGAATGGACAGGACATGTGGTGATAAAGTGTAGTTTAAGTTGCATATTTGTTCATGATAAATGTTGACAAGAAAGGCAGACCTTATGCTATGGTGTTTTCTCTCTGTTTACCAAAAAAAAAAAGAAAAAACTCGTGCAGATGTGAATGTTTTCAGAAAAATCACTGTATATCTACACCATCAAAAGCATGCCAGGCCTGTACATTAAGAGGAGATTGTTCATTTGAATATAATACATACATATGACGTAAATTAGTGACATTAGAAATTGTCATAATAGTAATTAAACATATGTTCCAGTCTCCGGTATGTAGATTATTTTATTGATGCTACTATTGATCAGTTATTCTAGTTACCAAGCCAAACAAAAATGATCCAAAACTCAGTAGAATGTCATGAAATTAATAACATCATTACATAACATTATTTGTTGCTGGTATTATTTGGGCACACTTTGTTTATGATATTTTGTTCATGCTTAATTTTCTTATATTCCTCATTTAATAGGTCTTATTTATTTTACTATATTGTAATTTTGTTTGTTTATTTTTTTCTTTCTCTCCTGCCCAATTTACTCAGTTCTTTTTCTAGTTATTGTTACCATTATAATTATCACCATGGTTGTTATTGTTTGTATTGTTGATATTTTCTTGTGAGGGTCTTCGCCACCTGCTTCCTTGCCCAACCCCCCCCCCCCCGTCAGGCCCGGCATCGAAATTAGGTTCAACAAAACTCATAATAAAGACAGTAGAATATCAAGGGGAGCCTCATATACTTCATGAAGTTTCCCTTGGCAAAGCAAATTTGTTCAGCACCAAATGGCAGCTAGACTACCATTCTGCTGTTATGATGCTGGACAAGACAAGACGAAGAAAAAAAACAAAAAAAAAACATCACCACAGAAACAGGGCATTGAAATTGATCCGTGAACGTCAGAGATCACAGATAACCAGGAAACATACGTACATTCACAAAGTGTTGAACAGCACCTCAATACAAAAACAGTGAAAGACCGAAGCAAATTCACAACAATAGTCTACAAGGGGATAAGTTTCAAGTTTCATCATCCTCTATTGTTGTGTCGCTTGTGGCTGAAGACATCACAATAGTATACGCTGCGTTGCTATGACAACCAGCTGTGGTGAGGGAGGACTGCAGGTATAGTCCAGGTATAGGGGCCAAAGTGAGCCGAGTGGAGTTGACGCCAGCTGTGGAAAACTGGTGTTTGTCTGTGTTTAGGTGGTCTTGACTTCAACACTGCTCGTCTTGTATCTCTAAGACCCTTCAAGTGGAATTCAGTCATCAAAGCGTGGACAGTAAATCTACAGGTCAGTAAAACTGGGACCAACAGCAGCGTGAGATGGAGCCTCTGAGCCGCCTCTTTGTCCACGGCTGATTAATAGCAGCATAAATCTGTGGCCTCTGTTGGCAGCTGCCCCCCCTCCCCTTCCTCACCCCCAGCCACCCCCCTCTGGATGATACAGGGCCTGTTTAGCCTCTGTGGTGGAAATGATTCAAAGCACTTCCTCCTCACGTCAGGCTTCCCAAGTGCCACGATTGTTGCCTTTATGGAAACGGTGACAAAGGATCTCCATGAGAGTCACCTCTGGGTGGGGTTGGGGGCAGTTCGGTCTCAAATCTCACATGAAGTTGGAGCGAAAACAGCCAGTAAACTTGTAGAAATGACAGCGAGGGCTCAGGACGGTCACATAGATCACCGCCTGTGCTTGTGCATTGAAATACAAAGAGGATATTTAAGGCTTTTATATCCATGTTCCTTCAGGCGAACTCTATTCAATGAGGTAACAACCTGCACAAACCTGCACGCTCACATCCACATGGAAGTTAGTTTCCTATGCATCAAAGGAAACCTGCAACAATCTCAATACACTGTTTTTTCTACTTTCATGTCCACAGCTTGTCACATATTCAGAGTGTCTTTGGTGTTTCGTGAACGTTTACGTCACATAACGACACAAAAGTCTAACACTTTGCAGTTTTCCACGATGCTCTGATGCTCCACTGATGAATATAACAGCCAGTTCTGCTAATGTTCAATAAAAACACCTGCATGAAGAAATTAAACAACCACCTACATTGGTTAAAGGACACAATCGCTGTCTCATTTTAACATTTTAAGTATCAGAAAACCCTTCTAAACATGTCATATTGGCACCTCCACACATTATTCTGTCAAATACAATAATAATTTATTAAAATTCTCCACCGTGCCGCCCTGGAAATCTTGTTTTGCAACTCAACAGTGACTGCAACAATTAGGAACTCCTTAAATTCTTTCCTTCTTTCACTTATAAAGGTTAAGTAAGTATTTTCTAAGTACTTAATAGCTAAAATACCAGATTTTTAAGAAGTTTGTTAAACCCTTTAACAATGACAATCTCTCTGGCACTACATTTTGCACTTTACAGCATTCAAATTCGTGTAACTCCTTAATCGTTTACACTATCCACAAAATTCAAACTGCATCGGAAAGCTGAGATCCTGAGCTTCCCAACACTATATAACAGTTTATGGCAACAAGTAGAGACTCTAATACAATTAGACAGTTGTTTCAGATACTTCCACACAGGCTAAAAAACGGCTGGACATAATAAAAAAATATGAAGCCATAATATGGTTACTGAATGTTCAAGATCTAAAAGCATGTTTAAGCAGATGTAAAAGAGTTGAAATTTTATTTCTGCAATCTCAAAAAGTTTCATTATGGACAATTACAGTTGTTTCGGGTAAGTCTGGGTTTTTTTTAATACAAAAATGCACCATTGTAAGCATTTATCACTTATAACAATGATAATTAATGGCCAGATATTGCAAGTTAAGATCTTCCTGAAAAAAAATTGTGCAAAAGAACTGGCAAAAAAGACATTTTCTGACACTTTTATTGCAAAGAAAACATAGGCGGCCTGTTATAAGTCAGTGTTAGAAGGGTTAATAAGCTACAAAAAAGTGTTCCATATATGGGACCCCTGCACTTCTAAATATTCTTAGTTAACCCGTGAAGGCCCAGTGGTACTTCTGTGGCAGTTCTCAAATGGATTCTTCTCTATTGTTAACCTTTTGTAAGTGATTTATAATGATTTATTGTAATATTTTCCTCTTTGTTTTAAGTATTTTTCAGTGTAAATCATGTATTTTCCTGTATGTAATTCACTGATTATGTTGATGTTCATAAAAGCTCAGAATAAAATTCAAAGGTTATGTTGGAACCATTCTTTATGTTTGTTTGTTTTGTGTCTAGTTAATTAATAAATAATGGATTTCCAGTTTGAGTAAGGGGAGGGTAAACGGAAATCTATTTAGGAGGCAGGTAACAAGGTCACGGGGAAGGAACGCGGAGATCGTACAGATTTTACCGCTATCAGCTCGAAGTCAGCATCATTCAGTCATCATGTTGTCGTGTAAATCATCATAAGACGTTGACGTGACCATCTAAGAATGTTCAATAAAAGTGGGAAGAAGGATTCTGTCTGGACATTAATTGCTTCAAAGTGCGTCAAAAATTAGGTCTCCACCCGTATCCAGCAGTGACAGGTCAGTCGATACAGGTTATTATATCAAACCAGGAAAAAACATTTGAAAAAAGTGAGTTTTTCAGCAAAATTATCATTGACTAAACATAAAAACAAGTGTGTCCATCCACTGTCATTGATCCAACTCCATGGGTTTTACTGGTGAATCAATGTTGTAGAACACAGGTGACAAACATACGGCCCGGGGGCCAAAACCAGCCCGCCAACGGGTCCAATCCAGCCCCTAGCATGAATTTGTGAAATGCAAAAAAGACACTCAAGATATTAACAGTCAGTCCTTTCACTTTAGGGCCCATATAAAGCCCTACTGTAGTCTCAAGTAGGTCAGATCAGTTAAATACTACCATAAAAACCTACAAATAATGACAATTCCAAAAGTTTCCTCTGTTTTAGTGTAAAAAAGTGAAATTACATGAAAATGTGTAGATTTACAAACTAGCCTTTCACAAAAAAATATGAAAAACTAGAAATGTCCTAAGAGAAGTAAGTGCAATATTACCAATATTCCGCCAGTTACTAAAATATTTTGTGTATTTTGCAGATCCATTGTGATCTGTAAGTTGTAATGCACATTTACAAATGATAAGCAGAGGAAAAATAGAGTTACAATTGCACTTATTTTCTTTATAAATTTCAGTTTTTTCATGGTTGTTCATGTTATTCACATTTTTAAAAAGGACAGTTTATAGATGTAAATGTTTCCATAATGTAATGTGACTTTTTTTTACTATAAAACACATTGAAATGTTTGGAGTTGGCATTATTTATATATCATTATGCTATTAATTTACTGGTCCGGCCCACTTCAGATCATATTGGGAGGATATGGCCCCTGAACTAAAATGAGTTTGACACCCCTGTTGTAGAAGATGACAGTGTTTCCATGGTAACTACGGAGCCTCTGAATGTCCAAATGGGTCATATCAGATGACCATGAAAAGACGAAGAACTGTATTTTACACCAATTACGTACATCATTTGATAGGATTAGTGGATCAACAGGTATTACACATTTCATATCAGTAGATGCTTTTAGTCGATGGCGTGTGTTTGAGTCTTTATGGGTTAAAAACAACTTTTACTTTCCTGAGTGCATTAGTGCATCTTAAAAATAATCTCTTCAGCACAGGAAGGGATCAGTCTTATGTTTTGCAAAAGCAGTTGTTGGTTTGGATTAAATATAAGATGGTGCAGCCAAAGTCTACAGCAGGCTTCTAATTAAGAACAACAGGGTGTTTATATAGCTGGGGCTGAACGACTGCTTGTCTGCTTATTACCGAAGGAGAAAGGAAAACAACCATTTTGCAGGTTTGTTTTTAGCGGTGGGATTATTCATTATTAATTTAAATCTGTACATGCTGTGTGATAATGGCCGATTAGATCTTAAAGAGCGGAGCAGGTGGGAGTAGCAAACCACCATCGACCTGAAAGCCACCGGCCCTGCAGCTGGAAAAACAAAGCATTCCCGGCCGACAGAAGGAGAGTCGATGGCGTATCAGATAGGACGCACGCAAAGATGGAAGATGGAAAGCAAAACATCCTCTCACCCCTTAGCATGAGATCATACACTTCCGCCTGTCACCGTCCAAACCCTCACGGCGGCTTTACGGGCCTTTTAAAGACCTCTATAGGACGGCGTTGTTATTTACATACTGCTGGGAAGGCCTTTGAGGTTTCATATGTTTCTGTCTGCAGGTCTAATCAGTCTGAATTCAAGATGCACGGAGGATGAAAGCTGTAATTACAGATAAAATGGGAGTTCACTGTGGAGAAGAAATGTCCTCGAGGCTATGAGGAGAATAAAGAGGCGTCCCGGGCGTTTGTTGGAAGAAGCCAAGTTTACGCTGCGACTGTTGTTTATTTAACCTCAAGGTACAATGCCTTATTTTCTGCGCCGTACATATCCGCTTCGCTTATGTAGCTACTTTATGAAATCGCAGACGTCCAAATGAGAGTTGGTGAAATGTCTTTGTTGCAGTAAAAACAGGGTTGGGAACAGACGAACCCACCTCCCTGTTCAGGACTGAGCTCTTTGATGCTGCGGCGGTGACAGATGCGTCACCTCCCCACTCATTCCAGTCCATTGTATTCGCACTTTCAGTAAACTACCTGTAATCTGTCGGACACAGGAGATGAGAGTCTGCATTCTCAACCTCACCCACCATAACAAGACACTAGAGTTTAACTAGTTTTACCTTAACATGTTGATTACAAACCCACAATCTATAACAATATTCAATATAACACAATTAAACAGGTCATAAATAGATCACTGAATTTAGACACATTGAGATAAATAATGATGAAGCAAGTTCAATTAAGTCAAACTAAGAACAAAGTGCAGCTAATATGAAAAGCTAATCTGAAATAAGGTAAAATAAGATAATCTAAGGTAAACATAGAGAAGCTAAGCAAATATAGGCAACTATAAGCATATAAATAAATTAACATTCTATGTAGAAGTGATACTATGAACTTGAATTGAGGTAAACTACATCAAAAACAGATGAAAAATACAAGATGTCAAAATAAAAGTCAAAATAAGATGAACAAAGCTAAACTAATAGGCTAAGATACAACAATTTAAGGTAAACATACAGAAGCTAAGCTAAGCCAACAGCTAAACAGGCCTTAAATAGACCAATGAATTTACATAAATCGGGATAAATAATGATGAAGCAAGTTAAATTAATTCAAAATAAGAATAAAAGTGGGCTAATATGCAAAGTTCGTCCAAAATAAGGTAAAATAAGATAATTTAGGGTAAAGAAACTAAGCGAATATAAGCAACAATAAGCATATAAATAAATTAATGTGTTATGTACAAATGATATACTTTGAACTTGAGTTGAGGTAAACTATATCGAAAACAGATGAAGAATATAAGACGTCAAAATAAAAGTCAAAATAAGATGAACAAAGCGAAACTAATAGGCTAAGATGCAACAATTTAAGATAAACATACAGAAGCTAAGCTAAGCTAATACTTAAATAGACCAATGAATTTAGCATAATCGAGATAAATAATGATGATGCAAGTTAAATTATGTCAAAATAAGAACAAAGTGCAGCTAATATGCAAAGCTAAGGTAAAAATAAGATAATTTGAGGTAAACAGAGAAGCTAAGCAAATATAAACAACTATAAGGATATAAATAAATTAACGTGTTATGTAGAAATGATGTACTTTGAACTTGAATTGAGGTAAACTATACCAAAAACGAATGAAAAATTTAAGATGTCAAAATAAGATGAACAAAGCTAAACTAATAGGCTAATATGTGAAGCTAAACTAAGGTACAAGACCGTTGAAGATAAGCTGAGCTAAGCTAATATAATATATATGCCACCAAAGACAACTCAATTCAACAGGCACATAGACATATAAGTTAATATTGATTAGTAATTAAGGTAAAGTATATCAAAAATAGCTGAACAAAGATTAGCTAGTAGTTTGTTTTACTGTAGATAAGAGGGTCCAAATAGGTAAGTATAATAGCGTATTAGGGCCACATAAGAAAATAAAAATGCTTGTCACTACGAGAATAAAGTTGTTATATTTCAAGAATAAAGTCATCATTTAACGAGAATAAAGTCGTAGATTAAAAAAAACTTCATTATTTAACGAGAATAAAGTCGCTATATTTCGAGAATAAAGTCATTTAACGAGAATAAAGTCAGAGTTTTAAAAAACTCATTATTTAACGAGAATAAAGTCATTATATTTCAAGAATAAAGTCATTTAACGACAAAGTCGTAGTTTAAAAAACTCATTATTTAACGAGAATAAAGTCGTTATATTTCACGAATAAAGTCATTATTTAACAAGAATAAAGTCATAATATAATGAGAAAAAGTCGTACCCACTCATTGAATAATGCAGAACTTGGAACATTTTGTGCAGTTCTACTTTCATTTGGGGTTTACGCACAAAGGCCAAACACTGAGCCTATCTCACTGTCAACACATTGCTGCTTCGCTCGTTGCCTTCACTGTAAAATCGGAAACTCTGTCGAATTTTCCAAATATTACAACTTTAATCTCATAAATGCACAACTTCATTCTCGTTAATTGAGGGTTTTTTTTTAAACTACAACTTTATTCTCATCAAACAATGACTTTATTCTCAAAATATAACAACTTCATTCTCGTAGTGACACGCATTTTTTTTTTTTCTTATGTTGCCCTAATACGCCGTCGTAGGCAAGTGAAATAAAGTCAAAATTGGATGAACCAAAGTAAGCTAACTGCGTTTTTTTTAGTTTAGATAAGAGAGTCCAAATAAAACAAACAGAGCCAAAATTCACCCACAGCTGCTGGTGGTATTACACTTAAACATACTTCCTCACTGGCATTAATTGCTAATGTTTTTGCTCCTTGCACAATGTAGGTTCATACAGTTCATTTTGAATAAGCAGAACATGTTTTTAAAGGATGGAGTTATTTCTGTAGGTTTTAACATGCATTTACTGAAGTTTTTTTTTTAAATCATAATTAAAGAAACAAGATTAGACACATACGCTTAATCAGCAAATGTATGCAGTTATGACACCAAACAGCCCACTTTTCTATTGTTCTATCCACAAACTGATTGATGTACATTTAATAACTTGTTGGCATTTCTAATTAAGGGGGGTATAGCTGGCTATCTGCCACTAAATATCATGTTAGATCATATTTAAAGCCACTGAGCCAGACATGTTTTCCATTCAGATAGTGAGTGTAGATCATGGCCCGCAGGTTTCCACCATCATTAGCGGTTTAGACGAAGACAAACCACTGGAAGCTTTGTTTTCATTATTGCATTCCCAGCCACCACACTGATTTAATGTAGCCATCATTCTGTTCTTACATCAATAAATGTCTGTTTAGCCACTCTATTTACTATCAAAACAGATGTGGAACATTGATCTAATCTCAACACAACCAGGAAATAAGTTGTTTTACGAAGGACGACATGTAATGATATTTTATTGGGGCAACTTCTGTGAAATCTGCAAATACTAAGCAGTGTATTTATAACATTAAATGCTCTAAAACTACATGATCTCGTCTACTTTAATACTCTTATCATAATGACCATTTGTTCCCCTACAGTCTACAGGAAATGTCTGAGCCCAAGCATTGTAATTATAATTTACGGGGAACTGAAATCTTTAAGAAAATTAAGTGTAGAACAAACATAAGGGGGCACATCTATGGAATAATCTGGATCAAAACTTAAAAATGTCTTCTTCAATTTGTGCATTTAAAAGGATGTATAAATCTAGTATAATAACAAAATATAGAACATTATCTGAATAAGTGAATAATATAGAAGAATGCAGAAAATACAATATTATTGTGTTTTGCCTGTTTGTAATTAACACAGACTATCATATCATAATGAAGATATATTTTCACATTTATTAATAATTGTATGTGTAGTAAATAAGTAAAGTGCATATAAATACTATAGTTTATATTAAAAAAGGTTGATTATGCAAATCTGATTGTGTGTGGAGTGATAAAAAAAAAGTGTATGGTGAATGGTTTACATGGATGTTTTTGTTATTGTAAAAATGTTAAAAAAAAAAAAGTGTTTTAAAGCAAAGGAAGCTGAATCAATGTAATTATTAGTTTGTAATAAGGGGATGGAGTCTAAAAGCTGTATTTCTTCCTACTTTGTTTGTCTGTGTTGTATGGTTCTTTGTTATCTGATGATTTTATGTGCTCAAAATAATACTAAACTAAATAAGTGATGTATTTATACAAGTTTGTGTATGCGGAACTTAAGTCATTTAAGTGATTTATTGCTATTATTATATTATCCTCTATATTTTTTGTGTTTTTCAGTAAAAGTCTGGTATTTTCCTGTATTCACTGATCATGCCGATGTTCACGAAAGCACAGATTAAAGTTGAGGGTTATTCGATCAATAAACAGAGAAAAATGAAGAAAAAGTTACTGTTTCAGCAAATCTATCATTAACTGAACATAAAACAAGTGTCCATCCACTGTCACTGAGCCAACTCCATGGGTTTTACTGGGGAATCAATGTTGTAGAACAGGGGCATCAAACTCATTTCAGTTCAGGGGCCACATACAGCCTAAAATGATCTAAAGTGGGCCGGACCAGTAAAATAATATAAATAATGGGATAAGAACTTTTGAGTGAAAAAAGTAAATTCCGTCATGAAAGTGTTTACATCTACGAATTGCAAACATGAACAAATATGAACCAAAATTTGTTGGTAAAATAAGTGCAATATTAACAATATTACGCTTTAGTTTATCATTTATACATGTGAATCACAACTTGGACATCACAGTGGATCTACAAATACGCAAAACATTAAATAACAAGGAGAATATTATTAAAAATTCCACGTACTGCTCTTAAGACATTCAGATATTCACATTTTTTGTAAAAGGATAGTCTGTAAATGTAAACATTTTTATGTAATTTTACTTTTTTTTTTACTCTAAAACAAAGAGACAAATTTACAGTTTTCATTATTTATAGGTTATTTTGATAGTATTTGACTGGTCTGATCCACTTTAGACTGAAATGATCTAAAATGATTTTAACATCCTTGATTGTTAATATCTTCAGTGCAATTTTTGTATTTCACAAATTCATCCCAGGGGCCGGATTGAACCCATTGGCGGGCCAGATTTGGCATGTTTGACACCTGTGTTGTCGAAGATGACGGCGTTTCCACAAACATCCAAATGGGTCATATCTGATGACCATGAAAAGATGACAAACCAATTATTTACATGTATTGATAGGATGAGTGGATCAGCAGATATTAAACAGTTTAGATCAGTAGATGGTTTTGGTCACCAGTGGATATTTGGGTCTTTATGGGTTAAGGGGCCTGAGGTGTCAACGGGTGGAAATGTAAAATGCGACATTTCTGATGGCAGCAGTGGGCAGCGTCATGTCGAGGCAGGCTAAAGCAGATGTCGACGCAGGAAGAGTAGCCAAGTGAAATAAACTATGACACACTTCATGGTCTAATTATACCACGAGATCCTCTGTAACACATTCCTTTTGCATCCTGAGCACACCCACTTCTTACTGCGGCTACTAATTTATACGACACAGCACATGGGTTTTATTAGCCCCATTTGTTGTCTGCTTTCATAAAGTATAGGATGATATATTATGAAAGCGGCGCTGTTTGGCCACCCAGAGGGATGGTGTGTTTACATGTTATGTACACACACCTACAGTAAATCTGACAGGCTTGATGTGTGTTCAATGCAGCCAAAGAAAACAGCAGTGTAAACTGTGAAGACTGAGCGTCAGGAGGAATGCGCCCTCACATCCTCAGACACTAAATTAGCATTTTATGATACCTATTGTTTGACAGTAGTTTTGTCGTTGCCTTATTTGGCGAGATTAGTTTCCTTTAACCACCTACATTAGACCTACGTTTCCCAGAAAACCTTTCAAACCTGGTGCTTTAGCCCACCTTTAAGAGCAAACATACCAGGAGAATGTGTACTAAATTACACCAAACACATCCAAATAGGCCACATATATATATATACACACCAGTGTGACTACATTGTATGTATTCACTCTAATCAATGACTAGATCTGCACATAATATAATATATGCACATAATATTACAGTTTTTGCCCTTATTCTGACAAAATTAGAAGTAAACAGGATTTTCCACTGGAGCTGAACTCATCCTCCCTCTTTCATTCCTTCAAACACCCTCTTAAAAATGTCATCATTTTTTCATATCCATAAACCACTCCTTTGTCATAATGGTGAACAGACCACAAACATGGACTCATCTTTGGTTCATTTACAGTATTTCTACCAGAAAGGAGATTTGTCTTTACCTCATCTTACTGGAAACAGGGTTCAAGTAATGCAACCAACGGGTAAAAAACACAAATGAAACTGAACGTGCTTTATACATGTCCAAAACATCATCATAAAACCTGAATAATATTGTTCATGTTCAGGTAGTATAGTTCAGTATATCATCTATAAATACACCTATAGGTCGGTCAATATATCTGCAAATATCATACAATATTGGTATAAAAGATGGAATTTCACTAATGGAAGTAGCCAGCGTCTGATAGAAAAGTAACCTCAGTGGAAAAATGACCCGCAGGTCAGTTTTCTATTATAGAATTCTGGAGTTCTGGCCCCCCTTATGGAAAAGTGACCTAAATTTGTAAAAAAAAAAAAAAAAAAAAAAAAAGTTTATTTGAGGCATATATAAACACAAAACCTGTTATGAAAAGTACAAAAAATGTATTAACAGTCATGCATTGCACAAATGTACAAGCACATGATATAATCCATCTATTTGTGAATCTGGATTAACACCTGTTGTTTATTCAAAAAACCTGCTATTGATTCAAATCCATTAACCTTAACGGCAATCTGTTTTCACCCATTCAGTGTTACATAGTTTAGGTTACAATACTACAATATATATATATATATATATATATATATATATATATATATATATATATATATATATATATATATATATATATATATATATAACCTATTTTTTTCCACAGTTTTTTCATAATTTAGGGTAGATTTCATGTCAATGATGTCCAACAACTCCAAAATGAAAACAGATTATTTACTTCAGTGGCTATAGTTTCTGGTGAAAGTTTACGAACTTTATTCAAATTTTTGCCACCTTAGGAAGACGAGCAAATTCTCTGTTGTCGCGGAGTATGCAGCAGGCTTGACGTCAGAGCATCTTTTATGGTCGCGTGGAGCATTGTGATATTTGTTACTTTGCAGCCTTTGCACAGTCCATGAATCCCTGTGTAAATTTCATGTGTGGGAGTGTGTCCGCATCCAGTGTGTCTGTACATGAATGTGTCTGTGTAGAGTGGAAACCACAGCCCAAGTGAAATTAGCAGAAGATGAGGATGAGGATGAAGAGTGTGTGATTATGAAGGAGGGACCGACGGGCCCTGGAGGAGGGAAAATCTGAGACCAGCGCACGCCGTTACCATCACATACGCACGGAAAAACACCTGCCTCCACTGGAAGAACATATAATATACCTGACATGTGCAACTACAGCAGAAAACTCCACCATGCAGACGAGACCTGATATTAGTTCGCAGCTCCTTCTGTATAAAAGACAGGTCTGTGCACGATGAGCAGAGTTTGCATCCAGTTTTACAAACCAAACAAAGACCAGATCACGTCCAGAATGAAGCACAGGCTGTACAGTAGGTCTACCAGCTATTCAGACAGTAATTCCCAATCAACAAGTCCAGACATTCACATCGACCACAAGTTCATTCCAGCCTGGAGATCATGTGTCACCGCTGAGTCAGATCACTTCATCAACACAAGGTGGTGATGATGATGAAGAAGAAGATGAAATTAGAACCACAAATCAGCATTTTCCTCTACATTTGGGCCTGGCATCAACACACACTCAGCATTTAAGTCACAGAAGCAGACATTCTTTCAGACGAAGTGAAGATGCTATAATTATTAACCCTTATTTAACCAGGAAAACAACATGACTTGCTCAGATTAAAAATCCTGTCCTGTTTAAGACAAACAAACAAACAAACAGACAGACAGCAGCAGCAGAAGTTACAGAAAGTACAAATTACATCCACACTAAAACCATACATAAAACACCAAACTAAAAACATACACATAAAACACCACCAATAATGTAAAAGGTACTGAAAGTATACAACAGTGTGTAAAAACTCTGACTGCATATGGTTGTATTTTTATGACTTCATGCACCAATTGCATGTATTTCTATCAACATATAACATATAAACACATCTAAAAATGTAATTAACTTAAGTTTACATCATAATTTGGCACTGATTTTAGGAAATAGTACTCAGATCCTTTACTAAAAACTACCTCCAAGAGAAATTAATGATCACAATAACTGCACGTTTATTTATTTTTTTTGTTTTGCAAATATGATCAATTACTGTATTTTTGCATGACTTTCACTGATTATTGCAGGAAATATTGAACTACATGTCACCAAACTCACATTTTCCTTTCTGTAACAATTTATGAGGATTCCAAGATACATAATTTTAGTATTTTTTGTGGTATTCTTATTTTGCTTTGAGTATGAAAAAAGGAAAGGTTTCTGTGAATGTCCTGAATACTTGACTTTGTTGGAATTTTTGTCATATCACTGAGTTATCATTCTAACTGGAAACTGCCTTCAACTAAAAAATACATCTTTTTTATGCAATAGATTAGATTAGATTAGATTAGATTAGATAGAACTTTATTGATCCCTTGGGCAGAGCCCTCAGGAAATTGAGGTTCCAAAAGCAACACAGCAACGAATACGAGAAACCCCGCAAGAAAAAAAGCAATACAATAACATAACTATAAAAAACTGTAGTGGAAAAAAAACAAACAAAAAAAAAAACAACAAAAAAACACCATTGCACATTGGAAAGTACTAGCAGTAACAAGTGGCAAAGTAGCAGTGATCATAATAATAATAATAATAATAATAATAATAATAATAATAATAATAGTAATAATATATAGTTTATAATATAATATAATGTAATGTAAAAACTGATTTTAATACTGACCATAAGTCTTCTATTAGTTTATTGAAGACTTATGGTCAGCATTAAAATCAGTATTAACAATAATGTTATAGTGTGCACAATATGTATATGTATATATGTATATATATGCACTTAATCCTCTGAATTCACCATAAAAACACATTTTTAAATGATCGTTAATGAACATACTAAATACTCTATGTAACACTAAATCATTTTAATGTCATACTTCATGAATGTGGAGTCAGTCTGAGCTATTTTCTATTAATCAGGCAACATATTCACCCATTTATGCATTCAGCTTTTTCAACTTTTTGTAAGGAATAGCCCTTAGATTCGAATTGAGAACAGCACTTCCTCTGCAGACCTGTCTTACTTTAAACAAAATCTTGTTAGTTAAAACAAACAAACAGCTGTATTACGACAGTTTTTTAGCATCTAGTGGTGTGTTAGTGTATACTGTTAACCATAAAAGCTGGAATAATTTAGTTTTTTAGTGCAAATATTTTATTAGAAGTTTATGGGTAACAGTGCACTTCAGTGCTTTCACAAACAAACACTGAAATCCTGCTTATTTGTTATTGTTGCATATTGAATATTATACATTAATAGCATGTAATGGAAAGTAATTCTTGGTGTGTTTTTTTTTAACTTAACTTAATGCACATTAAAAAAAAAAAAATAAAAATCTAAATGTCAATGTTCCACAAACACTTTCTTACTGTATGACATGTTTTGTATTATTATTATTATTATTATTATTATTATTATTATTACACACAACGGTAAGTGTCAAATAAAAAGTACACTATTTGTGTTTAAGAAATACTTTACATCTAATAAAATAAAACTCACAGAATACAGGTTTCTTCTTTTTTAGTTAATCCTTGGTGTTTTTATGGAGGACAAACTGGGACCACTGGTTTACCTGTGCGTTGACACTGGACGGGTGAGCCCAGCAGCTGGATGCACGCGCAGATCTGCAGGACCCACCACGACCACCTGGTGCGTCCACGCATCCTTCAGCCCGTGGGTTTATCAGTGGAAAACAAGACAGAAATCACGCGTACAATCCTCCGGCACCAGTGTTCATGTCCACGCACTCCAGCTGATTCTGAACCAAAGCTCCGACAGCTCCGCGCGGACAGACGGACTGACTGTACCTGCCCAAGTCTGCGCGCACCTTTACGCACGGCAGAGCGCACGCATAGCACTTCCGCTATAGGATTTTCTAAATAAAAGACCCGCTGGAAAACAGATTCTGCAGCCCCACTACTTCCTGAACTACAGGTGGGTCTTTTATTTCCTGTCTTTCATTATTGGATGCACTGATTAATCCAGGTGTGTCTGCTACTTCTTGTTGTGACTACTGATTAATTAGGCACACCTAGATTAATTAGTGTGTCCAATAATGAAAGACAGGAAATAAAAGACCCACCTGAAGTTCAGGAAGTAGTGGGGCTGTGCATAGAGCCCACTGGGTCAAAACACAGCATGTCCCATCAGAGCGCGAACTTTAATCGATTGCCATTCCAACATTTATTTCAATATAAAGTAGCTCTTTGTGTTGGATAATCCCTTATGGTCCAACTAAAGCAAAAATGAATTTAAAAGTAAAAATGTGGGTCTCTTTGCAACACTAATCTGTCAAATTGTCTCTAACATGTCCCGTCAGAGAGACTTCGAATACTGTGTTTTGGCCCTATTGTATTTTTTTTTATTTTTTTTTTAATTTCCTACAACTTTATTAAATTCCAGGTGTACAGTGTAGATTGCATGTTTTTTGTGTTTGTTTGTTCAAGTTAAAACAGGAAGATTATATTATTTTTTAAACAACAACAAACAATAGTCTACAAACTATTTTATGTGCAAAATCTTTCAAAAACTGAATAAAAATGGCATTTTCCAGCTGTACACATGCACATAACTAACACAATCATCATTTACAGCTTCCCATTTCAGATGCTCTGCTTTTATTTTGGAAGTATTTCTGTACTTCCTCTCAGACCTTAAACACATGCAGCAATTAACTTTGTAAAGGCATTAATCTGAGCCTAATATCCTGCAGCTACGTAAATTGGAAGTGAAGAAGTCATGAGTGTTAGACCAAATGACAACTTAGATTTGTACAATATGAGCAGAATTCAACCTACAGTTCCAAAATAAAGGGTTAAAATGTCTATAATATTTTACATTTCATGAGCGAAAGGAATTTAGATAGTTTCAGTGCTTAAAATGGTAAATCTTTGTAGCAGAGAATGACAAAATACTCAATATTTAAAAACAAAAACACATATCAGTGTTGTTTTCATAATCATGTACTAATTGTTAATGCTAGGTACAGTGTGTATCATAATGGGTAAAATGCAGACTGAATTCCCCTACAGGAGTAATAAAGTTTTTAACATTTAACCATTGAAAAATTACCAAAAATGAAAAAAAAAAAAAAAAAAAACAAAACACAAAAAACCTAACTTGCTTAAAATATGTCCCCATTAGTTAACACTAATTATCAATAAAACATTGTAAATAACTTCAACAATATAAACAAAGGACAAAATGTAACATAAAATCCGTGTTTCTAGAGAACTAAAACCACATTATCAATAATAATAATAATAATAATAATAATGGATTGGATTATATAGCGCTTTACATTATTGATCCATTATTCATTCGCTCTCACATTCTCCCTCTGGTGGTGGTAAACTACATCTGTAGCCACAGTTGCCCTGGGGCAGACTGACAGAAGCGTGGCTGCTAATTCGCGCCTACAGCCCCTCTGACCACCACCAAACATTCATACGCATTCATACACCAGTGGGAGTGGCACTGGAGGCAAGGAGGGTGAAGTGTCTTGCCCAAGGACACAACGGACTGACTAGGATGGAGCAGGATTCGAACCGCCAACCCTTCGGTTATTGGACGACCCACTCTACCACTTGAGCCACTTTTTCCTATATACACTAATATGATGATTCATTCATTCATTGTCTGAACCCGCTTTATCCTCACTAGGGTCACGGGGGTCGCTTGGAGCCTATCCCAGCTACATAGGGGCGAAGGCGGGGTACACCCTGGACAAGTCGCCAGTTCATCACAGGGCTGAACATATAGAGACAAACAATCACTCTCGCATTCACACCTATGGGCAATTTAGATTAACCAATTCACCTATCAGTGCATGTCTTTGGATGGTGGGAGGAAGCCGGAGTACCCGGAGAGAACCCACACAGACACGGGGAGAACATGCAAACTCCACACAGAAAGGTCCCACCCCCCGTCGACTGATGTTGGAATCGAACCCAGGACCTTCTTGCTGAGAGGCACGAGTGCTAACCACTGCACCACCGTGTCGCCCTAATATGATGATACCATTTACAACTTATCCTACCAGATATTAATACCAGATATAAATTTAAAAAAACAAAAACACATATACATATATAATATACATATAATATTCTATATTGTCCTATATAGTAACAATATATTCATATATCAATATTTAAACTAGATATTTTCAGCACATATGTGGCAAAGGCCCCCCCCAGCCCTTTCCTCTCTGTATTTTGTCAAAATCATTTGTTTGTATTTGTTTTTAAACTGTGTGATGTTTGCTTTTCCAGGATACTCCACTACAGTTGCCCCATTTTGTGACCTCAGCTCAGGAGTAAACTTTATGAGCTCTCTGGGGCCCCTCATAGCCCCGGGCTCCAAGCAGGTGCCTGCCTTGGCCTTTCAGAGTTCAACACAATCTATTTAGTCTAAAAGAAGTGCATGCATTATGACTAAAGGAGTGCAGGTCTCTCATACATGTATCACTTACCAATAATGGAACTATTTTTCTTTTTTTCTAAAGCTTCAATATGTCAGATTTGGTAGTTCCTGAGTGCTTACATGAAGTTTGATTCATATTTAATTTTATTTTACTAGTCCCTTTTTGAATGTTATTTGTTCTTCAGCTCAAAAAAATAAATTAAATCAAAAAACTAGTGATGACCCGATCTGGATTTTTTTTTGCTTCCGATCTGATTTTTTTGGGGATTAGTTTTGCCGATACCGATCCGATCTTTTTACAATGACATTTTGATTTGAATTTAGAGTCATTTTTTATTGGTTATTACATTATTATTTTACTGTAGATCACAGTTGGGCTGAATGTGGAACCTGAACTAAAACAAGTATGATACCTTTGACTATTATTAACTTTAGTCAGAAAACAGAACACAACTCAGACACTTAAAGGAGCAAACATCTAAAACAAGCCAATAGCACTGGTCTACAATTTTTATTTTTTACAGTATTTTTTAAGAAATTATCTGCTTCAGAGATTAAATGTGCTAAATGTTATGTGTTTTAATCAGATTCATTGGAAAACAAATGATAAAACTGCTGGTTTGCTGATGTTTTCAAGGTATATGATAGTGTTATTATTACACATATATATTGGTTTATGTACATTTAAACTATAGATTTATAAATCTTCCACTGATAGAACCTATAAAGTGAATGTATTATCCTGTGCAGACAGTGTTTTGAAGTAAATCTGGTAGCTCGGAGACAAATATTCATTTTGAGTAAACCCCATTCTCTCATTAATTCTCAAATTTCACATTTTGACCCAAGACTGCACCTTAGAAACTTCAGCCAAGCAGCATTTACGACTGGATTTGTTCTTTATCAGTGACTCACACATGGTAAAATTTCACTACTTTTATTCTGATAGCATTTTACTTGTAGACCAGTGTATGTCATGAATGATTTAATAAAACAAACAAACAATGAGATAAACTTTACATCGCTAAGCTAACGCTAATGGCCCAGGGTTTAACAGGATAAGGCTCACTGAGCATCACACAAGAACATGTAAACCTTAAATTCATTTATTTTCCAAACCAATTAATCTTCCAGAGCACAGGTGTCAAACGCGCAGCCCGGGGGTCAAAATTGGCCCACCAAAGGGTCCAATCCGGCCCTTGGGATGAATTTGTGAAATGCAAAAATTATACTAAGATGTTAATCATTTTAGTTCAGGTTCCACATTCAGCCTCAGGTGGGTCAACCTATAAATACTCACAACTCCAATTTTTTTCTCTTTGTAAATGTAAATGTTTTCATGTATTTATGCTAAAACAAAGTATAATATAGCAAAAATATCTGAATAACCTGAACAAATATGAACAACCTGAAATGTCTTAAGAGAATTAAGTGCAATTTTAATAATATTCCACCTGTCACTAAATGTTTTGTGTATTTGTAGATCCACTGTGGTCTGTAAGTTATAATGTACATGTGTTAATGATCAACTGAAGCATATTATCATTAAAATTACACATTTTTTTCAGTTTGTTCATATTATTCACATTGTTTGAAAGGACAGTTTATAAATGGAAGCATTTCCCTAATGTAATTTTACTTTTTTTCACTCTAAAACCTAGAGAAAAGTTTGGAGTTGACATTATTTATATATTATTATAATTTTACTGGTTCGGCCCACTTCAGATCAAATTTAGCTGAATGTGGCCCCTGAACTAAAATGAGTTTGACAACCAAACCACCATTCACTCTCAGTCACACCTATGGGTGATTTACATCGATCAGTTATAACCTATTTAGTGCATGTCTTTTATGGTGGGAGGTAGTCTGTCATCATCCGCTCATACTGTCCTCATGTCATACAATAGTAAAGAAATATCTAAACACAAACAACAAATCTCAACATTAAACTATTCAAATAATGTATAAAGCATAGAATAACTTACTGCCGGGCAATATTCAAGACATGTTTTGTGAAAGGGAGGCTATGATTTATGGGGAAAATTAAATGTAAGATTCATAAAGTGCGTGCGACATTAAAAAGTTTTTGGAACAAATTGTGTGTGGAGATAAAATAAACGTCAAACATAATTCAGTTTAAAAAAAAAGATATAAAGAATTGATTCTTGAGAGGTACAATATTTAATAATGACCATGAGGGTTGTTTGTTTATGGATAATGCTGTATTGATAAATGTGCTGTAATTACTGAAGAAAACTGTTGAATTGTTGAATCTGTTTGTATGACTGTACTGCTATGATCATATTGTTGAGCATAATTCAGTTACTGCATTATGTATTTATTGTGGTTGAATGTGAAAATTAGAAAAATGCATTGTTTGAGTCTTGTATTAAGTTAGTGATGAAGGTGAAAAAGCACTCGGGGGTAGGATTAAATAAGTTTTTACTTCTTCCTACTCCTTTTCGACCGTGCAAAATTCAGACTTGCACATACTTGCAGACAGATTCTGTTCATTTAAATGTTATTACCTCCGCCAAAGAGGTTCTGTTTTTACCGGCGTTGGTTTGTCTGTCTGTCCGTGTGGAAGATAACTCAAAAAGTTATGGACAGATTTGGATGAAAATTTCAGGAAATGTTGATAATGGCACAAGGAACAAATGATTACATTTTGGTGGTGATCGGGGGGGAGGGGGAGGGGGGGACTGATCTGCCTTGGCAGAGGTCTGTGCTCTCCGAGTGTTTTTCTAGTTTTGTTTCTTTGCATGTTCGAAATAAATACATAAATAAAAATAAATTAAATAAATAGTTCCAACCATTCCTGCCCAGAACTCTGCATCTCCAGGATTTAGTCTGGGGCCATGTTCCACTTGGTCCATGTGTTCCACTGAGTCCCTGTTCAGACATGTTGGTGTGCAGTGTGCCACCTGTCTGTGGTCTGGACTACAAACTGCATTCCATGAAGAGAGAAAGGCTTGTGCTGATGACAGACACTGACACATCTCACCCCCCCACCCCCACATCTCACCCCCCCCCCCCCCACCTCATACCGCCACAGTACATGGAACTACAAGTACATACGTTCAAATAATGTTCCTATGTACGCCTCTGAGATACGAAAATTGTGATTTCTGTCACTTCATGCTTCTTCTCCACTACATTTCAGCCACAGCAGAAGAATGTACGATCTACTTTCGACTTCCAGATATTTGATTCTTAAAAGGTCAAAGGAATATTCAGTATTTTACAAACACAGAAAATGCAAATGTTCTATTTTACATGACTGTTGAAGGTTTAATCTGGTAGCGTACCTATGTTCCCTGCAAGGTTATTATCATTGACGAAAACTGCTGAAATGACGAAAACTAGAATTGAAAAAAACAGTTTCGTTCACTGAAATAAAGACTTTAATTAAAAGAAAAAACAATAACTGTAACTGTATTGTGTGCTTTACGAAACTAACTAAAACGTATAAAAAGTTATGGATAAAATTCCCTTCGTTTTCGTCTTTATAAATGTCAGATTGATATGAAATCAATTTATTTCATTAGCTGATGGCACTTCACGGTCTGTCACTTTTCGTCATTTGTCGTTTAGACTTAGAGTCGGCTTCTAGTCCCCACTCTACCTGGTAACATGGAGACTAATGCTGTGTTCCAAGCAGGTTTTTGAGCCCGTAAATCACGACTTCAAACCACGACTCACGACTTTGTAACGTTTCAGGCAAAAATCGCGCCAAACTGCCTGAGCGCAAGGAATTGTGGTAGCTCGATGTAAACAAACCAGTATGGCGGAACGTCCGGAGCTTATGTTCATTTACAATCATTTCTATCCCAGAGGTGTTTGGTCCTTGGTTATTTGAGGGAAACAGGAGGAAAAACAGCACATAAGGCCAGAGAAGCTGTTACACCTTTTATGTTGCGTTATTTGTACATTTGGATACGTATTTATTCTTGTCGACGATGGACTGAAAACTAGCTAACACTGGAGTAGCTGCTGATTATGCGTAACATTTGCGGATAAATTTTGTTAGAGCATTACCTTATCTTAATAAACAATTTGCATAAATATCGCATCCATGGGGGCAGCCATTGTTGTTTCACTGGTTATGTGACGTCAGAGCTCAGAAGTGGGAGTACATTGATCCCGTACAAGTTCACGGGTGGGAAGTCATGGGTTTGAGTCCCATTCCAGTGCATTTTCACCAGTAGAAGGTTGGAAAAACACGGGTTACAGGTGGCCTGGAACACAGCATAGAGTTGGGAGAAATCAGCAGCAGAGTCCTGTATGAGATTTCTATGAATACAATGCGAGAAAGAAAAAAGATATGAAAAAAATTAAAACTAAGACTAAAACTGAATTAAATCTAAGCATTCAAACTGTTTATGAGCTGATTCTCGTGAACAATTATGTTAAATTTATTGCATTTTGTTACTTTTTCGATGAGTAATGACCATTGATGGGTGCATGTGTAATTGTTTTCTTGCGTTTACTGTTGTTTTTAGTTAATTTTTACTTCAAAGTTTGAGACAAAAAAACAAATAAATAGAAAATAAATTTAGAAAAAACAAAAACTAATAAAAACCAGCAAATCTGCTCTAAAAACTAATTAAAACTAACTGAATTACAGAAAAAAAGTGTGAATTAAATAAAGCTATAATGAAAAATCCAAAACTATTTTAACCTTGGTTCCCTGGTACCTATACTCCCCAGTACCTGACCCTAACCCCTAACCCTTCATAGGTACTGGGGAGCATAGGGCTGACCCTGTTTAATCTAAAGCAATGCATCATATTCTAGAACAGGGGTGTCAAACTCATTTTAGTCTGGGGGCCACATTCAGCCCGATTTAATCTAAAGTGGGCTGGACCAGTAAAATAACAACAGTGAAAAAGTAAAATTCTATTCTCATCAGGTTTACATCTACAAAGTTTCCTTAAACATCTGAATAACATCAACAACTCAAATTGTCTTACGAAACACAAGCGCAATTTTAACAATATTATACCTAGGTTTATCAGTTTATCATTTACGCATGTGCGTTACAATCGCACAAAACATTTAGTAACAAGCAGAATATTGGTAAAATTGCATTTACTTTTCTTAAGACATTTCTGTTTGTTTGTATTTGTTCCAGTTATTCACATTTTTTGTAAATGTATAGTTTGGTAATGTTAACATTTTCATGTAATTTTACTTTTGTACACCAAAACCAAAGAGAAAATTTGGGGTTGTCATTATTTAAAGGTTATTGTGATAATTTTTTACTGGTCTGACCCACTTCAAATCTAATTGGACTGTATGTGTCTGTATGTGGAACCTGAATTAAAATGTTTTTAACACCACTGACTGTTAATATCTTCAGTGTAATTTTTGCAATTTTTCACAAATTCATCCCACGGGCCGGATTTGACCCCCGGGCCACATGTTTGACACCTGCGTTCTAGACGATTGGTACATATTTGTAGCATTGCAGTCTTATGAGAACCACACATCTGTAATATGTCAACTCTTCACCAATTCAGACTCTAAAGTTGAAGTGAAGAATCTGAACATTTCATCCACCGTGCATCAACACTAAATTCACACATTATCAGCCGATGAAACAAGCGTTAGTCGTGCCGGTACACGATACACTCGCAAGGTCAGAGTGTGACTTCCATAAGGAATCTGAAAAGGCTGCTGTTTGTTTTTCATAGCTCAGTAAGCAGAAGAAAGGTAAATGTCAGTGCAGACTTAAAGGCGTTTGTCAGAACATGTCCTCCCCAAGACCTGAACCCAGGCAGTGAACAGACAAATCCCTCTGCCAGATCTCTAACTCCCACTGCTCTCCTCTGGGTCTCCTGCTTCTCATTTCAGTCATTCCTGCCTGCACATGTAAATGTTAAGTCCACCTTTCACTGGGGTCTCACCTCGGCCGCTCAGTCTGTGATCCCACCATGATCCGGGGCTGTGAGGTGTTGTTAAGACCCCTCCTCCTCCTCCTCTTGGACGTTCATCAGATTTAAATTCCATCCATCTTCTGTGTCAAAGCTCAGGAAGAGACGTTCTGAAGGTAGCACTTAAGTAGCGACCTGTAAATGAGCACGGCACTCAAAAACATCTGTCATTCTGTCATTTCATGCCCTTTTTCCACCTAAAAGAGACGATGACCTCTTGATTGCAGGGAGATAAACTTCCAAAAGACTGCAAACCTCTTGTTTTGTTGTAAGAGACACCAGAGGATACAGTGACATTAGTTCATGCATGATTGACACAGAACATTGTAAGTTAAAGGTTCAATATGTACAATTTTTTGCAGGCTTGTACGGCTGCGTAAAGTTGCTGCTGGGAACTAAAACAAGTTCCATTAAGCAAATTCACCAAATTAACTGAGCGTATGTTATTTAGCTGGAATTTATGTCACTTTGTTTCTATAACAGGGTTTCTGCAGGTATCAGCAAATCAAATGTAACGCCACTTTAAACAATTTTAATGCCCATGTCCAACTGCAGATACAGTTTTATATACAATTTTATGACAGTTAACCTTCGACAGGCTTTAACCAGGTTCTGTATAGTTCCTCCTCCAATCACTTCTGCTGAAACTTGCATTTTCTTATTTTCCCAACATTTGCTAATATTCCCTCCGCTCTTTCCCCACAGCACGTTGCATTCCAAGCATCTGGTGTTGTGACTTTATGTATCGGACTCAAACAATAGCCAATTAAAGGGTTCCACCTGTCAATCATCACACTACACTTCCGATCAAAATTATTAAATGTTTATGTGATCAAAATTATTTGTGATTGCAATGCCTTTTTTTTCATCAAGTGTATTTAATTTTTTAATGCCTCTGGACATCGAATTTAATGCTTTTTAATGCCATTTAAGGCCTTAATTATCACAAAATCTATTTAATGACTTTTAATGCTTTGAAATGACCCATATAAAATGGTAAGTAATGGTTTGCACTTACAAATCACAGAAAGAAGGTTCAGATGGACTGAACCTTTCTGTTAAGTCAAAGGTGAAAGGTCAAATTTGTTCTATTATCCCCCATAAGGAAACTCAGTCTTTACATTTTATCCGTGTCAGTACCTAGCATTAGCAATTAGCATTCGCATTAGCACACACATTAAGAGCAGTGAGCTGCCATTGATGCTGTGTGGGTATCCTGCAGAAAAAAAAAAAAAAAATCAAACTAGATTTTGGAAATATACTCCTTCATTCTGCAGCTCTCACCTCTCAGTCCAAATGAAAAGACTGAATATAGATATTAAAGGAGTAATATTTTGCTTTTTTTTTATATGGAATTATGCATTTTAAAACATTTCCCTGTGGTCTACATGAACTGTAAATGCTCTGCTTGTGTCTGAATTCTTCATAAATTCAACTCCACAGGTCCATTTTCAACCCTATTTCTGACTAATGACACCAAAAAGGTTGTTTTGAGCGATGGCCCTTTAAATACAAGTGAGCCACTTCACGCCCCGCCCCCTCCAGGTTCTTGACTATGTGCTCTGTCCCATTCAGCCACTTGTGTTCATTAATACAACCAACAACTGAACATTTTAGGTAATCGGCTTGAAGTTCAGACATATTTTCAGTATGGACTACAACCGCTGCTGCTGACAAACAATTATGGCGTACGAAGTCTTGACCTTATATGTGCAAATGTCGTGACGTAACTAATTATAGACGTAACAAATTAAGAAGGAATTAAAACACATTGTAGAAATCCAGTTTTTTGATGGAATATTAAGATAGCTTTGCAGCACCTGGAGGGTTCACATTCAACATTTTTTAACTATTAGGGTCCAAATACACAAATAAATGAACCAAAGACTAATAAAAGTGGGCTTTGCAAAATATGACCCCTTTAATGAAACTGACGCTGTTTCATGTAATGGTGGAAAAGTGATGCCACTCTTCCAAGCTCCCACCTTGAGACACGGAGTAAAGCGGTTGAATCACATCCACACTGCAGCCATCAGAATCTGACCAGCTGTCAATCACATCTTTAACCTCCTACTTGTCTGAGAACAGCCTGAAAACACAGGCAAGGAGTAGATGCAAAGTTTAATGCTAATATGCTGAAAGGTATGATGGGGATTTTTGCTCTACAACAATGAAAAAAAAAATCAGTTTCTATATATACAGCACCAACAATAATACACTATCACTTCACCAGGCCTTAAAAAACTACATAAAGACAGGAGGGAGGGGAGAACTATCTGTTTTGAAGAAAAAACACTCATTACCTTAGACATAAATATAGATCAGCAAACAATGGGCTGCTCGTGCAACACAAATTTCAACAGAAAGTCCATTTGAGCACACAAACACACTGAACCATTAATATTACAAAGACTGTCCAGTTACTCAAATCATATATTTATTTTTGGAAAACAAATGACCACAATGTGTTTGTACCAGTTAAAAAATCTAAAACATCTATATATATATATATATATATATATATATATATATATAAACTGCCTATATAAATTTTATTCAACAGTCCTGCATTTTGCTGGATTTTTAAACCAATTTTAAGGCGGCACTGGTGAACAGGTTTGCACTAAATCACTGGCAGATAATGTAACTTGAACATGACTGATCCATTTCTATCCTCTACTAACCACAAAGAATCAGATCCTAAACTGGCTTTACGGGCAAACAGTAGACCTGAGGTGTTATCAAGACTAACACCCATCCCTGCTGTCATTCAACACAATACATAATGGACGTGGTCGCATCTATGGGTGTGGTGGTGTCACCTGGCTTTTAAACCATCATTGTCCATGTAACTGAATCATGGTTCAAGTGTTTCTCCTTAAAAGTGCATTTCAGTAACACTGTATAGATTTAAATATATGATCCAGCACATTGCTTGAAAAAAACAGCAAAAAATCTAAGCAGAAACTATGATTATTGCAAATAAATACAACTAAGACTATATATTTGCTTACAGACGTCACTGCTTTTATGAAAGTGCGAGGACCTCTGGTGTTCCAACTGAGGTATAGCGTAGGCAGGAAAAGGTAAAGGCAGCAACTAAGACTAGTTTCTCCAAAAAGACCCAGGAAAGTTAAAGTTTTGGCTTCTTTTCATTAAATAATAGCCTTTCAGATATATATTTTAATGATTGTCCTCTGCAGTGGAATGCTGTTTAAGTAAAGCTGTGAAACTTGTCCCTGCAGATGAAGAAAATGCATCGCAGGAGGTTAAATCTGCATAAAAATCATCCTTTGTTCTACCAGAATCAGACAATATATTGCTGATATGAAGCTGTAAATCAGTGTGGAGGAACTGTTAGTGTTTGTGATGGAAGACACAGAAACAGACCTCATCTGAGATTCAACAAATATTCATATATATACAAATTATACAATTTTCACAAACACACTCTGGATATTCCTAACATGTTTCATATCAAAAAAGCTAAAAAAAAAAAAGAGAACTTGAATAGGAATTTTGTTGGATACTGTTAGCTGTTTGAACTCATTTCTCCTTTTACATAAAATCCATACTGCAACGTTGAGGAAGCCCACCAAATATACACCCAATTGTGCAAAAACTGTGTGATAATGCAAGTTTTGCAGCTAAAGAAACATGATGAAGATGCAAAACACTTGAAATAATAATAATAATTATTTACTTAATTATGTCCAATGCAATGATGTGTTTTTAAAGAGGTGATCTAATCTGTCAATTGGAAAACTGATCTGATTACTTCGGAACTACTAGGCTGTGCATATAAAAATATAAATATTCCTTTTTTTCTCTAAAACCTCTCCATATCCCAGCATTCTCCCTCCCAGCTGAAGGTGTTTCTGTACAAACATCTCTGAGCAACATGGATTAAAGAGTTCATCTCATGCCTTCACATTTCATTGCTGGCTATCTCAGGCACTATAATTCATATGTTCAATCCACACTGTTTGGCATGATCAATAAATAACCTCTTCCAGTAGACTCATGCGTGTAGCTGTAAACGTGAACACTCTACCTGGAGCTCAGTCGAGTTGTTATTCAGCCCCCGCCCCCCCCCCCGACATTAACTCGGTCATTCTTTTTCTGAACCAATCACTGTCGGAATGTCCACATGATGCCTTATTACAGTAGCTGTTTTTTTTGTTTTGTTTTCTTTGACAGCAGCTGTTCAAGAATCTCATGATAATTTAAGCACACACAACAATAAAAGCTTTTCTGTTCTATTCTAATTATTAAAAACTAAACAACCCTGGAGGCACTTGTGGGTTTTTCTTCCTTTGCCCTTAGTGCATTATATTTTCTCATTAAGACATAGTTGTTAGTAACTCTTACACTCGTAACACATTAACATTCAGTGCTGCTTTTCACAAACAGACATCCAGCAAAAGACTATAAATAGAAGTGAGTGGCTGATTTGCTGGTATCACACACCATTTACAGCGGCCGATACGTTTTGCATGTGAAACCTGACCCTTTGGTGTAATAAGATCCTTAATGCGTCGCTTGCTGCTTCAGCCTTCGTTGTCTTCGCGTTCATCCTCTTGCAGCTTCTTGTCGGGCGCCAATTCGCCATCGTCGTCTGTCGAATAATATGGTTTTAAATGCATTTGTAACGCTGCTGGATTGTTACACACTTCTACATGGCGCTGTGTTTCTCACCAGGTTTGTTGGTGGGTTCCGAGGAGTCAGCATTCCCTTGGTTGTCTGAACTTGTCGGTGCCTCCCCTGGAAACACATTTGATATAAACCCTTAGGAGTCTGTAATGTAAATGTCTGTTGTTGCCATACCTGCATATAATCACCTTTTTAATCACTTCTTATGACCTGATACTGAAAATGTGCAGAACATTCTCATCTATCGGTAGAATAAAGACTCATCTATACTAGAACACTAGGATAAAAATGTTGGGCCCTGAAGATGAAAAATTAGAATTCCGATTCTGGAAAAAAGTGAATTAATTTGTGAAAAACACCTTTAGTACGTGTAGATGGAAATTTGGAGATTATAGCTTTTGTTCACAAAAGTAGTGTAAAATTTAAAAAAAAAAAAAAAAAAGTAAATGAAATAAAATAGCAGCGTACACAACAGAAAAATACAAAAACCAAAGTGCTGAAAGACAGGCAGAAACAATCAAGAGTGAAAAGAATAAAAAAGAGAATCTGTTATTCATATGACTTGTTCTGTAACATATAAAAAATTGCCAAATAAATACATGCTGAAAAATAAAAAAAATAATGACACTTTTGAGTGAAATTGTTTTTACTCTTTTGTTTTTTTACATAGAAAGCTCTAAACAATGAAGACTCAGACGAGGCAGGGGGTGATGCTGCCTGGGACTGACTAGAGGTTCTGTAAATCTCTAAACTCACCGCAGATAAAACAGATGTCTTCTACACAACACAACGATATGAACTGGTAAGTTACTTCTATGCGTCTGTTATTGGTGGAGATATTAACAGAAATGTGCCTGCATGGGCATTGTTTACATACCACTGTCATGGCTGTTGGCTGTCAGGTCCTCATGGGCTGGTCCTGAAAGCAGAACAGGAGTCACAACCCAACTGCATACAACACATGCTTCTCTGCTGTATTACTGACACTTAGTGATGAGTAGTTTCTGGCATTTGATACAATATACAGTGTATGTACTCACCAGTATCTTTATCAGTGTTTGGGTGGACATCTGCAGGTACTATGACCTCTGTTAAATGATTCAAAAGAGAAATAATTGTGACCATAATGCAGCAGTAACATAAGTCAAAGTTGTAACTGTGTCACATCTCATACTGAGTAGTGGGAAAATGAAACAGTTTCATCTGCGAGTGGAGGAAAAACATCTGATATTGACGAAATCAGACATGTTGATTTCAAATCAGAGAGCAGGAGGCATTCAGCAAGTCAGGATCTTTTGTCCATTCTATTCTATTCACATTTCTGTCTGCTGTTAGCACATAAAGAACTGTTTTTTTTCTGTTTTCAGTATACGTCCATTTTGGGGAAAAAAAATTAAATAAAAAAAAATGGAATGGTTTAAACATCTATTGTTTTGGTACCAGAAGTGACCATATTTGGACATGAGGGTGAAGCTGGAGAATCTAACACCACTACTACTGTCATAAAACTCTATCTATCTATCTATCTATCTATCTATCTATCTATCTATCTATCTATCTATCTATCTATCTATCTATCTATCTATCTATCTATCTATCTATCTATCTATCTATCTATCTATCTATCCTAACACACAGTATCTAGCATTAGCACATAGCATAACTATTAGGCACAAACATGTAAAAAAAAAAAAAAAGTAAAAGGGGAGGGGAGGGGGGGGCTGAAAATAAAGCAGTTGTTTAATACTTCCTGCTACATTTTAATATAGAAATAACTGGTGTGAGTCCTGTTTACAGAGTTGTACTCACCAGTTCCATTTGGTCTTTGGGTGGGATCGGCTGAGGGGCCTGGTTCGACGTTTACAGACGCTAAAAAATGACACAGTAAAACAGGAGTTATGAACACAAAGACCCTGTACACTGTTAAAATAGTCATTCAGTGATGTTTTAGTGCAACTGGACTATGATGATTTACTTACCTGGTACGTTTTCGTAATCATCATCACTTTTTGGCGCCGTCACTGTTAAATTATTGTGATTTATTATTTCCACAAACATTTCCAAAACAAACACAACTTTCAACATTTTTTTTTAATTCTAAATAGTCATTCAGTGATGTTTTAGTGGAACTGCACTATGATGATTTACTTACCTGGTATGTTTTCGTAATCATCATCACTTTTTGGCGCCGCCACTGTTAAATAATTGTGATTTGTTATTTCCACAAACATTTCCAAAACAAACACAACTTTCAACATTTTTTTAAATTCTGATTTCCTGCTTTTAAACATCCTGTTTTCAGCCTCTATTTGATTGTCTTCTTTTTTACTTTTTTCCCTTTGGAGTATTTACTGTTTCTTCTCCTGCCTGTAACTTTTATTTTTCTTCTATTTCTTCCTGATTCACTGGCAGATGTCGCAGACATTTTTTTTTTTTTTTTAACCTGGTTTCCATTCAGGACATTTCTAGATTAAATCATTCACTTACTTCACCCAAACTGGATGGAAAAAAAAAATCAAGGTGTGTGTGGAAGAAATGAGTTTTAATCCAATCATATGCTTTTATCATGTCCTCAACTAGCTGAACATACAGTACTGGAAAAAAAATTTTGCACACCGTTTAAATTTTACGCTATTTCAAATGTTATGAAATATTTGCAGAAAAATCTTATTTGTGTTTCAAAATGTGTGGCTGCATCAGAGACCAACAAATGCAAATTATCTTTCCTTTTTTACTGTATTAGGCATTTTTTTGTTTAGAGCTGCGGGAGACTTTCGTCACCAATTTTTCATCTAATCTGTGAAACGTCAGTCATATCCTCAGTGTCATAAATCTTTAAGTCTTTCTGTGATTACTCACTTGAATCTCTTCCCTCACGGATTTCGAATGGTGATCCACCATAAACAAACCATTTGTTTACAAACAGAGCTGGGAGGTAACTCTGGCATCTTCGGAATTTTGTTGCGATGTACATTGTGGGAAACAAAGGCTCGTACCGCCACCTGGCAACGGCAGCGCAACCATATGTTATTATATGGATGAAACAAACACAACGCGGAAATGGCTGAAAGGAGGCGGAGCTCCAGCTGTTTCCATGTCGTGTTTCTTGCAGCTGCCGCTGTCAGGTGAAGCTGCACTTGCTCTGCTTCCCTTCAGCCGTTTCCACGTTTCAGCGTTATTTGTTTCATCCACATAATATCATAGGGATGCACTGCTGCTGCCGCTGTCAGGTGGTGGCATGAGCTTTCGCTTCCAACAATGCACGTCGCAACAAAATTCCTCAGATGCCAAAGTTACCGCCCAGCTCTGTTTGTAAACAAATGGTTTGTTTATGGTGGATGGCACTTCGAAATTGTTCACCGTGAGCGAAGAGATTCAGGTGAGTAATCACAGAAGGACTGACAGATTCATGACACTGAGGATATGACTGAGGTTTTACAAATCTGATGAAAAATTGGTGACGAAAGTCTCCCGCACCTTTAAGGATAGCTTGTAAATGTAAACATTTTCATGTAATTTTACTTTTTCTTTTTTAATACTAAAAAAGAAAAAAAAAGAAATACACAAAACATTCAGCTGAAACTGAAAAACACAGTATTTAACTTTATAATCAATACAACTTGTGATGACTCAGTGAAACTCTTCTGTCATTTTTGAACTTCTGTTTAAGTTTTCGACTTTGCAAATTCATCTTGAGGGCCAGTTTTGGCCCTCATCTATAGTGTTTTTTTTTTTAACCCATAAAGACCAAGTGCTACTTTTATGGCAGTTCCCAAATAAATTTCTCTCTAGATTTCACCTTTTTTAAGTGATTTATCACCATTTATTATAATATTATCCTCTGTATTTTGCATTTTTTCAGTGAAAATCCTACATTTAATTTACTGATCATGCAGATGTTCATTAAAGCTCCGAATAAAGTTGAGGGTTATCATATAAAAAACAGAGAAAACTCAAGAAAAAGTGATTTTCTCAGAAAATATATCCTTAACTGAACATAAAACAAGTGTCTCCATCCACTGTCATTGATCCAACTCCATGGGTTTTACTGCTGAATCAATGTTGTAGAAGATGACAGTGTTTCCACATTCACTTCGGAGCCTCTGAACGTCCAAATTGGTCATGTTTGATGACCATGAAAAGATGAGAAACTGCATTTTATACCAATTACTTACATGTATTGATAGGATTAGTGGATCAAAATTGATTAAACACTTTATATCAGTAGATGATTTTGGTTGCCAGTAGATATTTGGGTCTTTATGCATCAAGTACACTGTAATATATTTTATTCAAGTCTTTTAATCTCTTAAACCAATGAAAACACATCAGGGTGTATCTACACAGTACTATGTCTTACCATTGGCCTCGAGGGGCTGAATGTGCAGTAGTAGAGGCTCTGAAAATAAAGCAGTTGTCACACATGAAATTACATCTAACGCACACTACAACATGTTTAATACTTCCTGCTACATTTTAATATAGAAATAACTGGTGTGAGTCCTGTTTACAGAGTTGTACTCACCAGTTCCATTTGGTCTTTGGGTGGGATCAGCTGAGGGGCCTGGTTCGACTTTTACAGACTCTAAAAAAATGACACAGTAAAACAGGAGTTATGAACACAAAGACCCTGTACACTGTTAAAATCGTCATTCACTGATGTATTAGTGGAACTGCACTATGATGATTTACTTACCTGGTCCGTTGGCAGCATCACCATCGCTTTTTGGTGCTGCCACTGTTAAACAAATGTGATTTGTCATTTCCACAAACATTTCCAACACAAACACAACTTTCAACATTTTTTAAATTCTAATTTCAAGCTTTTAAACATCTTCTTTTCAGTCTCTATTTGAAGCATTTACTGCTTCTTCTCCACTGGCAGATGTTGCAGCCTTTTTTTTTTAACCTGGTTTCCATTCAGGGAATTTCTGAATTAAATCCCTTACATCACCCAAAACTGGATGGAAAAAAAAAAATCAAGGTGTGTGTGTGGAAGAAATGAGTTTTAATCCAATCATATGCTTTCATTATGTCCTCAACTAGCTGAACATACAGTACTGGAAAAAAGTTTTGCACACTTCTTAAATTTTACACTATTTCAAATGTTATGAAATATTTCAGAAAAATCTAATTTGTGCTTCACAATGTGTGGCTGCATCAGACAGACACCAACAAATGCAAAATATTATAAAATATGATACAGAAAACAGGAGTTATGAACACAAAGCCCCTGTACACTTAAAATAGTCATTTACTGATGTTTTAGTGGAACTGCACAATTATGATTTACTTACCAGGTCTGTTGGCGGTGTCATCATCGTTTTGTCGTGCTACCTCTGTTAAAAAATTGTGATTTGTTATTTCCACAAACATTTCCAAAACAAACACAACTTTCAACATTTTTGAAGCTCTAATTTCCTGCTTTTAAACATTGTCGTTTCAGCCTCTATTGAATTTTCTTCTTTTACTTATTTTCCCTTTGGAACAGTTGCCATTTCTTCTCTCCTAACTTTTATTTTTCTTCTAATTCTTCCTGATTCACAGGCAGATGTCACATCTAAACTCCAACTGATACATGATTCTCTGATGTTTCACACATTTCTGCTATTCGGAAATATAAGTTTTAATATTGTGGTTTTTGGTGTGACTCCTGTTTGATATAGGCCTAAAAGTAGCACATTATCACTGAAAATAATTGCTGAAGTCATTTTTTGACCAAAGTCATCAGATACTCAATTTCATTTTTTCTAGTGTTTCCTGAAAAACCTGAAGAAACTAGAAGCACTCGGAGAGCGCAGACCTCCGCCAAGGCTGATCAGTGCCCCCCCCCCATGGGCCCCCCCACGCCAAGGAGGTTATGTTTTTGCCAGGGTTTGTTTGTTTGTTTGTCTGCCTGTCTGTTTGTCTGTCCGTTAGTGTGCAACATAACTCAAAAAGTTATGGACAGATTTTGATGAAATTTTCAGGGTTTGTTGGAAATGGGCCCCCCCACTCCCAATCACCACCAAAATTTAATCATTTGTTCCTTATCCCATTTCCAACAAACCCTGAAAATTTCATCAAAATCTGTCCATAACTTTTTGAGTTATGTTGCACACTAACGGACAGACAGACAGACAGACAAACAAACAAACAAACCCTGGCAAAAACATAACCTCCTTGGCGGAGGTAATTACATTTTATTCCGTTATTTTAGGAAGGTGACAGTGTTTACCTTCAGTCAGTCGGAATAATCATGATTAGTTTGAGTAAAACCTGTTCATAGGGGTCACCAGACTAATGCTTTCTAGTATTTCTTTATCAAAACATTTGTGTAGTTGATTTTCTCATGAAAATACAGCTAGGCTGAGAAGTTCAACACCAAAAAAACGAAACTTGGAATGCATTGATCTCAGTCCTTCAAATTATTAAACAAATTAGTTCCATCCACATAAAATTAATCTTATTGGTATTAAACGATACAGTGAATTTAACAAGTTCACATCAGGACATTAACCTTTGCCACTTATGCGTCACAGGTGCATCCTGGGTAAACTGCCATGAGAATAATCCTTACATGGACATCCCGGGGGCGTGTTTATGGGTCACATCTTCTTTACAAAATACATTATTTTATCCTCCCAACCCTGGATATGATTGTTTTAAAAAGCCTCTAAAGGTGGGGCACACGCCTGCATGTTGTTGCAACAGTTTCACTGTGTTAATTATTAATATTTCTGTCATTTTATGCCATAGAAAAGTGGTTCAAATATTTCTATGACCAAAGACTATCATCTTTCATGCTCCATTTATGTCCCATGTGATTGACAGCTGAAGTTAGAGCCAATCACAGATCAATACACGCATAATTGGTTCAGTCCTTTGTCCATCAATTTATGCAACATAATCGGTTAACTCTCTGTCAACTTTTACAAACCAACTGTTACCTATGAACATTTCAGCCTACCTTTGTACAGCTTCAGAGTGTTAACAGAATGTAATGTCTTACCGTAGTTGATTACTGGTCCTGTTTTCAAGATAAAAACAACAAATACATTAACAGTGAGTCTTTGTGACTTCCTCAGCCAAACTTTATATCAACAATTTACCAATCAATCAGTAATTTTGGGTGTTTTATTTGTATTTCAAGACTAAAAACTAACAGGAAAAGTTCAAAATGAGAGTGTATATAACTACCAATTAGAACAAATTAAAATTAAAGGCTTTTATGTACATTAAAAAACAGTCTGTGAAAACACGCATGTCAAACTCATTTTAGTTCAGGGGCCATATTCAACCCAATATAATCTAAAGACGGTCAGACCAGTAGAATAATAACATAATATTAATTGATAAATGTCAATTCCAAATTTTTCTCTGTGTTTCACAGTGAAAAAAGTATAATTATGTGATGAAAATGTTTACATCTACAAACACTAACACAATCAATATGAAATTTCTTAAGAACAGTAAGTGCAATATTAACAATATTATGCCTCAGCTTATCTTTGTTTTAGAACAAAAAAGTAAAATTACAATATGAACATTTTTATAATTACAAACTTCACAAAAATGCTAATAACCTAAACAACCATGTACAACCTGAAATTTTTAAAGAAAAATATTATGCTTCAGTTTATCAATTACAGATGTGCACTGCAACTCAGAGATCACAGTGGGTCTAGAGATACACAAAACATTTAGCAACAGGCAGAATATTGTTAAAATTGCACTTATTTTCCTTAAATAATTTCAGATTGTTTTTAGGTTAGTCGCATTTTTTGTGAAAGGATAGTTGGTAAGTGTAAACATTTTTTACTTTTGCCATTTTTGACATTGAAACAAAGAGGAAAAAATGGGATTTGTCATTATTTATAGATTTTTATGCTTTATGCTTTTATGCTTTATGATTTATCACCATTTATTGTAACATTATCCTCTGTATTTTGTGCTATTTCAGTGAAAGTCAGGTATTTTTCCATATTTAATTTGCTGATCATGTAGATGTTCATATAAGTTCAGATTAAACCATAAAGACCCAAACACCCACTGGCGACCAAAACCGTCCACTAATCTGGTACATTTAATAACTTCAGATCCACTAATTCTATCAATCCATGTAAATAACTGGTGCTAAATGCAGTTTGTCATCTTTTCATGGTCATCAGATATGACCCATTTGGATGTTCAGAGGCTCCATAGTGAACGTGGAAACACCGTCATCTTCTACAACATTGATTCACCAGTAAAACCCATGGAGTTGGATCAATGACAGTGGATGGAGACACTTGTTTTACATTCACTTACTGATAAGTTTGTTGAAAAAGTCACTGTTAGATAAAAGAACTCTCAACTTTAATCTGAGCCTTTATGAACATACATTACCAACAAATTAAATAAGGAAAAACACTGATTTTCACAGGGAAAAAAGCAAAATATAGAGGACAATATTATAATAAATGGGGATAGATCACTTAAGAAAGATTAAATAGAGAAAAAAAATAATTTGGTCAGTGACATAGAAGTAGCACTGGGTCTTTATGGGTTAAAGTTGATTGTTATATCAAAAAAAGAGAAAACTGAAGAAAAAATGACTTTTTCAACAAAATATACCATTAGTATTAAGTGTATCCACCGTCATTGATCCAACTCCAAGGGTTTTACTGGTGAATCAGTGTTGTAGAAGATGACGGTGTTTCCATGTTCACTATGTCCAAATGGGTCATAGCTGATGACCATGAAAAGATGACAAACTGCATTTTACACTAATTATTTACATGTACTGATAGGATTAGTGGATGAACAGGTATTAAACATTATAGATCAGTAAACGGTTTTGGTCCCCAGTGGCTGTTTGGGTCTTTATGGGTTAAAAGATGAGTTAGAAAAAGCAGAAAAAATGGTTAGAAATACTCATTAAAGCACCAATTCTCTCTTCTAACTGTAAAAGTGTGATTTTTACATAATGGTTCAAGAAACACTGTTCTGGGAAGTTGTACAGATGAGTTAGGGGGATGAATTAAAGGTCTGAAACTTGCCTGTGGCTTGGGCTGGACAGATTCTAAAGATACCTGCAGTGAAAAACCACGATGGATGATGGGGAGAAAAGGAAGAGGAGGAAAAGAAATAAGCAGCATTAGTTACAGTGCCAGGTGACTTTACCCAGCTTTAGCCTATTCCGTTAATCTATAACAATCATACAAACATAAAGGTGTGGCTCTGTTAGTGGAAAAAACTGTTAAAATCTGCATATGGGTGAGTCTCAAACATCCTGTTTCACCGCTGTTCACAGTTTGATGACTCAGACCCTAACCACATGTCTGCAGCGGCTCAGTAACGGTCTGTTTTCTTTAGATTCTTATCATTTCATCCTTGGTTGTAAAAAATTAAGAACTGCAGCTTTGGAAATGTACAATTCTGTGCAAAAGCCTCATTCCAGCTTGATCTTTGTTGTTGTTTCAGGGTTAAAATGCTCATATATATATTTATTTTTCATTCTCTTTTATTCATATACAACAAGAAAACACAGGAAATATGTGCACAGGCTTAAATGACACACAAAAAACGGAACTACATGTGGTTAAAAGGTTAAGGTCACTATTTAGTGTGACCTCTGACCCCATGAAAAGAGGCAGCGCAAACAGTTATAAATATCTAATAAGAGTTGAACGGAACCTGGTATAAAACATCAGAAAATTGAAGCAATATATCTCATTTTGTCTGAACAAAAGGGTTAAAAGCAAGTTAAGTGTAAAGGGAGGTCACAATAAATATGACCACTTTGGTTTATAGACGCTGTTGAATGAAACCTGATTATTTTGTCAATTTTTGTTTAATTTGTTGACTTTTTTTAATCCTTTTTGTTGATTGTGTTGATGATTTTGTTCATTTTTGTTGACTGTTTTATTCATTTTGTGATTATTTCATTGTTTTTATTAATTTTGTTGATTATTTTGTTCATTTTACTGATCTTTTTTTTTTAATTCATTTTTGCTCAGGCTGTTGATTGTTTTGTTCATTTTGCTCATTAGTTTCTTAATTTTTGTTCATTTTGTTCCATGAATCCATTAAGCTTGTTGAAATATTTTGGCTCCAACATCTAGCTATTCTAGTTTTCAGTGGAACACATAGCAAAAGAAGAATGTGGAACAATGCGATGATGTCATTAAAAAGTGCCAGAAAAACTGTGAAAAACAATGTGAAAATAGTGATAATACCTACTGAAGTGTTGAAGTGACATTACGAGTACATATATAGCAGCATTTGGCCTTCTGTATTATATAAGTACTGTACTATCAGTCAATTATACACATAATATAATAATAAATAACGGTTTGTCATAAATATATTGTATTATCTACACTGATCAATGAATACAATATTCAATGCTGGATCATAAATACAGAACAAAGTGGTCTCTTACCTCTTTTGTGTAAAAAGCCCAAAACAAGCCCCGCACATAGTGCTAGTACCAATATCCCAACTACTGCTCCTATGATCGCCCCTGCAGAACTTGCTGTGACTATAACAAGAATTAAACAGAAGAAATTAAAAACAATTTATGGACAATCCATGGATTCATAGACCTAAATGAAAAAAACTAAACAAAATAATCAATGTTACAAATAAAATTGACAAAATTACTTTTTGTTGATTACTTTTACTATTTTTTACTCAGTTTGTTGATTATTTTTATTGCTTTGTGATTATTTTGTGTTTTTGTTAACGAATCATCAATACATTGAACAAAAATGGAAAAAATAATCGACAAAATGAATGAAAACAAACAAAATAATTACAAAGTGAATAAAACAATATTCAAAAAGAGGAAAATAATCAAATTTAACTAAATTTGATGATTTCCAGACCAATGAGCAAACAAGTATAATTCATTACCCTCATAGCAAAATTGCTGGGAAAGAGTCGTATTTTTTTTCAGTTCATAGCCAATGATTCAGCAGTGTTAGGAGAGTAAAGTTACACAAATATGACTTAATCGATACTATGAATGCTATGAGGCTAACGAATGTAGTGCTTTACTCCATTTATGATGTTTGAGAGAAACATGTAGAGGTTCTTACCAGGATCTACAGTAGACTTGAGGGGGTTGTGGAGGATGTCACTTTGCTGGTGGCTGACAGGGTTTTCCAGCTCACACTGGATGAGCACGACATTTTCGTCCTGGAAATCGAGGGAAACAAAACCTAGTTTACTACTCAGAACAAGTAAGATTCTCTTTGATATTTCATGTTTCATTCCTGAATGTGTCGTCCTGTTTTTAGGCATGGGGTTTTTTTTGTATTTTGCTGCTGGAAATGCTGCAATTTCCACACGGTGGGATCAAAGATTCAATTTCAAATATGCAAATATTTTTTATTGGCAATTCACTAGATGCACAGGACATACAGAGAATTGAGATACTGTTTCTCTCTCGCCTTGTTAAATGCCATGCATTTTTTTTTAAAAAGAGGTAAAAATAGATTAATAATAAATAAGCCACATAAAGAATAAACTGTAGCAGAATATAAAGTGTACATGTCAGTCTATTTACAGGGTGCTTTCTCTTTATCCAAATAAAAATCACAGACTTTTTCAAAACTGCTACTTTTTTCCCCAAGACCTTGACTTTATGTACTTTTATACGTGCCTGTTTTTTGGTTGAGATTGTACTTGTTGTGCAGAGTAGAAAAGTAAATTTTAATAAATTAATAAATGCATAATTCACAGTAAATTATGTTTTACTGACAGAAATTAGGGCTGCACGATTCTGGCAAAAATGTGAATCAGGATTTTTTTTGCTTAGAATTGAGATCATGATTCTCTGGCACAATTTTTTACACAAAATGTTTATTGCACCGCTGTCAAGGACAATGGGTTCTTTTACCTCTGATTGGCATCTTTCATATCACTCCGCAAGTAGTCCGGTCACTTATGGTCCCGGTTGCTAAGCGACATCAGCTGATCTGTGAAAGTTTGCAGCGCAAAGAAACTTTCCAGCCAGCACAATGGAATTTTTTTGAATATAAAATTTTTGGAGAGGGCGAGACTTTTGATTCTTGGTTAAAGGCTGAGTTATCCTCACACATAAAGAAAAGAAAAGGAGAAGAACAGCGCAGAAGTCAGAGAAGTGAAAATGAAAAGACACCTGGGTCTGGACGACAGAAAACAAGACCGACAAGAGATTAACACGGCTGAAGAATGCGAACCGTTATCGGGCACGAGTTCAGGTGGGTGACTCTCCCACTACCACCGGGGTTTTCATCCATTTCACTCTCTTCACCACAGACGTTCCTCCGCTGTAATTCACTCTTTCCTCACTCAACTGCAGCCAATGGCCGCAGGCTCACATGTTGTAAAGACACTTTACCATTGGTTGAGGGAGGAGGCGGTAGCGGTTCTGCGTTTGTGGGCATTTGTTTATAATGCACCCCGTGAAAGAAAATGCTTAAGAATCATCCATGTTTAGAAATAAGATCGCGTACATGTGTGAATCACGATTGTGATCTTTTAATGATTAATCGTGCAGCCCTAACAGAAATGTTTTCAAAACATATGAAAATCACGAAAGTGCATGGTTATCACACAAATAATTTTCACTAGACTCGTTCCAGTACTGACCAGTTAATGAAATCATATCAAGTTCTCTATGTGGTTTCCTCATGTATTTCTTATCTTACAAGATTATGTTCCTTTGAGTATACTCTAAAATTTGACTGACAGAAACTTTTTTCCATACTTTATTAAGACTTTCACACAAAATTCTAGACTTTTCAAGGTCTGGAAAACAGTGTTTCAAAATTCCATACTTTTTCAGACTTTCAAGATCTGTGCAAACACTCTGATTCACAATACAATAGTGCAATACAGTACTGGTTATGAGGTGAGAAGGTGCATAACGGAACCAAACAGCAACAGATTTGTCAACAGCAGCAGATGGGGCAATAGTGTAATGTTTAAAATAAAGTGCAGAAAACAATTAGCAGCTAATATAAGAATATCACAGGATGTAAGTCTACTGAGTATTATGAGCAAAAACAGTTGAGGTATAGTCTTTGTGTAAATCAATCAATAAAGTTATATCTTATCTTATTTCACAGACAGCTCGTACCTTTGTTATTGTGTATTTCTTGTCTTTTATCTGTGACAGTTTCTTATCAATGTACCAGACGTAGGTCACTGGTTGAGCTCTCACTGTGTCGCCCTCACAGGTGAGATCACAGTCGTCACCATGACATGATGTAGCGATATTAGGTTTAGGGACAGGATCTGAGGTTGAGAAAGAAGAAGAAAACATTGCTATAAGTGTAGTTCCATGTGTTTCCTCTGTGATGCTAATCTCCATCCACTATTCCACCTCTTACCAATGACCTTAAGATTGATCATCTTGTTAACCAGGTTGTTGATCTCTACTGTGTAGAGTCCACTGTCATCACGGGTCAGTTCTTTAATTGTCATTGCTCCGTTAGTTGTGTCCAGCTTTCCACGCACTGCAAATATGCACAGATACGCACTCATTTCAATTTACAGTCACATAAACAATTAAAACACTGAAAATGTTCGCAGATCTGCTAATAACCAGCATGTTTTAAAAGATGATTACTTAGACATCTCAGAAAATCTCAAAAATGTCAAAAGATGGAGACACTGCTTTTAAGGTTATATTCAATAACTAGAAGAACAGCTCAAACCAGGTAACACATTAATGTTACTGTGCATTTATTCATTATTCCTTCTGTGAATGTAGTTACTTTCCACCAAACTAAAATCTCTGCCTGAAAAGTGAGTGAGGATTTGCCGAATGCTGCCTCAGAGAAGTTGTAGCTTACCTTCAAACTGACGGTAGGACGACAAGGAGTCGGGGGTTCCGTAATATTCCATGGCTAAGTTGTTTCCTTGCTTCCACAAGATGGTTTTGACAGAACTGGTTGTGCGATCTGGCTCCAGGACAATTTCACTCCCCACCTTCTTGTAGGTAGGCTCCTCTGCACAAGAAAATACCACATTCATTCATTTTCTGAACCCGCTTTATCCTCACTAGGGTCACAGGGGTCGCTTGGAGCCTATCCCAGCTACATAGGGGCGAAGGCGGGGTACACCCTGGACAAGTCGCCAGTTCATCGCAGGGCTGAACATATAGAGACAAACAATCACTCTCACATTCACACCTATGGGCAATTTAGATTAACCAATTAACCTATTAGTGCATGTTTTTGGATTGTGGGAGGAAGCCAGAGTACCCGGAGAGAACCCACGCAGACACAGGGAGAACATGCAAACTCCACACAGAAAGGTCCCACCCCCCGTCGACTGGTGTTGGAATCGAACCCAGGACCTTCTTGCTGTGAGGCACGAGTGCTAACCACTGCACCACCGTGTCGCCCTTAAAAATACCACATTTACATCTGTATTTATTATGTCATTACAATGTACTTCCCTAATGTAACTTTAGAGTCTGTTAACATATCTTTACCTGTAACTTTTACTAAGACGCCACATATACTCCGCTGTTCTTCTCTACTTAGTACAGAATGTAAAAATAAACAAATTCCTAACATAAAAATACATTTAATGCAAGCTGGAAATCAGCTACTGTTACATGAGGGCATCCAAATAATTTGAGGTAAAAGCTGAATCTGCAGCAGAATAAGAGTAGTAAATAGTGCTAGACAGTGGGTGGGCAAAATTAGCTAAAATAGGATAAAATCAAGTGGGTTGGACCAGGAAAATAATAAGATCATAACTGTAAATAATGTCAATTCCATTTCTCTCTGTTTTAGTGTGAAAAAGTAAAATTACATTGTGAACATCATACAAACTATGCTTTTACAATAAAATGTAAAAAACCTGAAAAACTGTGTCCAAATAAAAAAAATAAGTGTGATTTTAACAAATTTATGTGCCAGTTTATTCTTTATACATGTGCATTACAACGTACAGATCACAGTGGATCTACAAATACATAAAACATTTAGTAACAAGGAGAATATTGTTAAAATTCCACTGATTTTCTTTAAGACATTCTAGGGTGGTTACATCTGTTCAGGATAGTTTGTCAGTGTAAATAATGTAAATAACTGATGAAATTAGACAAGATGCCAAACCTCAAAAGCTGAAGATCTGTTACTTACATGAGGGCATACAAATATTGTGGGTTTAGAATTAATAACATTACAAAAAATCAAAGATGTAGGTTTAATGAAAGTATGCATTTTACACCTGCTTTGCAGTAAAAGCAGAATCCACACCATATTATAAGTATTAAATAATGCTAGACAGTGTGTGGGTGAATTTAGCTGACAGAACGTAATATAATAAACACTGTTTGAGTGCAAGATGAAACATCTTATCGTAGAAATCCTTCTTATTGTAAAAAAATAAATAAATAAATAAATGGGGGGAGGGGGGTATCAAAAGTGGAAAATTCCTACAAAGTACATGCTAAAATGCTAACGTTGGAAGTAAGGCCATTTAGGGCAAGTCAAAAGCATGAATTTTTGAAAAAGCATGTATATAACACCTGCTTTGGGGTCAAATTTTAACCTGCTGCTGTCAGAGTAACAGCAGTAACGGCTTAAAGTAGTTGTAATCGTCAAAATAACAGTTAGCTAATAAAATACAGATGCTAGGTTATCAGCTAACAGGCAGCTAGAACATGAAGGTCAGGTGAGGTAACAGGCAGGTTCACTTCACTTCAATTTTATACTGACTCCTGAATCACTGAATGAGGAAGAAGAAGAAAAGACGGGGCATATTCTTTATAAACTATTAGAGGATACAATTTTCTGACTCTAAATCTGTTTAAGAAAAACATTCTTACCGCATTGTGTAGACCGGAAAAGTAGGGCCAGGAAAAATAAAAAAGTCCCGAACCACATAGTTTAAAGTTTTACAGTTATAAAAGTGGACAAACTTCAGAAAACGACACGGTAATTAGCAGATATACCGACGATAGAGCATTAAAATCTAATTTAGAGGTCTTGTAAGACGTGACGAAGTCTGCTCCTTCGAAAGCTGTGGCTGTAAGGAGTGGGAACGTCAATAAACGAAACCGAAACTTAATAAACCGCGCCCTTAAAATAACATACGTCGGTGGTGTTAGTCGCCCTCTATCGGACAGTTGGAGGAACTTCTGTTTCTCAGCCCTTTTCACTTCATTTTTTTGGTGACTTTTTTTGTCTTTACCAAGTTGTTTTTGTGCCATTTAAACCTTTGCCACGACTTTATCACAGCTAGATGCTCTTTATTTCTGCAAGGAGACAGAAAAGGAGCATAAAAAAATATATATTACAAAAAAAAGTGAATAAAATGGACACAGTAGTGAACACAATTACAAAAACTGAATGTATGAAAGGGAGAACCTCTAGTTGACAAATGCTGAGAGATTTCAAGATATTGTGTAATTAAAAACACTTTTTCACATTTTCTAACCACTAAAAGAGTTTGCACCCGGGATGTCAAACCCATTTTAGTTCACATCATATTCTCAAATCATTAAAATAGCAAAAAACCTTCTACAAAGACAATCCTAATTTTTTCTCTTTTTCTTGATGCAAAAAAAAAATAATTATGAAAATATCAGTTTCAACTTGGGCTTATCAACATGAGAAACTTCACATAAATCCTCTATATTATGTATTAAAGTAGCTTAAGACCTCTAAAAGTGGACCCAAAACTGGTGGTGTAGCTGTACGCTGGTTTCTGAAAGTTTACAAAGTGAACAACCACATCACCAACTGTGCAACATCAGCTGAATGGGTGGACCACAATTAGGCAATGATCGGTTACTGTGGTCAACTTACTTACCCTTGTTGTCATAGCAACCCCACCAGCCTGATCTATTTGGATCCTCACTTGAATTAGTGACTCTTCAGAAAAACAGAAGTACACGAAACGGAGACGTCACCCTTTAGTTTCACCAACGTCACTTTGACTGTAATGAGCGACAGACCAGAATTCCATGCGTTGTCTTACATGCATTAAAGACACACTACAAATGACACTTGACCCACGAAGAAAGGAACTAAGACATTACTACAGCAATATATCTTAATAATTTTATTGTCTTTGTTCTCATGATTTTACAAATATGATACTTCTGCAATTCAACTTTAACTGTGCAACACAATGGCATTATGGACTGTTAAACTTGACATCCTGAGGGACGTCTGACTCCAGGGAGCTGTGAATCCTGCAGACCAGGGGCCTCATATTATGGACTGTTTTTGGTGTCATCCTAGAAGGGTTATGAAACCAAGCTTTGCAGCAGTAATCAGCGTTATGATTCATCGGCGTTCGTCTGTCCGCAGGATTCACTAGCAGCTTAAAACACACAGAAGATATTTCACTTTTCCAGGAGGGAGCTGGGCCCATCCCTCCCCTCTTCCTCCCCCTCCCCCCCCCATGGGTCAGAGAGCGACTCCCTGGACGTGGGTTTCTGAAGTAAAGTTGTACAGTCTCTTTGGATGAGGCTGGTGGTGGTGATGGTGGTGGTTGTTGTTACCTGGTTGGAGCTGCAGGGCTGCTTGTCTTTTTAAAGAATGGGTGATCTCGCCACGTAAGTTTTCTGGGACACCAGTACAGATAAGAACAATGGCATGCAAGACTCACATACAGACCCACTTGGTAATTTATTTTTTTTTTTAATAGAAAATAAAGATTCTGACATAATAAGTACAAGCACTGAGCCCTCGCAAACACCCAAAGCGTATTGGAAACGTACGGAGGACGAACGACGCCTAAACCGTAGTAGTATCAGGGGCTTGCGACGGTTAAAACCATTTCAACACGACAGCTGGCTTCTTTTCATATTCAGTAAGTCCCGCTTGAGGACATAATACATCTCACATTTATATTATTTCTTCTCTACACCTTTTTACTACAAATGTATGTGCTTTTGATTTAAAACAACTCCGGAAAACAAAAGAAAAATTTCAACGACAATCCACCGCACTCTGGCCAATTTATTGCAAATGAAGTGATAAAACCTCTGAACAGCAACGCACACTTCAATATGGCACAAGCATCTTAGAAATGACTTAATGCGTCTTCGTCGTTGTGGGTGAATATAAAATAAAATAAAAAAAGGAATAAAGAAAAAAAAAAAACAAACCAACCAAGAACCACACCATATCTAAAAATTTTAAGACATTAATCATCAGTAGAGCGGAAAACATCTTTTTTCCCCCTCATCGGTACATGCAGTCCGACACTCGGCAAACCAAACTCAAGTCTGGACCCCTTCGGTTTTAACGCCTCTCCTCGCGAGAAAGGTTTTTTTTTTTTTTTTTTTTTTGGTGAAACGCTGCAGATGACTAGCCGAGATCATAAAACGTGGATCGTTTGTGACGGGAAGCTGCAGAAGTGCGAACTTAAGACTTCAAAATCCAGGTCGATGTGCAAGTGACGTCTCTTTCTTCTTGAGGGCTGGATGACCATTCCTTCACCGGATAGAGATGTATGTGAGATGTGAGAGGGGGAAGAAAATAAATTAAAAAAAAAAAAAAAAGCACGTTGGCCAGTAAAGTGAAGTGTGTAGTGTCTAAACCCACCAGGCTCTGTAGCTAATTTTCAAAAACGCTGGGAGAAAAGAAAAGCAGAAATCTTGGTTTAAAGCACTCCGGGGGGCTCTCGAATGTCTTTTCCGACCACTTTACGCTAGCTCATGTGTCGCTTTAAGACATTTTCTGTGCTTATCTCGGTGAATGTCAAGCTTTTGGCACGCTCTTACCGAGGTACCTGAACAAAAATTAGCCAAGCAAGCAAGGAGACCGCTTTCCCCCGCTGAGGATACTGTTGTTGCATTTGTATATAAAGGAGGAGGATTTGTTTTTCAATCTCTACAACGTCTCTGGAGTGTTAAGGAGAAATTCTACGCATGAAGGCAATTCTCCTCCAGCCCTTTTCTCCGGGGCTGCGCTCGCTCAGTCCCTCTCGGCAGCCCCCGCCTGCGCACCAGTTATCCCACTACAAAATCTAAATAAATATGGTTTAAAATAAGGGCAAACTGGTAAAAACAAAAGTCATGAAGCAAAAAAAAAAAAAAAAAAAAAAAAATCAATGTAGTGGCCTCGTAGTGTAACACAAAACTCTCCAAGTACAAGTCACGTTTCTCCTCATTGAAAGAAAAAGAACAAAAAGATTACAGGGAAGGATATATCATAGAGTAGTGGTTGTTTTACAATGGCGACTATGTCAAGAGAATGACCGGGCGTCAAAGTTTTTAATGCTGCACCTTCTTTAAAATCCACCCCCCACCCTCTCATATCTGTTTTCTGTCTTCGGACGTGATCATGTTCTGTCTGATCAAAGTCTCTTCCCCTTAACCCCCCACCCAAAACAAAAAAAAAAAAGAAACAAAATTAAAAAAAAAACAAAAAAGAAAAAAATAATCACATGCTCCTCCTCTTCCCTCCATTGGATCAGAAGAGAGGAAAAGGGAGGGGCTGGTGGTGGTGGTGGTGGTGAGGGGGGGTGGGGGCTGTTCAGTCGGCGTAGTGCATGATGGACTCGACGTAGTTGCCGGGGAAGAGGCCCGTGGTGCCGTTCATCACGCCCTCGTACCAGCCGTCGTCGTTCTTCTTGATCACGTAGATGATAGCGCCCTCCTGGAACGACAGCTCGTCGTCCTTGTCGCGAGTGTAGTCGTAGATGGCCACCACTAGGGGGGGATAGAAACAAGAAGATGAGTAAAATGACCTAATGAAGAAGAGGCGATATTTCTTTTGGCTTTTTATCTTTATTATTATTATTTTATTGAATTTTCTTAACATATTTTTCTTTTCTAAGTTTTTCTTTTATTATGGTGCATCTATGAAAACACTCCTAGTTGGATTTTTTTTTTCCCATATTTGTGGCTCATATTCTGTCTGTATTTATTGTGTTTTATGGCAACATTGAAAGTGAAGGTTTCCCTCAATGTGTTTAAAAAAGGACTTTGGATATAAATTCTGCACAGGACAGATTTAACAGAAATAACTCAAAAGTCTACTCCTGACTAGTCCTGAAATATAATAAATAAAGGTGCGTTTGTTTTTCTTGTTTTGTTTTATTTTCACTTATATTTATCTTTATATCCCCTTGAGCCCCAAAAAAGCATGTTTGTCCTCTGTAGGGGACAAGAGTTTCACAGCTTTAAAAAAACAAAATAAAAAACACTGTCCACACCAAAGGACATTCCATAAAAAAACATTAAACACCTATCTGAAAAAACTGTTTCCAATCAAGGCAATTATTTAATGTAGAAAATCCAAAACTTTTACTTTCCTGGGTCTCGAGGGGGAAATACAATAAACGTCCTAATAATGACAGGTACCGATAGAAATGAAGTGCTTCCAGATGCTCGATTGTGGCAGTAATGGCCTCGTCAGATGGTGGAAAACGATGTGGAAATAGTGATGAAACATGACATTACTCATAGTTTCGTCCAGTTGTTTTAATACAGCTGAATGGAGATGATTATGACACTTATGCAAATCACTGTAATTAGTTCAAGTAGCTGCAATGAGAGGATTACGTGCTGTGCCAGGAATAAGCACAACATGACTCTGAAAATGACGTCCACTGGAAGAGAAAACTAGACACTGTACCACCAAGGACTGAAACACTACAAGAGTCAAAGTCCTACACCTTCCTGCTGTGCCCCATGGGACATTATTTCAGAAAAAAGTTGTATTAAAGCCAATGATGAGAAAAGTAATTTTTTGATCTGCTTTGAAATATGCCATCATTTACACATATGATGTTTATCAATGCAAAGGAGAATTTATTTACGAATAAAAGAATAGAAGTGTTTTGGTCTGTATGTAAAAAGATCTGTCCGTCCAACTCATGCGTCATTTGAAATGAGCGAGCGATACGGTCCATTGAGCCGTTTAACCCTAAACTAGATATTTACTATTTTTACCACATGCTACAACTTAACCCAAAAAGACCCAAACATCTACTGAACAAAAGAATCTACTGATCAGAAACATTTAATACCTGTTGATCCACTAATCATATCAATGCATGTAACTAATTAATGTAAAATGTAGTTTGTCATCTTTTCATGGTCATCAGATATGACCCATTTGGACGTTCAGAGGCTTTGGAGTTACCGTGGAAACACAGTCATCTCCTAAAACATTGATTCACCAGTAAAACCCATTTACTTTGATGAATGACAGTGGATGGACACACTTGGTTTATGTTCAGTTAATGATATACTTTGCTGAAAAAGTCACTATTTTCCTCAGTTTTCTGTTTTGATATAATAGTCTTTAAATTTACTTTTGAGTTTTCATGACCATCTAAATTAAACATAGGAAAATACATGATTTAGTGAAGCATGAAAAATACAGAGGATAATATTATAATAAATGGTGATATATCACTTAAGAAATATTAAAATCATTTGGGAACGGACATAAAAGTAGCACTGGGTTAAATTCAAACTGGATCCAAAAAAAAAAAAAAAGTCTCTACCACTTACCATTGTTCATATTTTTTTCCCAAAGTTAGGTCCCACAGAGCACAACGAAAGGGGCGGGACTTTAGACTAGTTTATGTTGCTTCATTTTGCGGATTTTTATGTTTACTCAATATTGCTGAAAAAAAATGTGCTTCTATTGAAGCAAAAAAGGTGATTTAAGAAAGAAACAACAGAAAACTTTAAAGTCTTTTCACAAAATTTGCCAGACCGAGCTAAAGCCCAACAGTGTGGAGGGATAAAAGTGGCGATGATAAGGGTCAAACCTTTTTCCAGGTAGCTGCGAGGGGCCCATGGCGGGTCCTCTTCAGCGTAGGGGTCGCTGTACTCCACCACCGCCGACTCTTCCTCATCCTCGTCATCCTCGTAGTCCTCCGGCGGGGGAGGCGGAGGTGTGGGCTCCTCGAATACAGGCTCCTCGGCAGGTGGAGGCGGGGGCGGCACGTCTGAGACTGGGGATAGTTTTTAGTAGCGGGAGGGAGAAAAGACAAAAAAAATACAGTGAAATGTAGAAAAAGCAGAACTAAAAAACCAAGGACACACCCGCGACTGACATACATTCCCATGCATGTGAGAAAATAACAGATTCCATGCTGGATGCAAACATTTGAAGGTAATTTCTGAGGGAAATCAGAGGGAGGATGCATCAAAAATCAAAACAAAATCATAAACATGCTCAAAAAGAACACACAACATGCGTCATTATTCATGCTTTCATTATTTCTTCACTTTTCCACTTTGTTTATTACCATAATGGACTGTTGATGAGTGAACAAATGCCAACATATGCTGCTGAGGAGACTCCAGTGAAGAGAGATCACAGTGACTTCAAAACAACCCACATTTTTATTAATACCTCTGACAGGAAGTAGTGGGAATGTGGTATGAGCAACAGTTGCTTTGCTTTGGTTCGCTTCTTCCTCTTGTCACTTTAGTATATTTGACCTAAGATTACACCCACAGATGTGTACACTTCAAGTTTTTTTGTCCCCAGTTGACCCTTTGCTCTCACTCATCTATAGTAGTACTCCTATATCTGTCAAGCTTTCATGCCAGTATGCCACTATGACATTTTCAGCAATGGTTTTTTTGGGACACTCCAAACGAAATACATTTTATTTAACACTTCAAAGAAACTGAAATTGAACAGTAGCTCAATAAATAATAAAATAACGCAAAAATTCATAAAATATTTTGTGATTAGATTCATAGCAGTTGTAATGAGTATAATTTAAAATATTTTTGTGAGTAAATAATACCAACATTCTGTGATAAGCATTCTGAATTTTTAGAAAGTAGACGAAATGGAAGGTTTATTTGAGAGCCACATTTACAGTATAATTAATTTGATGAATAATGTGTCTGCTCTGACCTAAGAGAAAGGCAAATGTTAGCTAACTAGCACAAATATTAGCATAAAAGGTGGTAGAGTATTAATTAAAACTTATTTATGTTTAAGTAACTTAAAGTTTATTATTAATGTTTAAATAACTTAAAGTTTAGCTAGGTAAGGTAGTTGTGCACTATTTGAGACTGAGTAAAATCTGTTATACAGTTTGGAAAAAAAAAAAAAAAAACTTGCAAGGCAGATGTGTTTTTCTTAGTTTGCCAACAACTGCATGCTCAGCTAGCCAACCAAGGTTAGCATTTTATTTTGGTGAAGACAAAGAAAATCTGATTATATTTTGGTGAGGATGTAGTTTTCAAATGCACACTGAAGCTCTTTTTGTTTCTCTGTGATATTTCACCACTTTTAAATATTTATTTATAACTATAGATCTAAATCTCATTGAATACTTAGTTTCTTCATTACAATAATACAGCTACACATCTCAGGCATCCTCAAATTGAAATACACTCTGCAAAAAAAAAAAACAAAAAAAAAAACAAAAAAAACAAAAAAAAACAAAAAAACAGACCCCCCCGCCAAAACAGTACAACGAAAAAAGCCAGATTGTCTAGTATTACACAACAAAACAAAAAACAAAACAAAAAAATCTGCCAATGGTTTATTTTTAGGGACAATAATAGACCTGATGGAAACAAGTGACAAGTTCTCATCAAAACAAATTAATTTGAGATAAACTACATACAGTTAAATTGAGAAGATGCATAACTGATGTCACTCTTAAAATGAAGAAAACAATGCTGTTCCTCTGCTGAAATATTATGCAAATGATTGCATGAAGTTTTTACCAGTGAAATCTTACTCAACATTGGCTGAAATATCTTAATAAGGCAAAGCACATTTTCCAGGAACTACACTTTTTTTTTCCCCTTTAGAGAAGTTCCTGTTTTGCAGTGCAGGCATCTTATTATTTTTAGTCTGTTACTATGTAAGTGGTCAATAAGGAGCTAAAAAATTCTACAAAAAAATAGATAACTACTTTCAGTGGCTTTGGCTGTGAGTGAGCTCTTCCACATTGTTTAATCCATAGTCTGGCATCTTTCCTTAAATATTTGGGCTGCAGAAAAGTGAAAACTATGACACCTGCCTCTAAAGTTTGAGGATATATGCACACTAGTTCAGCATTCTCCCTTGTTTTGAAAGCCTGACAGGCATCTTGAGTCTACAGAGACTGACACTGAATATTCTTAAGAGGGTCAAAGGGTCACTTTTCCTCTTTCATTCTAATAAACCTGACATGATGCATTTAATATCCACAAATATTTCCTGTTGTGGTCACCGCAAATCTCTGTGTGGATATGTGAGGTTGAATGTCTACGAATAGACCCCTGAGCAGATTCTGTTGAATGTTGTTCACTCATACAAGACAGTGTTGCACCAAAAACAGGGCTGATGTCTGAGGCGGTCATGCAGAGACAAGGGAATGGGGGTGGGTAGTGGGGGGGTTGGAGCTAAAAGCCACTTACTAGTCTCCTGAACCCGGGCCACAAAGCCCATCAGAGGCAGCTGAGGAGTGATCTGCATGGAGGGGGGAGGGGGCGCGAGTGGACCTGCTATCACCGTACGAAGCAAATATGTGGAAGATTTGGGGGGGGCAGAGAAGAGGATGGACATGAGAATAGCAGAGAAAACGAGAAAATGAGGTTAAATGAACAGCAGCACAGAAGGACGTTAAAGAACTAGAGTGATGAGAAACAGCAAACGGAACACAATATAAATGCAAGAGTTTAGGAAGGAAAACACCTGACAAATACACTGTTACACAGCAGACGTCATTGATATATGCAGGAGTAAAAGAAGTAGAAGACTTATTTAACTGACAGTAATATACAATCAATAATAGGGCTGTAACGACTAGTCGACAAGTTGACAAAAAGTCAGCGGCGAAATTAGTCAACTAATTTAGTAGTCGACAGGTTGTAACGTCTTGAGTATTTAGCTTGTTTAACAAACTTGTTAGGCACTGTAATTTTGCACAAAATACAGTTTTGTTTAGAGGAAAAAAGTGTTTTATTGCTGATTGCGGTATTTGATGAATATTGACTACCAAATTGAATGTTTATCACCCCTGTCATGCATTCTCATTGTTGTGCACCAAACGTTCTTGTTAAAGGAAAAAACAAAGAAGTATTTTATTGCTGCGATAAATGTAAATAAGAGCCACTGCTTTTTTTTTTTGTTTTGACTTGTTTTTTTTTAATTTGCAATCCGTAATCTGACAGGTCGACTTTTGAATTAGTCATTAGTTGCAGCCCTAATCAATCATGATATGTTTGACTGTACACTGCAGTGAAATACAAAGCAATGCATGAGCTATTTCACTATTACTGACCTACTTTCTTGAATAAGTGTTGTGTCTGAAATGTTAATCGTGTTGAAATAAGGGCAGGGCAATATGGCCAAAAATATGTGATTCTGATAAGTTTTTGTTTCCTGTATACAAAGCTCAATGAAAAATGCAATTCAAAATACTATGCAACACAAATGTCCCTCAAACAATGAAAAAAATGAGAAAAACGACATTTGCTCTCAAAAAAAAAAAAAAAACAAATACAAAAACAAAAAGTATAAACAAAAATTATAACTGTCGGTGGCAATAAGTGGGTCCAAGCAGTGACAATACTTGGGTTAAACATGAAACATGCAACAAATGCAAAATGCAAATACAATCAATAGTAATGCTTTTTTTGTTGAATAAGAACTCTATGCAATGTACGATTTCAAGCTATGCTTCTGTTGGCAACTAAGACTTAGTCGAATGAGGATTGAAATTTAGTGCCTTTGTATTCCCTGAGAACGTGACAATACAATATGATTGTATACTGCAATAATTATTACTCCTAGTTCTCTTTTGTTGTTTGGATTTATTTTATTGTCTGCTAAAGAACGCAAAAAAGTTCAGTGTTTTGTTTTAGTTACTTTCACTCCTTCATCAATGACATACAACTTTATATGACTACTCGTCTGGCACATGTATGTTTACAATGTTATATCTGCACAATTTTTTTATACGTTTTGTTTATGTTACTTTGTTATATAGTATATCTCTAATTTGCACACACTCTATTGCACTTTTTTTTTTCATATATTTGTATTTTATTGAGTTATTACTTGTAAATGCACTGTTGCTGGCAGAGACCACCTGCATCTGACAATAATTAATTAAATAACAATAAAAAATTCTATTCTATCCTATTCTTAACCATTTAATTTCTCCAATTTGTCACTCAGGAACAAACATGAGTCCTTAAATCTCAATGAAATGGACATTTATCTTGATAACAGTTGATATAAACTGATCTGAACATTATACATCATGAGAATATTTTTGGCCATAATGTCCAACCCCAGTAGACAGAAGTACAATAGTATGTAACTGGATGTTTCTTAAAATCTGGAGTATTTTCATTAATGCTCACTGTCCCATTCAAATAAATAAATAAGTAAATACACTCCTGTCACTGAGAATAAGCAGTGGGAGACATAAAGTTTGTAGAGCAGTGAAGTCAAGTGAGAGCGCTGGTGAAGTGGTCACAGATCTGAAGACGGATAAACAGAGGGGAAAAGACAAAAGCAGATCGGAGGATGTTTCCATAAAAGATGCAGAGTCACACTCTGGTGAACGGCTTCTTCTGGAATCAGGACAAATTCAGAGATGCTGGTCTCCCTGAAACCCCTGACTACTGGAAAAGGTTACACTTGACAGAGTACCACCCATTCATTTACTGCTTTCTCTGTTTATTATGTAGCAGGTAGTACACAACAAACATCACAGCTCATTTAATCCTCCTTTTCACATGCATTTAAATTGTCCCTATTGTTATTAATCATCTAAAATCCTGGTTTGGGTAATGTGGTACGGTCGTACCTTGGTTCTGAGCGAAGTGTGGTCCGCCGTTGAGCTGGTTCTGGTTGTGGGCCATGTTGGGCTGCCCGGTGACGGACGAGGGCCGGCGGTACGGCAGGGATCCTCCGACCTGGGGGTTCTGGGGCTGCTGTGCCGGGCGATTCATGCTGTAGAACTGAGGAGCACCTGGGAGTGTACGACAGCAGGGGGTAGCAGAGAGCGAGTTATGAAGGGAGAGGGGAGGGGACCAGGGGTTAGTTATTACTGTCTTCTGGTGTCCTGCACACTGAGGTCAGGAGAAAAAAAAAACAAAACCAAAAAAACACATACACCAGTACATTTGGAATAACTGGTTACATCTACAGGAAAAAGCCTTGGTTTCTCCTTGATTAAATCTACCTTTTTGCTTTTGTTTTCCACTATTTTCATTTAATTTAATTTTTCTTATTGTTATTATACTTAACTTTATATCCTCTTGTGACCTAGTACAGCATTTTTGTCCTCTGTAGGGGACAAAAGTTTCTATACTTCTGTTGGATTTTAGTCTTTTTCTTTCTTTTAAATACTTTTATAAGTTTTTAACCATGTTTTATTATAGTATGTCCATGATGACTTTTATTACTATGTTTTGTTTCATGTTTTCAGCTCCTTTGTGCACATATATTTATTGTACTTTCTTGGCACACTGAAAGTGAAGGTTTCCCTCAATGTGTCTTTTAAAGGTTTAAAAATTTTTTAAAGTAATAATGATGATGAAGACTTTGGAAATAAGCAATGCATTTTTGTCCTCTGTAGGGGACAAGAGTTTCATGGTTTTAATTATTAAAAAAAACCAAAACAAAACACTGTCCACTGCAAAAGACGAAAAATGTATCTGAAAAAAACTGTTGCATCATGCCATTTCCAACCAAGACAATTATTTATCGTAAAAAAGCCAAAAGTTTTACTTTCCTGGGTCTCAGGAGGATATGTACCATTCCATTTTTATCCTGTGATCAACTCCAAAAATATAAGTTTGTACTTTATTAGCCGCAGTTTCATAGATAGTAGTTCTTCAACCCATATAAAAATCACTGCAATCAATAATTCCAAATTTATATGGATTGTAAATAAAATTGTCGTGTCTTTTCATGTCTGCTATGTTGGTGGCATAAAATGACAGCTATGTCCAGTCATTTGCGTGATTATGTAACTAAATTAATGACTCTTGAATGTTTCAGGCAGTCTTTCTGCAATTTTTTGGGGTATGTTGCTGCTGTAAAACTGCAATTTCCCCACGACTGGAATAAAAAAACCTTATGTTATTTAGCCAAAATGTGATTGTTGTGACCGCCCCTACATCAAGTTGAAGAAATACTGTCCATGTAAATGTATTTTTGGGATTGTACTGCTTTAAATTGCATGAGAATACCAAGGATGCCCCTCATGTTACAATGTGTAAATATCTAAATAAATATATCAGTGATCCAACATGTCACTGTTCAGTTTCAGCGAGGAATATTAACCGATCATGTCAATATCCAGCAGCCACAGAACAAAAGCAAGAAATAAATACACATGAATAACTCCGCAAACATTTCACCACAAAGCTCATGCATAATACATCAGAACAACATCATCAATGCAGACGGCTGATGAGATGCTGTGAGCAATGGATCCGGCAGCTGCAGGAGGAATGGGAGGCAGAGGAGGAGCTGGATGAGGTTTCAACTGTGCACAGATTTAAAGAATATTCACAGATTCAGAGGCTGGGACAGGCAGGCAGAGAGATACATGACAGCGGAGGTGGGATGGAGGGGGTGCAGGAGCCGGCGAGCTTTCTTCACATTTGGGGTGGGGGTGGAAAAGGGGGGGGTACACTCACCTTGTGCAGGGTTGCCGTAAGTAGAGGGGCCTGTGCCGGTGGGGGCCGCAGAGGCAGGGAGCTGAGGAGGGGGAGGGGGGACAGGCGGGATCTCTACGGGAGGGTTGGGGGCCTGTGGGGGGCCGTCTAGGGCAGAAGTAGGGGGTCCGGGGGTGGTGGCGGTGTTAGGAGCAGATTTAGTTGGGTTGGAAGGGGCGGGGGCTGAACCTGAGGCGGTGCAGGTTAGGTGGGAGGGGTTGAAGAGGTTACGAGATAAGAAAGAAGAGAAGACACGTGAGGGAAGTCGAGACCAGATAAGAGTGAGAGGGAAGGAAACATTCTGACTGAAACACAAGTTAAAGCCTCTGGAAATTTGCTCTGAAATAGTGGAAACAGTACAACAACCATTGTAAAACCTCATCTAAAACCTACTCATGTTTAGACCAGAGGTTCCCAGACTTTTTTCCAAGATGTAACCAAAAGAAAAAATCTGCAACATCTACATTTTTACTGACTCTTCCGTCATTGATACAATGTTCAATAAATGCACTTGTGTTGCACTGTAATCAATTTTAATTCACCATGAGAAACATCAATCCCTGACCAAAAGACACAAGAAACCATTGGAACACTTAAGTACATAAGCACAGGGAACACTTTCCTGCTTTGTCTTGCTAATCCCTTCACCGCAAAAGGAAGGTTCTTCAAACTTTCCCCAATACAATGAATTCTTTGTTAAAGGTATTTTAATTCAACACTAAAGATGACAATTTCATCCATTTCAGCACTGATGAAAACGTAAAACTAACTTACAGGCTTCATTCACAATTTTTCTAGGTCAAATTGAAGCACTTTTCAGGGTCATTTTCACCACCTTATTGCTAAAATACATATCTAAAGGAATACATATACTCATGATGATTCTTTTTTTTTTTTTTTTTTTACTTTTTATCACAATGATGTACATTGTATTATGCTATAAACATCTAAAATTATGTTTCATAATAGCAAAAAGTTTAGAAATTAAAGGAGAACATAAGGTTTTATTAAAAAAAAAAAAAAAAGTTTTCAAAATACATCACCTCTCTAAAAGCACTATTAGCTTGGCATCTCACCTAACTGAGTTAATATTAAGAAGAAATAAATTAATCACATCATAGAGTCACAACTGCAAGCACTTTCAAGCACTTCAACTAAAATTCAAGCACTTTTCAGACCTTGAAAACACAACATTGAAATTCAAGTTAAGCTTTGGTCACATGTATCACTGAACCACTGATATCTCTGATTCCACAAAATGTTCTTCTTGTGTTTATGACTTCCCAATAAAATAAACATAATGAACGCAACATTTATATCTTCAGGCTCAGATTCACGAGATTACAAAGAGCCCCACTGACAATGAACCTTCTACAACCAGTATCGACTACTTCTTGACACATATAAGATCCTAGATTACACTCACAAAGCTACTGCATATTTAGGTTTCCAGAGGCTTTAACATTCTCAGGACGCAAGAATCCTGGGTAGTGAACAAACGTTAGTCAACTCAGTTAGTTCCAAGCCGTTTACAGCAGAGTAAACAAGGCAGATGTTACCTGGGAAAGCAGTGGGTGGGGCTGGGGTCGGCACGGCGATGGGCACGCCCACACTGCCGCTTCCGCTGTTCTCTCGGCTGCTGCTGCGACTGCTGCTGGGGTGGCTGCCGCCGCTACTGCCGCTGCTGGTGGGAGGGCAGCGACACACATGAGAGCACGCACACACGCTCACACATTCTGTTGCACTGTAATGAACGCTGCAGATACAACTAATGTCTTTGCTTATGTCTTTTCAACTGTAATATGCCATAGCAGTTGGAGGTTTAGTGTCTGACCAATCAGTGGCCCTCAACTCCAGTACCATCAGATACCCCTTTTCAACAAAAACCTTCCCGTAGTGGTTCCGAGTTGGATCAACTTGTGAAGTTTCTAAGAATGGGTTTGCTTTTCCACAGGCTTGAGAGTACAGTGTTAGAAAATAGAATGGTAGTTACCTACAATTAATGTTAAATGTTTAGCTAATATTATAATTTCTCACATGCATGACAGTAATATTAAAGGGCTAAGGCAAAGAGCTAATAATTCTGAAGAAATGAGGCAAGAAGGCGAGAAAAATTTAGGCATTTAAGTTTCCAAAAAGGTTTTTAGACTCTGACATGTCCTTTCCACCCAATGTGAGTCTAATGCTAGCTCTGGTGATGGCGTTTATTCAGAGTTGGTGCTACTAAATGAATTTGCTTTTTCTTCTAGGAGACTCATTAGGAGACCAATGGTGAATGAGTCAGTGGCATGGTTACAAAGTAGCGTGCTAATGCTAGCTGTTGTTACAAAACTGGCTAGTTTATAGGCTAGGTGGGATTATGAAAGAGACAGCTAATAATTTCTGAACATTATACTGATGCACCTTGACTGACAAACCCCTGTTGCTTCCATTTCATAATCATGGTAAAGCACCGGATCGTCTTATCTGTATAAATTAGCCCGTACAATAGCTACGATCATTTAACTACAATAATTATGTCATTGTAATCACACTTTCAGCCGTCTGGATTACTAGTTCTTGGTTGTCATACAGCAAAGTGTTAAAACAACTCGGGAACCAGTATTTCTGGCCTAGAGCTGAATAACTACTCATAGAAAGACATGGAACAGGCATTGGCTCTGAACTAGTCCTGGAAGTACCTCATTAGAAAAGGGTATGAAAGCCTTTCTAGTAGAAAATGGTCAAAAGACAGATGATGTTAAAGATGTGAGTCATCATCATCATTCATCTCTTTTTTTTCTTTCTTTTTTTTTTTTTAAGTCAAGTTCTAGCGCAGCACTGGATGTACAGGCGGCCCAGAGCAATAAGGTAAGTGTTGAACATGTTGCAATCAAATTCAGTTATAATAACTCGCATTATTACGGTGGCACCCTCAAGAGCATTCATGTTAGTGTGAGCTGTAAAGCCTTTGGAATGATCATGTCACAGTGATAAAAAGCAGCAGGAAGCCTCACCGAGGGACACATGACAGTGGTGACAGACAGAGACAAAGATATGACACGTTGTTTAAAAAAAAACAAAAAAACAAAAAGCAGGGAGCATCAAGACACTGGGTGGACTTCAGGACAGCGCGCATGGGTTGAGAGATGAAGATAATGAGCTGTGGATGAAACGGTGCAGAAAAGACTCGTGCTGAGAGGAGAGTCTGGGAAAAGTTCTAGATAAGAAAAAATATATATTAAACCCATTTGTTTGATCGGTGCCTCTGCTGAACAGATGCGGCGGCCATGACGAAAATGCTTTCAAAGAAGTGTTGTTACCTCTTTCAGAGAAGACAGGAGAATCTTTGAATGTCTGTGCATGTTGTGGATGACGAGTCACCCTGGGAGATGTGTTGACATTGGGCTGACAGGACTGTGGGGGCGACACTGTCTATTTAATGACTATTACCATAGGAACTTGAGTCTAGCCGTGCTAAATGCAGCTCTGACTCTACCTCGTCCTCATTTCTTTGTCCTTATCTGAGCATCGAGGTGAGCCAACAGGTGAAGGCTGACAAATTTCAACCTGGGCATTCCCTGGGTGCTACGGTTTGTTGGACAAAAGGTTAATGTTGGGTGGAATAAAAAAGGAGGGAATAAATGTGGTAACCTCTTTTCAAGAACAGTCATTTCAGAGAAGAAGGGCAGACATGTTCAGAGGCGGGCTCGCATTTTTAGTGTAGGAAAGAAGAAGAAAGGCGAAGAAGTAGAGGAAAAAGGGGGCGTGTTTTAGAAGTGTAGAGAGTCATGCTGGGAACGGGGGAAGGGGGTACCTGTACGTGCGGTTCCTCTGATTAACGGATGCAGTGCGTGCAGGGCTCTGCTGGGGGTGCGCCATGTTGCGCGTCGGACTTGAGACGTAGTCGTTAGGGACAACGGGTGGACGCACCGGCTCGAGCGTCCTATAGGGGGAGTGGCGCCTGCGAGAGGGTCAGGAGGACAGGAGTCGAAGGGGGGGAGGAGGAGGAGGAGGGGGGAGGGGCATCCACAGAGAAGTGTAGGGGGAGAGGGGGAGGAGGAGAGCAAGAAACAAACAAGTGCAAACTTAAAAAATGGGGTATGACAGGTGGAACACCGGGGATGATGGGAGTCCACAAGTGGGGGCTGGGCGGAGAGAAGGGCCAAGTCAGGATTCTACCGCTGCTGTCGGGTAAAAAAAAACACTCCGATTGAGTCTGCACCTGTCGCAAATAAGAACTAGTGACAAATAAAAGACGTGCAACTCCTAATGACCCACAATGGAACCTCGATAGGATGTCAATAGTCATCTAGTCACTATTCTGCTCTACATGGGTTTACTCTGCTATAACAGGACAAGCAGATGTAAGCTTTGATTGTAAACAAGAATTAAACTGCTCTGTGGCTGCACTGGAACACTTTCACATTTGGAATTTTGTCATTTTCTGATTAACAGTGTAATATTGGTGTTCAATTTGTGCATTTTGTTTTCTGTGCTGTTTTTAAGTGAGCCAGAGGGACTGAGTCATAATCATGCCATATTATATTATTTTTTTTATAACAATTACTTATTTATTATTTACTATTATTACTACATTATTATTACTACTGTTATTGTGGTTTCTACTAGTACTTTTTAATGTGCAATTACCTGTTGTTTCACTACTGTTTTTATAATTATTGTTGTTTATTTTATTTTCCTGTGCTATTTCTTATATGTGTACATATGCTGTTGTGCTGCTTTTGGAACCTCAATTTCCAAAGGATCAATAAAGTTCTATCTAATCTAATCTAATCCAATCTATAGTTAGGTGTGCTCCAGTGATCATGAAGATGCAAAATTAGTGATCTGTTGGCATTACCCTGCAAAACTTTCCTTAAACAGCATTTTTATGTTTTGTATAAAGTAAACAACCAAAAATGTACTAAATAAACACAGGGGAGGAGTTCTTTGCCAGACAGCAGTGCTACGCTAACAATGTCCGCAGCTTTTCCATCATGGGCGGAAGTAAACATGACCCTCAGACTTCCTGATCTGGTCCTGAAATATAAAATAAAATATATATACGCTGGCATGTAAATTTCCCAGCTGACACAGTGGGGTGACCCAACTCTGAGCACTGTTGCTATGGCAAAATGTTGCTATGACGAATATGGGGCAGCCAGGAGTGGGTGGACTGGGTCACAGACACACAACTCAAAGTATAATTTGACCAAAAAATAAACAAACAGAAAGGGAAAGTTGGGCATTTAAAACCAAAGAAGAGACACGATGAATTCATATCACAGATAAGATGTCCGCTCGTAGCCTCGGGCTGCGGCGGAAGGTGCATCATGGGAAGGCTGGAGCTGTGGTTGGCCATCATGCATCTTGAAGGGACAGAGAGACAAATACACACACACATACACACACTGATACAAACACACACATCTGACGGTTGTTATGGTGCGACAGACACATTCAGTCACTCAGAGAGACACAGTTCTTTTCACACACAAGTTTACAAAGAGCACCTGAACGCCACAGAAGGTCCTGTGGGTAACAGAACACAACATTTATGTGGTTCCTTGTGGGATAAGAAACACCTTCGACATACACACACACAAACAAAAAGAGAACATCAACATCAGAAAAACTCTCGTGAGGCTACAAGACCTATATTAACAGGCCTCCATGACTCCACTCAGGTCATTTCCACAGGGGGACAGGTGTGCAGTACAGCGATGGACAGAAATGATCACACACACACACACACACATACATACACGAAGGACTTGTCCATATGTGCAATTCTGATTGGAGACGTAAATATGATAACACAAAGACTGACGACCACTACAGAAACACAACTAGAGTAGGTGAGGACTTCTGTACATGTTAATTTATACTGATGTGATTTATAGACGTGTCGTATTTGGAATCTGTATCAGTTTGACATATGTCCAGTACACCAGGGATAAACCTCAATCAACTATAATGTCATAACAGTGGTCATAAAATCAATTAATTTGTTACAATGGCACCTTTCAGTGGGTGGATTTATTAGGCAGCAGGTAAATAATTAGTCCTCAAAGCTGATGTGTTGGAGGCAAATGGGCAACATAAGAATCGACTTTGATGGGGGCTTAATTCTAATGTGATGGTTTTGTTGGGTTTTCCGGGTTTACAGAGATTCAAACGTACCAACAGATTTCTACGGGAGACAAACAGATCTAAATCTAGAAAAAAATATTCTTTTGCAACCAATAAACTCTTTCCAGTTTACTAAGTGGGACGCAACAAAAGTGGAGCCTGCTGACTTTTTAATCATGTATTGTTTGAGCCATTGTCATCTGTCAATATCTATATTTAGAAATGATCACAGATGTTTTAGCCTTTTAGCCAGATGTTTAATCTATGGATGTTTTAGCCTTTTTTTGCCTCTCTGTTGTATCTGCTGAAAATATGCAGAGTTGGAAGCATGTTTTTAGCTTCGTGTAAATTCTGCAAACGTTTTAGCTTGGTTTGAACTGAACAACAGCTCATCTATAAAAGTTTTACCTTCTTTTAGCTCTCTGTGTGTAATATGAGCTTGTTAAAACTCATTTGTCACACAACCATTACTTACATTATGAGCTTATGAAATGTTTGTAGCTTCTCTCTGTAAGAAGCTGAATTTTTTTTTACCTTAATTTACCCTGTAGTATTTGTATGTTATTTTATTATCTGTGGTTCATGGAGTTTGTAACTTTTTATGCAAGATGAAGGGATACTATAGCTTGTCTCTGTAAAATGTGTGATGTTTTTAGCACATTTTAGCTTTCCCTGAAAAATTTGCACACTTTTTAGCTTTTCTGTGTAACATCTTAGCATCTTTAGCTTTTTATGTGTAGAGTTTCAAACATGTTTTTAGCTTCCTTATGTAGAATGGGAGCAATTCTTAGCTTGTTTTAGCTTCACTATAGCTTCTATTTGCAAAATACGGAGACTTTAGCTTCTGTCTCTAAAGTCTGAGGCATTTGTAAATTATTTTTAGTTTTTTTCTGTAAAATCTGTGGACTTCAGACTCTGTCTAAAATGTGTCAAGTTCGTAGTCAAACCATCATTTAGCTACCACAAACTCAAATCTGAAGCACCCTGAGCTGTTGCATTTCTCTTTCAGTACAAGCTGAAATAGACAGCTTTACAAATGTATCTCTTCTGTTCTAAGAAAAAAGTTGAATCGTGTGCTTTGACACTCAGAGCTTTCATCATGCTCAAAAAGTGAAGCAGAACAAATTAATGGTAAATCTTGACATCATCCATCTGCCGGCTGCCGGGCATTTCCCACCCTGACTCGTCCTCCAGCGAAGAACAGCAGACTTTGTGTGTGTGACCTTTGTGATAATGTTCCTCCTGTGTTCTGGCATTAGATAAATGTCAATAAAAAGGTTGGAGACTGGCACATGCAAGGGCTCTGCACCTGTGCAGTGTTCTGCTGAGACCCTGGCTCAGTCTCTGCAGATCTGAGCCAACTCTACAATTTGGCTGAACGCTTTGTCAAGCTGCTTGCTGAAATATGACAGTTTCAGGCTTCAGCCACTTTCAGCTGTGTAAAACTATCGGTGTTTTAATTGAAGCCCAGGGAAGAGAAGTACGGCTTCATTTTGTGTGGAATTTGCCCGGTTTCTCACAATGAAAATGTGACTGACTGATTTTTGTGTATTGGTACAACCCCAAAACTACAAAAAGGCCCTAAAACTAAAAAAAAAAAAAAAAGTACAAGTCAACATCCAGTATCAAGACTCAGATTTTCCTGCCAATCTAGATGTGAAACAGGTCCTGAACTGCATCATCCATAATGATCTTAACCCATAAAGACCCAAACAGCCACCGATAACCAAAACCATCTACTGATTTAAAATGTTTAATAACTTCTGATCCACTAATCCAATCAATGCTTGTAAATAATTGCCATAAAATACAGTTTGTCATCTTTTCATGGTCATCAGATATGACCCATTTGGACATTCAGAGGCTCCGCTGTGAATGTGGAAACACCGTCATCTTCTACAACATTGATTCACCAGTAAAACCCATGGAGTTGGAAAAATGACAGTGGATGGACACACTTGTTTTATGTTCATTTAATGCTATATTTTGCAAAAAAAGTCATTTTTTCTTCAGTTTTCTCTGTTTTTGATATAATACCCTCAACTTTAATTTGAGTTTTTATAGACACCTACATGATTAGTAAATTAAATATGGGAAAATACCTGATGTTCACTGAAAAAAAAGCTAAATGCAGAGGATAATGTCATAAATGGCAATAAATCCCGTATGAAAAGTTATATATAGAGAAAAATATTTTGGAACTGCCGCCAAAGTAGTACTGGGTCTTTATGGGTTAAAACATCTTATATTTAACAACCTGCAGAGGCCCTTTCATAGTTCTACAGGCACATGGTAGAATATCACCATCCTAAGACACTTTATGTAGATTTTCCCTGTAGTATGTCCCCAGTCTGCACATAAGAATTGAATAAGCGATTTCAAAATTTTCCATCTCCTCTGCAGCTACAGTAGATCACATATATCCCAACAATTCAGGAGCTATGCTGTAATGGTCTGTACGTTTGTGTGGAAGAAGCCATGAAAAGGCCACATTTCAGCCTGCAGTAGGATGGAAGAAAAAGGAAGAATGGAACACATTAGGTGGAGGAGATTTCTTAAAAAGCCAGACTCCCAGTGCAGTCTCACCAGCTCAGATGAAACACCACAACAAAGACTAGTGTGATGCGATGAGAACTGGCACCCAAATGCATTTTAGAGGACCCTAAGGACACCAATTAACCAGTGAGGTAAAGGGCTGGTGATGATGAAACTGGGGGTAAGCAAGTCTGTGTGACAGGCTGGCGGGTACTCGGATACACTAGGCCTCTGACCAGCGCTGCAACAGGAAGAGCTGGAGCACCGTTACATACCCAAGGGTTCCTTTCCCCGACATGGGCGGGCTGGGGGGCTTCTGTGTCGGGGGGTTGGTACGAGGGAGTCCGCCTCCTCCGGCCTTCATATTCTGAGCGCTGGCCTGTGGGCGAGCAGACTCGAGTAAGGATGATGTTCGATTCACAGTAGAGGAAAATGACAACAGCACAACCAAAGTCCATCTGGAACTGAGGATGTTAAAAGGACATGAAACACTGATGACTGTTATTCTTGTCCATCATACATTACATCTGATCCTTTCCAAAAATCACCCTCCCCACCATGTGAAAAATTTTAATACAGGACGAAGGACAAATGAAGAAAACAGTTTTAAAAAGTTGATGACATATTGCTAAATAACTGTTTGGTATGCTGGGTAACACTATGTATTCATTTGTATGTGCTTTAGCCATGTAGCTTTAGGTTTCATTCAACTGCTTAAATAATACATAGACAACCTCAGTATTTTTATTATAAATTATTCAAAATATATTATTTTCACACAAAATTTTTTCTTTAATATTTGCATTAACCACTAACTAAACTTAACTCCATATCAGTGATAGCTTTGTTGCGTACATTGACGTGGCTAATTAGCATAGCACTAAGATGCAGTTTTACAGTCAGCACATACTCACTATACGAGCTAAAAAGACTGTTAATTCCAGTACATAGCAACATAAAACCAAAACGTGAATACAAAAAGTAAGCTAACATACTGTAGCATCCCTGTAATGTAGCAACACTGATCAAACATTCTGTTTTCTGTCCTTTGACACATTTCCATAAATATATTAAAAGCACATTTTGAAATTTGGAAAATTTGAATGGAAAGAGCAAAGTTTAAAAAAAAAAAAAAAAAGCCCAAATTTTCCCCAATTACTTGAGTTTTTTTTTTGGATTTTTTTCTAAACAAATATGCATAGAGCAAATGGAACCAAAATTTTCGAATACATTTTGATGTAGCAATCATTTAACTACGGTGTTTGCTGCATCTTCACAGATATAAAGTCTGAAAACATGTCTGGTGTAACAGGTAATGTGGACTGATGGGGGAACTGATTTTTTTTGTTTTATTGGTGGGAAAAAAAATTACAAAAAAAATTTTGTCAACGTGTAACATAGTCTACACCATTACCTGCTCGAAAACCAGTTTACACAAATATACAAAAATACAAAAAAAAAATTATAAAAATTTGCAGAATCCAATTATTTTGTTTCCAGAAAAAGCCTAATCGTGCATAAAGCTGACTGACACTGAAATGTCATGTAAGTTGTGATTATGTTTCATTTATTATTCATATTGTAGTATTGTGATTATATTAGATTTCAATATAATCTGAGTTGGGATACACAGGTGTTTTATTTCAAAACCTTTTACTGGTGCTGAAAGCTAACAGCGGAAACAACCAACACTGATGCCACCACCTGGAGAGAAAGTGAAATATAATCTAGTTTTCTAATAAATCCAGGAGAATAGCAAGTCAGTATTGTTCAGGGTTTCATGTCCGTTTTAGAGTCACACAGCAATTCAGACAAACATTGAGAAAACTCATTACATTACATTAAAAGTCTTACCTTAAACCTTTGCAACCACTAGAGTTAGATACAATTAGGAAGCAGGAAGAGAGCAAGAAGAAATCGGAGGATTAGTGGGTGAAAAGGAGAGGAGAAATAAAAGTGATTATTCATGCATGTGGCACAGAAAGCCAAGCTGCTGACAATCACAAACAATAGCTCAGTGTTAACATGTGAGAAGCTCCTTGTCTCTGTGCTTTGTTAAATTTGTCCGACTCCTCTTTGATTTGATGCAAAACAAGCTCGGGTTTGTTCGCAAAGTCAGTGACAATTTTTTTTTTTTTTTTGATAGAAATTAAATGGCTGTCGGACAGAGACATGTTCCCAGTGGCAGGTGGCACTTTGACAATAACAGAGGATATGTTTAGCTCATTTTATGTCCTGGCTGACATTCTGCTTTGCCTTGCTGCTAAAAAATCCTGACACATTGATTTTTTTCTTATATTACTTGTCAGTGAAATCCAATAGTGATTATTTGACCTCGAACAGACCTTCCCATCAGAGTTCCAGCTGCAGACGACCTATATGTGTGTCTACACACAACAGAAGCACAATCCCATCACTCAGGTTGACAACTATGTCTAGACATTTTCAAAGGAGATGAAAGTCAATATGTGAACTTCTACTGGAGAAGGTGACTGCTTTGTTTTCCATAGTTTTCTGGAGTTTTAGGTTCTGCACATGCACTTGGGTGATGTGGTTTAGGGAGGGGTTCATATCAGGGTTTTCCCTAAAATACCAAAACTGATGCTGCCTTCACATGCTATCGGGAAGATGATTCTTTCCACTAGTTACTATTACAAGTACGTTGTGTTCAAGTGCTTATGATGTTGTGGTGAAATGAAAAGTTTTGGATGTGTTAATTCATCTGCTACAGCAATTTTCTGTAAATGTTTTTGCAAATTGTGTTTGCTATAAATGTGCAAAATCATCAGCTAACAGCGGCAGAATGTTACTAAAAGTATTGTTTATCATTTGTGGTGAATGCCTTGTTACTCTCCGCATGTTGAAAAGTTCAAAGGTCATTTCATCTCAGCAGCTTGTGTATTAAATTTTTTTTCCCAGTTCTCCAGTGACTATGACTTGAGGGGGCGTTCATGTCCAATTTTCAAGTTCGGAACTGGTATGAACCACAATTCCCATACAATGTGAAGGCAGGATTGGATGCAGCATTGAAGCTGAAGAGAAAAAAATACCATATGTAGCCAAAATACAATTTTCCCTGTTGTCATCTTTTTGCCAATTGAATTGTGTTCACTTTTTCTTTATTTGAGCCATCCTTGTTATAGTATTGGTCCAAAATTACCCAAAATCAAATAGTTTTAATTGAAAAATGACTAACAAAAAATCGCATTACCTACGCTCTCTACAAATATAGTCAGATAATCATTACAGTATATTTAAAAAACTGCAAGTTAATCAAATAGGCTCATAGATGTGTGATATCCTGAATAAGTCCTTCACATTTCTTTTTTTGTATTACCGTGAAATATAACAATTCCAAAATAATATTAATCTAATCTAGTGAAATGATGTCAACTGCGGAACAAGATCAAGAACTCTTAGTATAGTTTATTTCCTTTTCAGTAGTTTTTCAAAAGCTCATTTCATATATTTCTTGATAATTTTAATGTAGCATGGCTTGTATTATGAAAAAAAAACTATAACTTTAAAAGATAAATTCATATTGAAACAACCTGGACAGAATCAAAACTCGCTGGCTTTCTCTTATTTAACAATTTCTTTAACACATTTTGTTTTGTTTATTTTCTATGTATGAAATTCAATCTGTTGTAGCTTCTTCCAAAGACTTGGTAAATCACGGTTAAAAAAATATTACAAAGGACATGTGCATTTTTTTATTTAGAAAAAACATTTTCACGCCCTGCTTATGTGCCTAATCCTTCAACAAGCTTAAGGAAAATGCTGCAATCTAGACACAAAACAAAAAAAACCAGAGTAATAAACTTGATCCATCAAAGACTAGATATATGACCCGGTTTATATAAGTTTACAGCTGCATATGTGTCGTTATATCCATATTCAAGCTTTGTTTTTGTGTACCTTTACTTTTAATAAATACTCATAGGTGTGGCCAAAGTAGTGTTTGCATTTATGGCTTGAATCATGAATGATGTTATGTAATTATAGGCAATATTGTAGTATTTTTCTGATATGTGTTTGGTCTGTTTAATCACTGTTTAAAAGATTGTAATATAAAGAAATGTTTTTGCAGTGATCCTTGCATTATTTCACCTGTTGCATGTAGGAGATTATAAGTAATCCAGTCAGTTTTACCAGATTAAATATCTTTAAAGCAGCATAAATTGAAATATTTCTTGCTTTCTCACAGGCTAATTTAGTGACGACTGCAAGTGCTTACAAAATTATATTGGAGTTTTAACCAGATTATGTGGATTTCTTCACTTAAAGCTGCCACTCTGGTGCGTTCAGGCAGCATTTACAACTTCTGTCCCTATGTTTTTTCGTAAAAACCTTTATTTGAGCCAGAAATCCCTGCTGAAACCCACTGGGATAAATCCAATTAAAAACCCCCTTTCAGACTGGGAACAGACACACTTTCCAATCTGGTGTGTGCTTTGTTTCCCTGTGGTCATTTTCCTTGTTGAAAAGCCAACAGGATAACATCTGTACTTTCCACAAGCCAGCAGAGTGTAATGAAAGCCCTTCCTGGCAGCAGCAGCAGTTGGTGTCTATTCTGTCAAACGGACAATAAATGAACAAAGCTACACCACAGGCTGCTGATGAAGACGAGCAGTGCTGGGGTACCTTAACTCCATGGCCCATGTCGTCCAACAGGCTGTAGTCGATGGGTTTACGGATGTAGCGCACAGGCCTCTCAGGGTTGGCGGGGGCGATGATCTTGTGTGTGCGGGATGTGTTCTTGTTGGTGGTGAGGATGCCGATCTCCCGCCGGGCTACTTTCTCTTTGTGGATGTCCACCGTCTGTAAGAAACAAGTTTTAACTAAAATCATGTGACTCTTATCAGTGGATGTTTTTAAATTCACTATTTCTATGGTTTAGCAACATTTAATGATACATGCACATGAAGAAATATAAGAAGTAGGGCCAAACTGAAAAAAAAGTTAAAAATCTTATTTAGAGAGTGAAATGAGAATATTATGAGCGACAAGATAATATAAAATTACAGTCTGAATAATTCGGATAAAAGTTTAAGAATTAAGTCATAATATTAAGAGAAACACGTGCAACATTCTGAGGAAAAAGCCACAATGAAGCGATACTGTAATGACCAGATGTGGTAATGTGTACTTATAGTATTTGATATTTTGAGGGGAAAAAAACAAGAATATCAAGATATTTCCAAAAACTATAAAAACAATAAAGTTGCCATATTTTAAGAAAAAAATCAATATATTAGGAAATTGTGCATGTTCACTGTCTGTAAGAAACAAGTTTTAACTAAAATGATGTGACTCTTAGCAGTGCATGTTTTTAAATTCATCATTTTTGTGGTTTAGCACCATTTAATGATACATGCACATGAAGAGACACAAGAAGTAGGGCCAAACTGAAAAAAAAAAAAAAAAAAAAAATTATTTAAAAAGTGAATTGAGAATATTATGAGCGACAAGATAATATTATAAAAATACAGTCTGAATAATTTGGAAATTGATTTAAATATATATAAAGAAATTAAGAGTAAAATGTGTAATATTTTGAAAAAAAAAAAAGCCACAATAAAGTGATAATATTTATGTTGTAATATTTATTTATAATATTTGATATTTTGACAGGAAAAAAAAAAAGAAAATCATGATATTTCCAGAGAGTTAAACTACTACAATAAAGTAGCTATATTTTAAGAAAAAAAGTCAATATATTAGGAGATTTACATCAACATTTATGAAGTTGTAATATTATGTGAAGAAAGTTTTGATCAATCGTGAGGAAAAACTATTTTCTGACAAGTAGACTCAACACTACAAGAGTTGTCAAAATTCCCATTTGACACAAATGTAACATTCATCAATGGTTTTATTGCTGAGTGATATTCATAACTTTTTCAAAGATAAAATGCTTTTGTTGTCATAATATAACTTTATTCCATTTGGAACATCTAATATCACATTATGACAATGTTTGTCCAGTCAGCATCACATTAATTACACACAGAGCAAAAAACTACAGGGTAAACACTGCAAATATGTATTAATATTTTTAAAAATGTCAGGAAGGACATTATCGAATGTTATTTTTTTTACGCTGCAACTAGTTACACATCAAAATAATCCAAATTTTCAGTTTATTTATCAAACTGAAAATAATAGAGTATTCTATCTGTATCATAAATTTAACAAGTGGGTAAACCTAGTACTGGTTATTGACAGTGGAGCTCTAAGGCTGTGTGTCTTTGTCGTGTGTGACCTGTGAGATGTGGTTGATGGAGGACTCCATGCGGCGGAGCTGCGAGGCCTGGATATCCAGCATCTGCAGGACATTGTTGGCCAGTGTGTTGATCAGGTAGGCTACGCTGGCCAGGGACTGGGTGGTATAGTTCTTGGTCTCCTCCAGAGCCCTCTGTTTGTCTGGAGACTGAAGGAGGAAGAAACAGAGACATTTCACTTTCAGACAGAGGGACGTGACTTCCACTGTGGGGATGGAGAGGACAGAGACCGCAGAACAGAACGGATAAAGACAACACATTTAATCACAGTCAGCATCCAGACCTAGATGAAACCAGCATGCTAAAAAGGTTGTACCATGTATTAGTCATTAGGTTTATTTAAAATAACCTGGAGGAGTTAAAAGTCAGTGGTTCAGTTGGACTGTTCACTCTGGAAACCTAGTATATGCACAATTCCATCCTTCAATGTTACGTGAATATTAAGTCACTTAATCCAGGGGTATCAAACATTCGGCCCGTGGGCCAAAACCGGCCACCAAAAGATTCCAATCTGGCCTGCAGGAACGAATTTGCAAAATGCAAAAATTACACTGAAGATATTAACAATCAAGGATGTCAAACTGGTTTTAGTTCAGGTTCCACATACAGACCGATGTGATCTAGTAAAATGATAGCATGATAACCTGCAAACAATGGCAACTGCAAATTTTCATCCAGCTTCAATGTGGAAAAAAATAACATATCATGAAAATATTTACATTTACAAACTATCCTGTAACAATAAAATGTGAATAACCTGAACAAATATGAACCTGAAATTTCTGAAGAAAATTATGAGTAATTACAACAGTATTTTGCCTGTTACTAAATGTTCTGTGCATTTGTAGAGCCACTGTGATCTGTAAGTTGTATTAATAATAAGCCGAGATGAAATATTGTAGAAATGGTTCTTATTTAGTTTCAAAGCTTAACAATATTATGCCTATTAGCAAATGTTTGTGTAACATTGTGTGTAACGCACATGTACAAACGATAAGTTAAGGCATAATATTGGTAAAATTTGACTTATTTTTCTTAGGAAATTCCAGTTATTTCAGGTTATTCACATCTTTTTTTGTGAAAGGATAATTTGTAAATGGAAATATTTTCATAATGTTACGCTTTTTATTGCACTAAAAGAGAAAGATCTTCTTAATTCCATTATTATTATTATCATTATTATTATCATCATCATCATTATTATACTGGTCCAGTCCACTTGAGATCACATCGGCTGAATGTGGCCCCTGGAAAAAAAATGAGTTTGACATCCCTGACTTAATACTTTGTCGAGGGACTGCTGGAGCTAATCTCATCTGGTGATATGTGGGGTACACCCTGGACATGTCACCAGTTCATCACAGGGCCATTCAGAGGATCAATAAACCTATTAAGGTGCATGTCTTTGGACGGTGGGAGGAAGAACCCAGGCAGACACAGGGACACAGGACGCAGAAGACCCTCCCAGAGTCCTGCTGTGGGAAACTAAATCCATGTTTAATATTACTATTCTATTTTATTTATTAACCCTTATCTAACAAGGGAAAAAAAAAGACTCATTGAGAAAAAAAAAAAAAAAAATCTCGTTTTTAAGACTGCCATGGCCAAGACGGCAGCAGCAGAAGTTACAGAAAATAGAAATTTCAGCTAAATGTCTGCATTAAAAACATACATAACCCACACAGTAAAACTCAAGGCTAAAACTATATATAAAAACACCAAACTAAAAACATATACAATTAAAAAGGTAATAAAAGTGTACAGTTCCTTAAAGCATCTCAAAGCAGAACCATTCAATCAATTAGAAAAACATCTATATTTATCTTTTTCCCATTCATTGAAAATGACTTTAAATAGATTTAAAGAGACCAGCTCCTTATTTTTATCTCCTTCTGTACATTTTTTCATGCAATGGAACCAGAATATTTAAAATCTTTCTTTCCCAGTTCTGTTCTGACATTTGGAACACATAGATATAACAGATCCTGGGACTGTAAAATACTGTAAATGAGTGAACATCTAAACTAAATGAATCTCAGTGGACATCCTCAGCTTCTTTTGTTCTTTGAAATAATGAGCCATAATGATGTGAAATTTTATGAATTTTTTTAGTTGTTTTTAAAGAATTCTTGTGGAAGGACCCTAACAGGGGTCACATTCAGACCAATAGGATCTGAAGTAAAATAATTTCATAATAACTCCAGATTTACAACTTGGTTTAATGTGAAAAAAAGTTAAATTACATCATGAAAATATTTACATTTGCAAACTATTCTTTCACAATAAAATGTGAATTACCTGAATAAATATGAAAAACCTGAAATGTCTTCAGAAAAATAAGTGCAATTTTAACAATATTCTGTTTGTAACTAAATGTTTTGTGGATTTGTAGATCCACTGTCATCTGTAACTTGTGTTATTAATGAGGTGAGACATAATATTGTCTTTTTTCACACTAAACAGAGAAAAAAAAAAGGATATTATTAACAGGTTATTATTATTTTACTGGTTCACTGGTTCCACTTGAGGTCACATTGGACTGTATGTGGCCCAGATCTAATCCTGAAAAGCCTAGTTTTAATGGGTTAAGTACATTTAGACTAGACATTTTGCTTGGGCAGTTGTCTGGATTTTCTTATCATCCTGCTGCCATTACCAGAGATGCCTGATAAGACTACTGGGTCACATCACCCAGGCGTTTGGGGAGGGTGGCTATTATTGGTACCTAATAATATTCCAGACATTAGCTTACGGTATTACTTATTAAACACCTGCCAAAACAAAATGACTTATCACAGATGAGCCAATAACAGCATGAGCATGATCTACATCCACACTGATATAGTTCACTTTAATGAGGTGTTTTAAAATGAATGCAATTTCCAGCAAGATAAGTGCTTTAATCAAGTTCCAGAAACAATGTCCCCTCATTCTAACACACCTCAAATGCATAACATATGCTCAGGAGGTCTGAAAACACCACTGAGCAGGGGTGTCAAACTCATTTTTTTCCAGCCTTTAAATAATGACAACTTTTTCTATTTGTTTTAGTGCATTAAAAAACATTGAATTATGAAAATATTTCCATTTCCAAACCATTCCTTCACCAAAAAAAAAAACAAAAACAAAAAACAAACAAATTGAAATTTCATAAGAAAAATAAGTGCAATTTTAACAATATCATGCCTCAACTTATGTTACACAAACATTTGGTAAGAGGCAGAATATTGTTGGAATTTTGGAATTTGGAGCTAAAATAAGAACTCCAACAATATTACATCTCAGCTTACTATTAACACAACTTACAGACCACAGCAGCTCTACAAATACACAAGATATTTAGTAACAGGCAGAATATTATTAAAATTGCACTTAATTTTTTAAAGACATTTCATGCTGTTCATATTTGTTCAGGTTATTCACATTTTATTGTGAAAGAAAGAACGGTTTGTTAATAAATACTTTCATAATGTATATTATTTTTTCCACATTAAACCAAGAAGAAAATTTGTAGTTGTCCTTGTTTGTAGGTTAATATGTTATTATTTCACTAGATCATATTGGCCTGTATGTGGAACCTTAAAGGGGTCATATTTTGCTAAACCCACTTTTATTAGTCTTTGGTTCATTTATTTGTGTATTTGGAACCTAATAGTTCAAAAAGTTTGAATTTGAACCCTCCAGGTGCTGCAAAGCTACCTTTATATTCATTCTGGCAAAAATCAAGTGGATTTCTACAACCCATTTCAATTCCTGCTTAATTTGTTATGTTTTATAAGTAGCTACATCACGACATTTGCACATATAAGGTCAAGACTTCTGACGAACATTTCTCTGAGTAAGACATAAATGTTCATCAGCAGTGGTTGTAGTAAAAACTGAAAATATGTCCAAATTTCGAGCCGATTACCTAAAATATTCAGTTGTTGGTTGTATTAACGAACACAAGTGGCTGAACGGGACAGAGAGGCACAGTCAGCAACCTGGAGGGGGTGGGGTGTGAAGTGGCTCATGGGCATTTAAAGGGCCAGCGCTCAAAATGACCTTTCTAGTGTCATTACTCAGAAATAGGGTTGAAGATGGACCTGTGGAGATGAATTAATGAAGAATTCAGACCCAAGCATAGCATTTACAGTTTATGTAGACCACAGAGAAATGTTTTAAAATCCATAATTCCATTTAAAAAAGCAAAATATCAGTCTTTTAACTTAAACAAGTTTGACACCCTTGGTTGTTAATATCTCAGTGTAATTTTTGCACTTTGTAAATTCATCCAACGGGCCGGAGTGGAACCTTTGGCGGGCCAGTTTTGGCCCACCGCCTGCATGTTTCACACCCCTGCCGTAGAGTCATGATAGCATGTAGTATTTAATCACCACATTTACTTATTTAACCAGGTAAGTTACTTGAGAACTGCTTCCCATTTACAATAACAACCTGGCCCAGAGGCAGCATACAAACAGAATAAATACATGTCAAGTAGACTACCATTAAATGCCCGTGTGTATTTAACCAGTGTGTACAAGCTGTGGCAGATTCAATATTTTGCTTTCTGATAACATGTGCCATATTCATATCAGTATGTGCATCAGAATTTTAGATAGAATGTCCTTTGAAAACTAGCAGCAAACACACAATGGAAAAATCCCAGCGCCTTCCAGGTTGCGTTGCAGTAAAGGAAAGCAAAAGCAGAACTCTGAAAGGATTCATTTCAGTGAAGTCGGAAAGTATGAATGGCAGAGCGGTAGCAGGTGAGGGAGCTGCAGTCACAGAGTGTATGGAGGCCTTAGGCTCAGCTGTGGGCGCAGCGTGGGCATGTTAACAGGAACATCAAAGATCCGCTAATGCTTTAACAGGGAGACGGAGTTTGTCTCTGACACTGCAAGCACAGGAGGAGTTGAACCTGTGGACACTGTACAAATGACCTGGCAGTGATGGAGTCAGAGCTCCAGACCATGAAACTGCAAATACAGGTCATTTAGAACATGTACACAGAGTACGTGGGACGGAACGTTTCACCTTTAGCTACAAATAAAGAGACTAGGAGATAAAATGATAGAGGTGCAACATCATTTTAAAATTGTACTAATTATAACAATGGTTTTTCTTCTAGATTTTTACTTACATTCACAGCTAAAACACAATATTTAAAGTTTCAATGTTGTCATATTACTTAAAATTACTGATATATCCTCTCACAGATTTACTTAAAAAAAAAACAAAAAAACCGCTATCCACTGCAAAGGACATTCTACAAAAACAAACAAAAAAAAACATTTCATACAAGTGTATTTGAAAAAAAAAAAACTGCTGCATTATGTCATTTCCAATCAAGACAATTATCTAATGCCGTGTTTCCACGACGTGGAACCGGCTTGACTCAGCTCGGCTCAGCACGGCTCGACTTGACTCGGGTACCAGGTCCTATTCCTGGAGACCGTTTCCATTACAGGATACTACCGACTTTACAGTACCTGAACGTCATAGGGATGCGGCACGTTACTTCCGTGTTGTCCGCTCAGAGAGTTACTGATGAACTTGCTCGTTTTGTCTTGTCTCGTCAAGCTCATGCTGAATTTTTACGTCTGAACCTCCTTGACAAACCATGGTGTAGTTTTGCAGGCTGTCATCATGTGGATTAACCTACCGCTATATTTACTGTAAACTTCCGCATCTGTTTTTTGTAAAACGGCGGGTCACAGAGACAACTCTCTGACCAATCAGTGGTCTGCAGTGTTTACACGTCACGTTTTTAGTATCTGGTCCCCAATCCTGGAACCTCGGCGGAGGTGATGCCAAAAAACTAGTACCGGGTACCAGATTCCAGGTCCTTTGTTGTCTTGGAAATGCAAAAAGGCCGAGTCGAGTCGAGCAGATACCATGTAGTGGAAACACGGCATAATGTAAAAAAGCCAAAACCCATACCTTCCTGGGTCTCAGGAGGATATATTTGATTTTGAAAAAAAAAAAAAAAAAGATTATAGATAAGATAAGATTAGATTATAGGTTTCCACAGTTATATGTTTCATTGTGACTGTAATGTTGTTTGCATCTGTTTAGATCACGTACATTGTTTGCATTTCTTTGCATCAATCAAATGTGTTGGGTCATGTGCATCATTTGCATCTGGTTACATTTTAATAATATTTGCATCTTGCTGTTTTGCATACATTGTGTCTTGCTGTGTCATGTATGTTGTTTGTGTCTAATTGTGTATTCCAAAGAGGCCGATCCAGCCCTTGGGATGAATTTGTGAAATATGCAAAAATGACAGAAATATTAGCAATCAAGGATGTTAAAATCATTTTAGTTCAGGTTCCACATACAGACCAATATGAACCTCAAGTGAGTCAGACCAGTAAAATACTGTCATAATAACCTCTAAATAATGACAACTCAAAATTTCTCTCCATTTTAGTGCTAAAAGGTAAAATTAGATGAAAATATTTACATTTATAAACTATCCTTTCACAAAAAAATCTGAATAACCTGAACAAATATGAACAACCTGAAATGTCTTAATAGAAGTGCATGCAATTTTATACAATATCCTGCTTGTTATTAAATGTTTTGTGTCTTTGCAGATCTACTGTGATCTGTAAGTTGTGTAAATTATTGCACAAAAGTTGCACTTATTTTCTTAAGAAATTTCAGGTTCTTCATGGTTGTTGGTGTTTCTCATATTTTTAAAGGATGATTACCTCCGCCAAGGAGGTTATGTTTTTGCCAGGGTTTGTTTGTTTGTTTGTTTGTTTGTTTGTCTGTCCGTTAGTGTGCAACATAACTCAAAAAGTTATGGACAGATTTGGATGAAATTTTCAGGGTTTGTTGGAAATGGGATAAGGAAGAAATGATAAATTTTGGTGGTGATCGGGGGTGGGGGGGCCCACAGGGGGGGCCACTGATCAGCCTTGCCGGAGGTCTGCGCTCTCCAAGTGCTTCTAGTTTGTTTGTTTGTTTGTCTGTCCGTTAGTGTGCAACATAACTCAAAAAGTTATGGACAGATTTTGATTACATTTTCAGGGTTTGTTGGAAATGGGATAAGGAAGAAATGATTAAATTTTGGTGGTGATCAGGGGTGGGGGGGCCCACGGGGGGGCCCATTTCCAACAAACCCTGAAAATTTCATCAAAATCTGTCCATAACTTTTTGAGTTATGTTGCACACTAACGGACAGACAAACAGACAGACAGACAAACAAACAAACAAACCCTGGCAAAAACATAACCTCCTTGGCGTGGGGGGGCCCACGGGGGGGGCCACTGATCAGCCTTGGCCGAGGTCTGCGCTCTCCGAGTGCTTCTAGTTTGTACATGTAATCACATTCATAGTGTCATATATCTTTTTTCACTGTTACCATTTTGACCCACTTCGATCATATTGGTTTGTATGTGACCCCTGAACTGAACCGAGTTTGACCCAGCTCTACATGATTAACCATACTTTGCATTATTATTGCATTGTTGTATCTATCGCATCGTTTTTACTTCATGCGTCATCTTCATAATGTTACAAAGAGACAATAATGTGGCATTTGTCATGAAGATTTATATCAGAACATTTTTGGACTGATACTATTTAGAACTATAAAGATAATCAAAACTTATCTACAACAATTCTCTCTGGCATTTGTCATGACATTTTAAAGATCCAACTATAAATCAAATAATCGGCAAAACCTGTGACGGATTAGGTGATAATGATGGTAATCAGGAGCCCCAAGAACACACCCCTGATTAACATTTTTAACCCAGCAAGCATTGCTTCGTTTGTGTGTCATCCTTTGGGGTCACAGCTGCACATGCTGGTTGATTGAATATTGATTTATTGATCTGACTTCATCATTCAGGTTACAATACAGGCTGACAATCAAGTCTGCTCATGACAAACAGTACAATTTATCACCTCCAGCAGTTCTATGATCCCACTCTTTTTATGTCAACCAGTTTGTGCTTGTGTCAGACTCATTACTGAGGAATGACAGTGTAATCCAAATCAGACCATGGTAAGAATCTGGTAAAACTGCGTGAGCTCATGCCATCATTGAAAGCACGGAAGGCGCACCAGATCTCGAGAATGACGACAAACAAGTTCTGTGGTTAAAGTCACAAGTGGAGTTATTGTGCCGACTTGTAAAGCAGTACAGCAACATTTCTCATCTGTTAGACATGCTTTAGTAATAAGGCGTAACATTTAAGGCTGGAGAGGATGTTCATGCAAAGCAATAACACGCTACAAACAGAGATACACTGTACTGACAAAAGCATTGGGGCATGTTGACTTCAGGTGTTTCTTTTCTAACAAGGGTCTGGGATACAAAACAATAATGAGAAATGTCATAATATAGTTTTATATTGGGATAAATATCATTGCATTCATTAGTTTTATTTAATTTGTTATCTTTGCCTCCAAAATGCCTCAGAGATGGAATTTACTACTTTCTCTCAACATTGATTTTTTTTTTTTTTAATCCATGACTATGATTCTAAATGTTGTATTTTTCAACTAACTACTTTATTCACACCTCACTTACAAAGAAAAATCTGCCATTATTTAAGAAAATATTGATGTTTATATCTCAAATCTGAATGAACAGGACACCTTACGAGCTGTAGCCATGATGTGTCTCAATATTTATGTCCATATAGTTTCTAAACATCAATATTTCCTTAAAGTTTAATGGGAATTTTTTCTTCCTAAGTGAGATGTGAAGAAAGTAGATGGTTAGTAGTTGTAGAAAAGTATTATTTACAGTCAGAACATGAATAATATTTAAAATCATAGTCATGGATAAAAAAAAAAAAAAAAAAAAAAAATATTGAGAGAAATTAAGTTAAAACCATCGCTGAGGCATTTTGGAAGCAAAGATAACAATTTAAACCAAAATAAGCAATGTAATGATATTTATCCCAATATAAAACTGTATTATGATATTTGTCACTATTGTTTTATATCCTAGACCCCTGTTAGAAAAGAAACACCTGAATTCAACGTGTCCACATACTTTTGTCCATATAGTGTATGTGGGTGCTTCAGGTTAGTGGCTCAAGAATTAAGAAATTAAAGTCCATCATTGACACAAAGTAGGCATGTGTGATAGGGCCGTAATGTGCGGTGACAGAAAAACAACTGCTAATTTCATGTCACAAATGACTTTCTATGTGGTTGTATTTTACATCATTTAAAGTAAACAAATACGTCCGTGTTCTTCCATACAGCATGGATGCAGGCAAGAAATCTGCATGAAGACAACACAAACAAACACAGTCAATGTGACACAGATTGGCCTAATTCTGTAAGAAGCCATCTTTGGTCCCAGGACAGGGTTTCTGTTCCAAAGGTCTGTGCTGAATTGGGAAAATGGTGTTTATAGTGCTGCTCCCTTTAATTGGAACCAACTGCAAACTAACTTAAGGAGCTGAGATGCATTCATAGTGATTTTAGATGACTATGCTGCTGCGTCATCTGGTTGTAGATGCTTTACCTGATAGTCTTCTGTTTTGATATCGATTACGATTGATGAACATTTGCTGATTATATTTCAGATTTTATGACTGTCTAAACCTTGATAATTGCACTGCTGCCTTTTTGGCTCTTATGAAGGACATTTTTAATCTCTGTGTGTTTGCTTAAGTCAGATGGATACAATATGAAGATACAGAACATTAATGTTTCACCAAATGAGGAGGTGAAAGGGAAAAACTACCTCTGACATACAAACATAACCTTTGTAAATGATGCCACAGACCAGTCTAAGACTCAAACTGCTTCACAGTGAAAAGCCATTTAGTGTTTGTGTAGTGGCTTTACCTTTAGCCACTACTATGGTGTGGAAGGGTTCAACCCGTTATATTTTTTGACGCGTGCATGAATGAATGATTTATTGACATATATCAAGTTCAAGCGTTCATTATAGGTCACAATTGTTGTTCTATATACTCTCTATAAATAAATAGGCTCCTTCACATAAAAAACACTGAAAACACTGACCAACTTAATCTAAGCTGTGGCTCATGGTCAGAAAATTGTTTGGGGCTGTCCTCATACACACACTGCCCACCTCACACAGCAGGTATATGCAACCTTGCAACACCCATACCAACACCCACGATGAATTCCACATGTGGTGATCATCACAGCCACACCCACTAAACAATTATTAAATTAAGGTCAAAACAAAGAAGAGGAATAAACAAACAAAAATGTATTTTGGCTCCAACAGTTTGGTTTGATATTGTTAAACCAAATACATATCTCAGGCCTTAATTTACTTTTCATGCAATACATAAGTATATTTTTATGTGTTAAGACCATAATGCATGATATAGACTTTTTCATGTGGTACTTTGTAAAACTTTTTTTTTTTTTTTTTAAATACTCTATTGAGATGTGTATCAATATCAGTATGAAATGACTGATATGAGAATGTGTGATTTTGGTCATATCACACTGCTTTACTTGTAATATAGTTCATCTTCCTCTCACTGAACACTGGATACTCAAACTCTGTCCACACAAAACTCCTTCTGCTATGTTTATACCTTGTATCCACACTATTCTGGTATTTTGTGATCCCTAAAACAGACACTTTTTTGAGGCTGGTGACCCTGTTTCAGGTCATAAACTCCAGGGTTGTGATGTAAAGTGGACCGACAGATATTAAGACTTTTAGAAACCTTGTCATTTCATCATTTTGGGATGAAAATAAGTTGCCGCCCCTTATTACCAGCTGTTAATTTATATAAATACTGCATTACAGGCAATTCTGTCCATGTTGCCTCTATGAACAGCTGTTGTCGTGTTGTACTGTGTGCTTTATGAAGATACTACTGGCTATATTCACAGCAGGTGAAATGTTATTGCAGCAAAAGTTACCCTTGACATGTGGTATGTGTTTCATGTGTGCTAGAATGTTCAGATATTGAATGTGAAACACGATGACGTAAACCATCTTCACTCTAAAGTACCCATAAAGACTCAAATGTCCACGATAAACCAAAAGCGTCTACTGATCAAAAACGTTTAATAACTGTTGATCCACGAATCCCACCAATACATGTAAATAACTGAGGTAAAATGCAGTTCGTCATCTTTTCGTGGCCATCAGATATGACCCATTTGGACATTCAGAGGCTCCGTCGTAAACGTGGAAACATCATTATTTTCTGCGACATTGATTCACTACCAAAACCCATGGAGTTTGATAACTGGCAGTGACTGTAGACACTTGCTTTTAATTTTCAGTTAATGATAGATTTTGTTGAAAAAGTCACTTTTTCCTAATATTTTTTTCAAATTTAAACAAATAACCTCTGAATTTACTCTGATGATTATGACTGTCTACATAATCAGTAAATTCAATTAAGGAAAATACCTGATTTTCAGTGAAAAATGCAAAATGCAGAGGCTAATATTATAATAAATGGTGATAAATCACTTGGGAAAGATTAAAAAAAAAATCATTTGTAAGTTGTGACAAAAATAGTCATGGGTCTTTAAGGGTTGAAAGGAAAACACACAAGTATGGATATAGTCTCAACCTAAAAAAAAAAAAAAACAAAAACTTCAATCATGAGAGTAAAATATGGAGTACTATTATCAGCACACAGCTCCAAGAAAGCACCAAGATCCAGAGAGATGCCTTTTTAGCGGGAAAATGAGGATGACACTTGTGGCATGTTTACTATGATTACAAAGAAAAAAAATCAAACAAACTTCTGGTGGGTGTGAATTATTTGATATGCATGCGTCCAGACAAAAAACTATCCATTTTTACATGACTAACTGTTCATTTTAAGTGCCACAGAGGAAGATCAAGCAAAGTAAATTAGCAAGTTTGAGCGCAGATGGAGAAGTGAAGCATCCACCTAAATATCCTGTTGTGTCTACCTGATGTATAAGTTGCAATCGCCATCTGACAGCAGCTGGGAAAACCTTACAGGGCGAGAAGAAAGCGAGGCATTCTGCCAGACAAGCTGTCAACATTCAGCGTCCTCCTCCTTCACAAGGCAACCTGTCAGACCTGATCAGTCCTGTTCATCAACCATGTCACATTTCACTATCACACCTTGTCAAAACGTCTTCCCACTTGTGCTGTGATCCTTAATGTCTGCCCTCTGTGTATGCAGATAGGCCTGGAAGAATCTGACACAGCTCACATTCACAAACACTGAAAATGTGAGATCACACGTCTGAGGTATCACAAATCAAAGGCTATGAATGGGATAGATTACACACGTACAAGACTCCATGCTGTGCACACCAACAGCATTTTACGCAGCTTTCCAAACCAACCTTAATGCATCCAACCCCAGCTAGAAATTAAATGAGAAATGAGCCCAATTTCAAAGCATGATTCTCAGTTAGAAGCAAGTCGCAGTCTCTCTGTCCAATATCATAAATCAGCCTTTTACTGATGATGCTGTCACGGGTGTTTAGCTTGTGTAAACCAAAGCTTATTAGAGATTAACCTGGCTTGATATCGCGTTCTACATCTCCGGTCCTTTTGAACGACCAGCTGGTTTCTGTAACGGCAGTGACCGATCCCTGAGATAGCGAGGAAATTGATTTTTATGAAGCCTGTTTAGTTATTTCGACCGTGGGTGATGCCGAACAGCAGGCTAACAAGTTGTCTGGCTAAACAGCGCTAGCAAACGATGGATGTACAAGTCACACACACCGTCATGTCGATGGAAACATTAGCCCACGAGTAAAACCTATAAGAAGCGACACAGTCACAGTGAAAAGTGAGATATTTTATGTGTTACGTGTCTTGACAGCGGGTTGTTTCCCCCTAGCTAACGCTTGCTAACATGACTAGCGAGCAGGCTGCACCACATTAGCGACAGCTAGCGTTAGCATCCAGCTCGCCCCACCGTGGTGTCGCCCTGTCAGTGAATGATGTCTGTCAAAAGAACTCCACCGCCTTTCGTTGCCCACGCGTGACAGCCTACCTGAACATAGTTGCTCTCACAGTACTCAGCGACTCTTTCCAAATTGGTGAAACTGTCAAGTAGTGCGCTTCGTCCTGCTGGAATCTCCTCTTCCAGAAGCATTTGTAGCTCCGCCATTTTCACATCTTTAGCGGAGCGGTGTGTGTGCGTGGACTCCCGGGCGCCCACTCTGGTCGTGTATGGTTTAACAGGGCTCTCCCAGCAGCTCACGGGGAGAGGAAGGATTCCCAGTATTAATATTTTCTAACCACAGAGATACATTACACCACATTTGCAAGATACCACTACGTCATTGCTGTAAATGAAGTTAGCAAGTTAGCTTCGTGCAACTGCAGTGTGTTTACATCTCCACGTTTAATGTCTGTAATTTCATATAAAGACTAATTAAAGCCTCCTTGTTAAAGCTATATAATGTCGTTTTTCATTGTTTCAGCTCCAAATCTTGACATTTCACTAAGTACTAGAATCCTGCAGAGATATAAAGAGATATAAATACGCATTGTAGCTGCCACCTGCTGGCTGAACCTCACAAAAGCAGTTACATTTTGCTATTGGCTGATCTGGTGTCACGTGATGCAAAAAAGGAGAAAGGGGGCACTTTCCCTGTCCAGAACAACTGCAGCCCACTCACTGCTTCCCCAGCTTCTCCTTTAAAAGCAACGAAACCTGACTGCAGACAAAGAAGAGGAAGAATACTGATAGCTGTTTCAAGGATCTGAAAAATATGCTTTGGGAAAGGCTGTTTGTTCAAATGTTTCATAAATAGACTAGTAATAACTGTCATCTGGATTTAATGTGGTGTTAGCATGGAAATCTGAAGAATTAGCTCGCTTGTGGCTTTATTGTTTTGAGTTAAATATTTGCAATACCTGTAGGTGAGCTCTGTTTAGGCAGTTAGGTAGACAGTGTTATGTTGCGATTTTCAGTTTTAGTGTATACTTCAGCTTTGTGTGTTGTAATTTGAAATTAGCCAGGTGTTAGCTTTAGTATTTGTTAGCTATAGTGATCAAAATGGGTAGGCAGTGTTTCTTTCCTGGCTGCAAAAACACTTCTGGCTTGCACAGCTTTCCAGCAAACCTAGAAATTAGGCAACAGTGGGTTCATGCACTGGGACTACCAAACCATGAGCTCCCGCCAAGAGCTGGAGTCTGCAATCAGCATTTTTCTCAGGATTGCTTTTCTAATTTTATGGAGGTGGAAATGGGATTTTCTAAAGTACTCATACTGAAAGCCAGTGCAGTACCAAACACTGCACAGCCACAAGACTTTGGATGCACATTGTCATTAAAACTTGAAAAAGATGATGCAGCTCAGCAGGACTCGGGAGGTACGCAACAGCTAAATGTAAAACAAGAAGGAGGACAGGACTTAGCAGTTTCACAACATTCTGGATGCACACCGCTGTTAAATGTCCAAAAAGAAGAGGAGGCAGGAGAAAACGCATTGCTCCTACAACATTCTACAAGTATGCTGCCATTAAAAGTAAAAGAGGAGGGAGAGGACCTTAGGCTCCCACAAGATCCTGAATGTAAACAGGTGTTAAATGTCAAAGAAGAAGGACAAGACGGTACGCTCACACTGGAGTTAAATATTGAAAAAGAAGGAGGCAAAAATGATACGCTGTCACCAGATTCTGGAAGTGCCTTGCCATTTCAACCCAAAGAAAAAAAAGATGAGGTTAGAGTTCCTGTCCTAACAACAAGACCACCACCTCCTCAACAGCAGCAGCTTGTGCTCATAACAAATCTGCGACATATTCAGGTGAATTTATAAACATTATGCTTGACAGTTCAACTAATGGTATATAGAAATTCCTTTAGCAGGTTTAGCTACTGTTGCTTAAAGTCATTGAGTTAGCATCTGAAAGTGTAATACCACTGTTGGCCACTGGATGCTGGCCCCAAAAAGTGCTGGCTTCTATGGGGTTATAGTGAGTTTGTCTCCAAAACTACAAACAATACTTTTTTTTAACAGGAAACATTCTGGTATCATTTGTTTTATTTCAAACCTTTAAGTGATCTGGTGGTCCATCTTTAAATTATTGCTCTGTTGCGTGTGACTTAAAGATGTATTTTCCTGACAGTCGGCTTGTAGTTCATATGTAGCACTTATAAGACCATCAAACATAAGTAAGCTAATGTGTAGCATTAGCTCACCTGAATACAGTTAATGTGGGTTTCAAATACCAAATTTGGCAAAAGCCATGAAGTTCAATACTGCCTGTAGGACAGTAATATGACAGGTAAAGTGACTCTATCCAGACTGTTGTCCTCCTTTCATGCCGTAAAGCACTGATGTCCCATTCTGTAATGACAGTTGTCGTTCAGTAGTCTACACCCACGATAACAGCCACTACACTGATCTCTTTGTGAGGACTTGGTTCAGGTTTGCTGTGAAAATCTATAAGCGGTCATCAGAACTCTTCAGTGCCTCATTTCTGCTCCTCTACAGTAGCAACAATGTGTAATAGTAGCTACTGTTAGCATAGAAATGGAGTTAGTGAACCAATGACACAGACACAGTGATAAATATTGTACTAGTTAGGCTGTAGGGCAAATGTCGGAAATGTTACCCTGCAGTACTACACCAAAAAATTGATGTGGATAAATCAGAATTTTGAAAGAAAATTTTCTGTTTCAGCCTAAACCGATCAGAGAGATGGGTTGCCAGACGGAACGAGTCCTCACCAAACATTGTTTTGTTCAAGCTGACAGTAAGCCTTACAGGAGAAGCAAAGGTGGGTCAGGAAATAAGTGACATGTTTCAGTCGTCATGAGTAGTGCAGGTGCTCGTAAACTTTACTAAAACTTACTGCAGTATTTTTTTTTTTTCAGCTATTCAAGCCCATGCTCCTCACAGAAGTGTACCGTGTGACACAGATGAGTTGGGGGCAGACTTCAAGTGTGTGAGGATGGGTCTCCCCCCGTTCAAAAGGCCAAGGTGTGAAGAGTTATCAGATCCTGGAAACCAGGGAGAGGTTAAAGGAAGTACCGACTGTACAAGGTAAAGGAGTTGGTATAATCTGTTGTGCCCTGTCAGTAATTAATGTACAATTACATAACGAGTTAATTCTCCAGTTTAATATGCAGTTTTTCATGTTACCAGTATAACTGATGGAAATTCTGTGGTATTTCGATCCAGTTTAAGTACATTTTAGACATTCACATTGAACTGGTCCTTGGTCAAATCCCTCCATAAAACAGCTGCTGTTTAATTCGACATTAGAAACTGTCTGTAGTTACAGGTTTGTCCAGCTTTCAACATGAATGCTGAAATGTGTTAATACTAGTGCGTTGATCTGTGGGGATCCATGGGTTCTAGATGTGGTAGTTTTTATGCTGTTGTGTATTTATGCATTTGTCCAGCAGTCACCACCAAGGCGTTCTGGGCATAGCAACATGATTGTAAGGCTATTGTTTTCCAAAATGACTAACATCTCCCAAAATATTCATCCTATCAACTTGCCGTTTTTGCTACTGTTTTTCATGACCAAAAATACACAAGTTTGCCAAACTAGAGCAGTCAGCTCTTTCCGGATTTTGTGTGATTTCTGAGACACACACACACGCACACAGAGGCCACTTGGCTTTTATAATATAGATGGAACCCATATATTGTGAGCCTAACAGCATAACTGCCTATGTCAGATTTTTGGTCAAACTGTGATATCTGCATAAAATGAGGCAGCAGTGTTAGGAGAGTAAAGATATGCATATATTATAGTTTGGCCAAAAATATGACTAAAGCAATTATGCTATGAGGCTAATGACATGTAAATGCTACACATATTTGGGGATGTAGTGCATGCTACTGGAGCAGGTGTTATGACATTTTTAGAATAGCTATTAAATGTCTGAAAAATAGACAGAAAACACACTCATGTGCATTTCAAAGTCACATTTATAAATACTGTTCATTTGATCAGTAAAAATTGTTTGCGCTTAATAGCTATCAGAAAACATAGAAAACTGTCAGGCCTGTGATCAACATTACTGCTGTTTCTTTTATGTTATGGACAGTATTTATTCGACCCCAACTTGTATAAGTACTTATGTTAAACTAAAATAGTTATCTGTGTTTATTTACTGATAACTGTGAGCTGAGTTAACTGTTAGTGGATCTTACCTTCAATAAAACCTTATCTGACTTCAGACATTTCAAGTCATCCTTATCGTTAACAAATACGTGAAATATTGTAATTCAAAAGCAAACTTTAAATCCAATTCCAGCAGATTAAACCTACTATTGTTAACACCTGGTTTATTTCATCAGATTACTGCTAACATGATGCATATTCAGTCAAATAAATGTTTGGCCTTTATCTTTTCTTCATAGTTCCTCCATGTACGTGTCTTCTCGTACAGTATCTATGTACTCTGTCCATGAAGATAAATTAATGGAACTGTTCCAAAGATGTCCTGTTTGCACCAAGAGCTGCATGGCTTCCAAAACTGTCATCGGTACACACCTCCACGTGACCCAAAGCTGTACTCACTGCAGTTATGTTCGCAACTGGTCCAGTTACCTATGTGACCCACACCAGCAAGGAACCTGCAGACCGTGAAATAAATGTAAACATTAAGTTAAATGTTATACATTTTCAACACCTCCTGAATTAAATCTTCTCGTTGATAGTTCTGCACAGGCTCAGTTACAGACCCGCAGGTGTTGAGTTTAATAAAAACACCTTTGTTTATACTGCATCCGTAACTGGTCCACTCAGAGATATGCTTTGATTTAAGTTTGGGTTTGTTCTATATGCACTTCCTTACACCAGTGTTCCAAAATAACATGTGTTCTTGATTTAATTGTTACTTTTGGTTTTACTAGTTATGAAATAGAAGTTTAAAAATTTTCATCAGCTACATGTTGTTGTTTTTTTTAAAGATCAGCTGTATTTAACTCAAAGTCCTAAACAACCGCCAGCGACCCAAAGCATGTACTGATCTAAAACGTTCAGTAACTGTTGATCCACTAATCCTATCAATACATGTAAATAATTGGTTTAAAATGCAGTTTGTCATCTGTTCATGGTCATCAGATATGACCCATTTGGACATTCAGAGGCTCCATTGTGAACATGGAAAAACTGTCATATTCTGTAACATTGATTCATCAATAAAACCCATATAGTTTGGTTGTACACGCCTGCTTTCTTATGTTTAGTTAATGATATATTTCACTTTAAGTCACTTTTTCTTTACTTTTCTGTTTTGATACAATAACCTGTGAATTTCCTCTGAGCTTTTATAAACATCTACATGATCGGTGAATTAAGTATAGAAAAATACCTGATTTAAATAATAAAACAGATGGTGATAAATCACTTAAGAAAGGTTACATTTTGAGAAAAATTTAATTCGGAAGTCGACATAAAAGTAGTTCTGGGTCTTCAAAGGTTAGAGAATTTACAGCTTTTAAAATATGTGATTTTTCTTTTCTTCCCTCAGTAGTTTGTTCAGTAGCTACTGTTTGCTTCTCTTACCTCATAAGCTAACACTATCTAATTGTTCCTTACTGGCAAATATCAGGTGATAATACCAAGTGAAGAAAAAAAACACTTATTTGATGCTATAATCAGTCTTCCAGGCCAAGGGAAAAACTTTTAGTTACTTTCCTTAAATCCCAGAAAATGCTGGACACTACTTATTGCTAAGAGGAAGTAGAGTTTCTACATGTGCAGAACAAGTCAACTTTCCAGTACAGATTGAGTGGTGATACTGGTTTGTGCACAGAGTCTTCTACATATGAGCCTGTGTACAGGCTGATATAGAGTAATAAGAGTTTTAGCTTAGAAATGAAGTTAAGTCAACAAACAACCACCTCCAAGCACAAAGCAGACCAACGACAACAGGAGAAACCTTGGATCTCATACACTATATGGACAAAAGTATTGGGACACATCATGGCTAGAGGTTGTAAATGTCCTGTTCATGCTGATTTGAGATATAAGCATCAATATTTCCTTAAAGTTTAACAGGAGATTTAGAGTCAGAGCACAAATTTATTTATTTTTTTTAATTTAGAGGTAGAGCATTTAAAATCATAGTCAAAAACAAAATCAATGTTGAGAGAAATTAAGCAAAAAACATCTCTAGAGGCATATTGGAAGTGAAGATATCAATTTAACCAAAACTAACCAATGCAATGATATTTGTCACAATATAAAACTATATTATAACATTTGTCATTATTGTTTTGTATCCCAGACCCCTGTTAGAAAAGAAACACTTGAATTCAACGTGTCCCAATACTTTTGTCCATATAGTGTATATTGAATGTTAAAAACATCCTTCATATTTAGTTAAATATGTCATGATACACACACAATAAATAGAATGTCACAATTCTGCACATTGTCATGTTCATTTTAATAAAGTGTAAAATGCATCTGTGTTTTACAAAGGAATGAAATGTCTACAATGTCAGCAGCCTTGTCTTTCAAAAAACCCCTTTTAATAAACACAGGCCAAAGCCACTGGGAGTTTCCACTCACAGCAGCTGTTCTTGGAATTACAAAGAATCTTTTTGGCAGCACAAGTTGTGTTTCCCTACGTCGTAGAGCATCAGAGCGCTGATTTCCCACTCCTCTAACAGACGGAGTCTTTCAACAAGTTCAAATGTGAGCAGCAGAAAGACAAGGTAATCATGTGCTTAAGGCGTCTCTTCACAAAGCACCTGAAAAGACAGTCATGGGAATACTGTGGCGGCGCAACCTTTATGCAAAACAAAATGAGTTAATTCCACCAAAGACAAAGTCATCTTCAGGTATACACAAGAGAAGAGTTTCATTTCAAAAGGACTTAAGACAAAGGCGAATGCGAGTAGTGTGATTGAAGAAAAATGGATCCTCTGGAGTATTTTTAGTGCTGGTAAGGTTTTTTGATCTGAATGTATTGCCGTTTTGGAACAGGACTCCTACCCCCTTCTAGCTTCTCCTGCTGACAGTGATCCAGGTTTCATCTTTAGGTGTGGAGACCAGCTCCGATCTGACCTCCATGACCTGGCCCTTCAACTGGTGGAGCTTCAGCTGTCGCACCAAAGTGCTGAGCAGCACAGTAGCTACAGTGTATGCAAACCTGCAATATAAGACCAGATGGATGGGATGAAGCAACATTCGCCAAAAACTGGAAATCAGACCTCATTCAGAACTTAAAACCAAGTGGAAGGAATTCGGTCTGATAGCACAGGAGAAGACCAGTTGTGGTATGTGATGATGTTACCTGAGCTCTGGACACGTTTGATTCCCTGAGAATCCCAGAAGACAGAAGCTTTTCCTCGCCGATTCCTCCTTAAACCGATCTGGGTCAAATCTGAAGGATGTCAGGGGAAAAACGCTGATTAGAAATTAGAACTGGAGGAAACCTGAAAGTCCAACCTTCAAAAATGTCACAGAGTTCAGCAAAACTAGGCTAAAAATGAGTGGATCCAGATTTTACACATGGACAGGTAAAAGATAATCTGAGTTTTCCTCAACTTTAGGACTATAGTTTTGAGATTTTAGTGTAAAATAAATTCATAAACTTAAAAATATCTGCGTGGCATCAAAAATCTGTTAACTGCTGTTCTGTATTCCCTAGATAAACATTACATTGTTGAGTTGAGCTAAAAGGTTAACTGGTTTATCTACTCATGACTGATCAGCAGAGCAGCACTACTCTACATTCTGTGGTGTATGTTGTTCAATTTTGGCAGCCATTAGAAAATAAAACCTCTAGGCTAATTTTAAAGTTAATGCCAGATCACACTTTAAAGAGTTAAAGACTAATTGGTAATTATAAAAAATATTGGGGAAAAATGGGATGTTTGTGTTAGTCAAAGAAATCCTTTAACTTGTACAATCTTAAACTTATGTATGCTTATTTTGACTTTTTTTGCTCAATTTGTCCTGAACCTGTCTGTATTTTATTTGTCTAAAGGTTGAACCTAGAAGCTCTAATTGTTGTGGTTTGTTTTTTGTTTATTTGTTTGTTCTGTATCCTGTGAAATTTGTATTAAAATAAAGTATTATAAATGTAATAAAAAAGAGTAATTTGTAATTTTTCAACTTTTAAAAAAATAACTGAAATTACTATCAGCGTGTTAAAAATACCAGTTTGGACATTATGTCAGTGTTTAGTATTGGAGAGATATCTACAGCAGTTAGCATGCTAATCAGCTGTTTTCAGGAGTTGCTGATATGCGACTCCCTCAATCAGTGAGTTTATTTGGATCCAATCTAATATGTTAAAATTCTAAAGTCACACAATAACTCAAACCAACAGATTAGTAAACCAATAAGTCACGTGTTCTATGAAGTAATAAAGACTGATTTTACAGTGGAAACCAACATCACTACTTTCTGGTATTGTTTGTACTACTATACTATAAATTAACTTCTTCTCAAATGTCAAATGGAGCAGGCAGACTTTAATGTTAACATGTATGTTTTCAAAGCATTAGTGATACAGAGTCTGAAGTCTCTGACATCTTTTCATATTATTTCTCAGTTTCAGTTTAATGGTTATTCACCACTCGTCACGAATGCATTATAGTAAATTTCCAGCAATCAGATGAACTTGTCAGATACTGAAAGTCCAGTGTGTGTGAAGTGGACCTGTATGGGGTCCTCCAGGTCTCTGAATCCTGCAGGACCACTCCCAAGGCATAGATCACCAATGTCTGAAAGAAGAAAAAACATGTTCTACTCTTAGATTTAAGTTTTTCTTGTGACTTGTGGAAAAAAAGTCCACATAAGACGACATATGCAACACACATATGGATATGCATGGATTTACAACGAACATTTGTGTGTGTGTGTGTGTGTGTGTGTGGGGGGGGGGGTTTTCAATCATATGCATATTTTTCCCAATAATCTTGAAGCTGGCTGTAATCGTGTGATAAACTGAAGAAACCAGCTGAAAGCAGACACCTCTTTGGGGATGACATGTTGATCGACTTTGCCCTCCACTTCTTGAAGCCGAGCGGCGACAGGGGTTAGTTTGGCCGTCCTCACCGTCTCATTCAGGACCTGCTGGCAGTATCTGTTCAAGGACAGAAATGTGATAAGATTGCAGTTACCGAAGGCAGAGAGCACATCTGATATGGAGGACAGTTCATCAGTTAAGTTTGATTCAGATCAGTCCCCCTGAAAGCAGCATTAACAATTCATTCTTAGTGAGAGGCAAGATTTTCAACATCTCCCTCTTATGGATTCCTTTTACGCCTCACTTTGAATCAAGAGTTTCAACCTCCAATGCTTGAAAACACCGCAGGATTATAGTATTAAGAACGTAGATCTTACGTGAGCTGAGCGATTTTGTCCAGAGAGATCGGGTCAGACCCCAAGACGTCCTCCAGCTCCTGGTACAGTTTGTCCTGGACTTCCTCTGAGGTGGACAGAAAGTGAAGTGCCCAGATACACACTGCCAAAACAGCACATTTTAACATCTTAAAATTCCAAAAATCCCCTGAAAAAAATGCTTTTAGAAATTTGTAGACGTCACGTACAGTTGGCAGTGATCACAGATCCAGCGAGAGTGAAAACCATGCAGTCTTCCATGATCTGAAGAGACAGCAAATTTTAGTTTTTGGCTCACGTGGATGTTTCAAAGGAGTTAGTTTTAAAAGGCCAGTGGGTGAGTCCATCAGTATTCACCTGTCGCTCTGTGAGACTCGACTGAAGCAGAGAATCCACGAAGGCTGTCTGCCTCCGCTGAGCTTTTCTCTCCTTTTCCACTGACACCAACATGGACTCCATTTCTGACAGAGCTGCAAAAACAACACTCATTTAGAAGTTTTTTACATTATTAAATCCATGTGTAGTGGTATATACAGATGGTCTGACTTTGTGACCCCACAGAACATGTTATTTAACCACTTATGGAAATCTGGATCATTAAAAAGAAATTACAAAGTATTAGAAGTATGTATGCCAAATCCACAGAATAACATCAACTGAACTGAGCTGTAGACTAGCAACTCCTGAGTAGAAGAGTCACAAACATGAAATTTTAAAACTTGCAATTGTCATACCTTTATGTATTTATCCACGATGTGTGTCATTGAGATACAACATGTCCTGAAACATTGCAATTAAGTGATTCTAGAATATACATGTTGGTTGAACTGACATTTGTTGTCTCATTGTGACAAATTACTGCTACATCAGTGCCCTGATGGCAGCAACAGCAGAGCACGAAATCAAACTAGTTCTGCATAAGTAAAAAGCAACATGGTGATGATCCTAATGTTATTATTTTGCTCTACACAGATGTGATATATATACCATATGTGATATACTGCTGAACCAAAACACAAAAGATCATATATTTATGCACAGAATATGTTGTGGTTGGTTGGAGAGTTCATATGGTTTTCAGACTAAAACTGTATCAATATGGCAACAAAGATGATACTAAAAAAAGAAATAAGCCAAAAAATTTAGATGATGGAGAAAGTAACACTGCAGGAAAAAAAAAAGTCTTGGCAAACCTGCTTGCAGTGCTGTTTTAGTCCCTCATAGCCAGATGTATCTTGACAGCACTGCAGACAACACTGCTTTGCTATCACCTCTTCTTGTCAATATTTAATATTTATTGGCAGTTGGCAAAAACACTTAGAGGTGCATTACGGCTACCAAATGGACAGGAGTCATTGTATTCTCAGTCATGGGCTTTAGTAGGCTCATTTCTTCTTTTCTGCTGAGTTGGTTTGGTGCAGCTTTTGGCTTCATGTCAAATATTGGCCCAAGTGTTAGCGAACGGCTTATGCTAACGAGGCTTACACTGTCAGGGGCCAACAGCAAGGGTATATATCCCCGAAATCCTCCCAATCCTCTGCTATATATAAATCTACCCACAATAATTGTTAGATAATCAAAATGAACTCAGTTTGAGCTACATCAACCTGATAGTGGCAGAATAATGGACAGAGAACCAATTTTTCCCCACAAAACTCCATCTAGTGAATGAAAATGACACCATATGAACTCTGAATGATAGCCAGAAAATGGGCAGTTGATCAATATGAACCAAATTTTATTTCAACTGGCCTATTATTGCTTGATTTATGTCCAAAAAACTGATTTTCAACTAAAGCACCCCCATTTGGATGACTTATAATACTCATTGAAAAGTTGAAATCCATAGGGTTCTTCCACTAGGGGTCCCCTATGTTGGTTATCAAGGGGGAAGAAATCCAATCAAATCTGTCTTAGTTATTGTGTTCACACGGAGGAAATCCGGCGGCGGTCAGGGTAAACCATTATGTCCCTGAAACTCAATTTCGGGATTTAATTTTTGGTCCAATGCATCATTGAGTTATAATGCCTTTAAAATATCCTGTACATATAACCTCCAGTCCACAATGTTTATATGGTTTCAGGAACTGTTTTCCAACCTATGTGTACATATGTTTTCCAACCACGGTGAAAAAGACCACATTTCTAATATCCATCATCCTTTCCGGGCTTACACACAGCATCCTGAATTAATTCAAGCTTTGTAATGAGTGCCACTATCAGTAATCTTTAGAAGAGAAATCAATAAAAGCCTCTGAAATAGGAGATAACGTTGTCCTCACCCAGTCTGGCTGTGTGTCAAACTGCTCTCCACATAAGAGTATCTGAGCCTCTGCAAACGCTGTCTTATACATCTCCACAAACTAACAACCCATCGCTGCCCTCTAGTATCATCAAAGGGCAGGTGTGAGGGGAATAAATGGATCAGATCACAGTCCACACCCAAACAGCCACGGCAGACAATTCTGTAAACGTTTGCTTTAACACAGAATGAAATCATGCATCCTCACACACTCACCCTTCTCATAGCGTTCTTTCCTGCTGGAGCTCTTCTCCAGGGATCCGTCCAAGTAGCCCTTCCCAATTTCGGACCAGATCTGATGCCACCGGGGTGAGTTAGAGGAGAGGACAACAAATCAGCTGACCTACTTACAACAGAGCATTTCCCCACAGCTTTCAGCTGAATTTTGTGAGGCTACATTTCTTGTTTATAGGGCATTTCTAAACCAGCAAAACTAAAATGAATCTGGGCTTGTACAAAACTTACACTCTACTTTTAGTTCTCGTGCAGTCTAAACTTGTGTTACAAAGATTCTGCAGAGTCCAACAAGTTAGATGTAAGATTTTAGGCACAGCTGTTAGAATTGAGTGGATTTGCAATGCTGTCATACCTAGGAATAATGGCATTACAGCAAAAACATTAAAAAGATCAATTTTACCATGTTGTATAAGTTGCTATTAAAATTAGATGTATAGTTTGCATTACTGCCTGAAATCATGTTGGTTTTGTAGTTTCGAAAGGCTGCAGTTTAATTCAACTTTATAAAAGTAGCATTACCTCCACACCAAATCAATATTTCAGAGTTTTCAAAATCCAATTTAAGATGGAAATAATATCTAACAGTCAGACTAGTGGATTGTAGACTTCTTAAAAACCTACAGAAACCCTGTTGTTAAAGCAGACACTCTCACCGCATCATGATTCTTGCGGAAGGAAATGACTTCGGTGTCGTCTCTGAAGCGTTCTCCCAGGGCCAGCTGGGTGACAGCCTTCAAGGCCAGGCCCAGCAGGTGGGCACAAAGTGGGGTGTGCTGATCTTCAGGGAAAGACCTCCATTTTCCCACCAACTCATCCACCAGCTACGAAACAGAGGCGAGTCTGTTATATGTTGTAAACATTTGCTAATTCATCAACTTACTCATGATCAGAGGTCTGAACCTTAAGCACAAGAGAGAAGTTGTTCTTCAGCATGGTGTTGATGGCATTCTCATACACCTTCTTCCTTATCACGCTCTCATTGGCTCCACCTCCAATGCCAGACTGGTAACCTAGCAACGACTTCAGCATGGTCTCAAAGGAGTCAGCTGAGAAGACAAAAGAGAAACTGTTTGCTCTAATCTCTGGATAAAACCTAGATTATGTAAAAGCCTCAACTGTGGTTTTTTTTATACTCCCACGCTGCTGCTCTTACTGGAGTGGTTTGGGTTGATGTGCTGCTGTAGTTGATGCACGGAGCCAAGGCTGACCACGGGCCGCCCGCCAAACCAGAAGGATGCCACCGAGCCAAACTCCTGATGCAGACTGACCAGGAACTCATGCAGACTACCTCTGTTCACAATGTCCTGCAGGTTCCCATCTCTGAGACAAAACAGTAAGGGTTAAAGGAGAAGGAAACACTGCATGTAATACCATTTAATAACATACCTCAAATACATTGCTTTGTCTTTAGGGGAAATAATTCTCAACATTTATTGTTCATTCTGTTCCTCAAGACAGTTATGTGTCTTACTTCTCATCTGTGGGGTTGAAACCTGGGATGCCAGAGGCTCTTCTTGATGACTGAAAGACGAACAAAATAAATAAATAAAAAACAGATGTTGATCTGTGAAGACGTTGCTATTTTTGTGCACATGACTTCAGACAATATTGCTAGGTTTCTTGTGAACTTCTGCACTGCTGTCTCCTCCATCTTGCCAATGAGTGAATCCTACTGGATTGAATTCCACGAGGAAACACAGTAATTTTAGATTTCCTGCTTATTTAGAGGAAAACACACAGTACAACACTGCATGACCTCAGTGGATAAATTCAATAAACTTTTGGATGACAAGTGACAGACTAGGACATATAGAATTTCAGAATATTAGCATTGCTAGCTAACTATTAAACCCAGTTGAGTCAGTCGTTACCACTCACTGTGAAGCTTTAAAGTTGTATTCTGTGAACAAACTTGGTAATTCATGTTTAGAACTTCTTACGGAATCACTGAAAGAAACATAAAATAAGCAAAACTAACAGGAAACACTCAAACGTGTTTCGCTCGTGCACCGTAGTTTTGTTTACAACGGTGCATTAACACATATGCTAGGTGGATAACTTTAGGTGATGCTAATGTCGGTGACTTACCGGGTACAAATAGAGAACAGCGCCGACCAAGATGATGACAAACGTGACAGCAAAGATAGCGAAGTCCAGCATGACTGCCTTCTTTTAACAGCAGGACTCTGCTAACTTTTGGTCATGAATAACAGGAACCTAAGCTCAACTGATAACAGTCACGGTTACCACGTCAACAGGAGCAGGAGCGATGAGCCTGGGCTCGACTGCACAGACTGGACGGTGTCAGACCACACTAGTTGAACTCAGATATAATCGATAACCGACTAGATCTGCGTCTGGTTCAGAGAAAAGTACAGATGCGAAATAGACGGTGGATGGTAATATTTCGATAAGAAACTAACTCATTATATCATACGGAAGAGGATTAGGACCACTGAGGAAAAATTCAGAATTCTGAGAAAAAAAAAAAGTCAATTCAAATTTAATTCAATTTTTAAATTCTGACTTCCTCCTCTCCGACCCCAACACCTTTAAATCCCTTTTAAAAACTCATTTATTTAAGATTGCTTTTAATGTTTAACTGTTTTATATTCGTATAGCTGCCTTTTGCACCTGCTTTTAATCTGTTTTAATGTCTGGTTTCTGTTTTTATCTGCTGCATGTAAAGTGTCTTTGAGTTCCATGAAAAGCGCTATTTAAATAAAATTTATTATTATTATTATTATTCATTATAATTCTTCCTTTTTTTCTCAGAATAATAATAAAAAAAAATATTGGACTTTTTTTTCCAGTGGCCCTAATCCTCCTCTGTAAATATTGAGATGTTAAATCAATATTAATAAATAAATAAATAAATAAAATATTAATATGATCCCTTGGACAGATCCTCTGGGAAATTAAGGTTCCAGTAGCAGCATAATACAGTATATAGAGATATAAGAATTAGAAGACAAAAAAGGACTAAGAAAATAACACAACAGAAATACTGATAATAATTACAAAAAGTAATATAAGTAATTATAAAACTAAAGTTACAGCAACAAACACTGCACACTGGATAAACAGTAAAAAACATTGCATAACAAAAATTGTGCTATATTTTTTTTCTCTATATTTAAACTTACCTAAGTGATTTACCACCATTTATTATTGTATTATCTTCTGTATTTTAAGATTTTTAAGATAAAATCAGGTATTTAACATATTTAAGTTACAGATTATGTAGATGTTCATAAAAGCTCTAAGTATATTCAAAAGGTTATGTTTTCAAAACAGAAAACTGAAGAAAATGGCTTTTTTTCTTAAGAAAATATATCATTAATTGAACATAAAAACAAGTGTCTATCCACTGTCATTAATTAAACTTCATGATTTTTACTGATCAATGTTGTAGAAGATGATGGTGTTTCCACATTCACTACGGAGCCTCTCAACGTCCAAATGGGTCAAATCTGATGACCATAAAAAGACGACAAACTTTATTTTACACCAATTATGTACATGTATTGATAGGATTCGTGGATCAATAGTTATTTCAGATTTCAGATCAGTAGATGTGTTTGGCTGTTTAGATCTTAATGTAATTCACACACCATTTTTATACAAATATCCATTGATATAAAGTGGGAATATAAAAAAGTGGGAACATATGGAAGCGAGCCCATTTAGTTTGGTTTAAACCTTGTATTTAAAAAGACAAGCACATTGACATTTCAGAAATAAAAAAATATCTAACACATTCAGAGTTCACTGCTAAAATACAGTGCAAAAACATGTGCAAAATGACAACAAAGTTTAGTGTTGGAGCAGATGTCAGGCCATCATTTCTGATTTGTCGTCTTTGGGCGGCTCCACCTCCATGGTCATCAGATAATCTGTGGATGAACAACAGGATGGCGTTAGACCAGTTTCATGGGTTTATTCGTATTATTTATCCAGGATTCTGCTTCTCTCACCTTCAGTGTAGTCCGTCTCAGGTCGTGTGGCGATGAAGATCCAGGCGACGCCCACCAGCAGAGCTACCACCAGGTTGATGGTCACCCATGGGTGGAGGATCTGGTGTTCTGATCCCGGGGGCCTGAACAGGAACAGGTCTTAGCAATGACATCCACAAGTGTTCACACTATCGAGATGACTCCATTGTTCTCACCATAAGGTTGTGTTGAAGGCTGGGTACAGGTTGATCCGGTCACTGGTCATCTGTTGGCTGAGGGACAGGACCAGGGCGGAGAAATACACTGAACCAGAGAGAAGACGAGAACGGAAACGCCATCAGTCTAAAGAGCATCGACTCTGAGGGGTAGGTTTGAATGTGGATGGACAGCAGAACAGGACTCACAGAACGAAGCCAGAGCTACAGGGTCCAGGGTGATGAACTCCCGCAGAGCCTTGGAGCCTTTGGCCAGGTTTACTCTGATACACCACAGACGAGCAGTTAGAAAACAGAACCTACACCTGGACGGTCAGTAGTCCACAACAACAGACCCTCATGTCTGACTGAGAACTGGGTAAAATCATGTCACTGAGATGGAACACACATCCTGCATCTCAGAATAATAATATAACTGAAAATACTGACATGGAATCTAAAGATGACGAGCTTTATTATTAATTTAAAAGTTGTTTTTTTCTTTTTTTTTACATATTAATTCATTCTTTAGAGACACTAGGGCATTATTTTGTGACCTTAAGCTGTTGTTTTTTTTTAAAAGATACTAAGTCTCTGTTTTTGAGAAATTACGCTGTTATTTTTAGATACTACAACAAATGTTATTTTGAGAAATTATTATTATGTGACATTAAGGTGTTTTTTGAGATACCAAGCCTTTATTTTGAGACACCAAGTCATTATTTTGTGCTGCTGTTTTGAGATGCACAGCTGTTATTATGAGCAATTGAACTGCTCCTTTGAGATAGGGCATCATTTTAAGACATTAAGATATTTTGAGATTATGTGACACTAAGCTGTTGTTTTTTTAAGATACTAAGTCATTATTTCGAGAAATTACATTCTTTTGAGATACTAGAGCATCATTTTGTAACATTAAGCTGTTTTTTAGTTGTTTTTTTAATCGTAAACTTATTACTTTGAGAAATTAAGTTGTTATTTATAGATAATAAGCTTTTATTTTGAGACACCAAGCATTATTATGCATTAATATATTATTTTGCAGCTGTTTTGCGATATTAAAATAGATATTAAGTCATTATTTTGAAATGCACAGCTGGTATTTTTGAGCAATTAAGCTGTTCTTTTGAGATAATAAGGCATTTTTTTGTGACATTAAGCTGTTTTGTTATACTAAGCTGTCATTTTGAGACACTAAGACATTATTTTGTGATACTACGCTCTTATTTTGAGACAGTAAGTCATATTTTGAAAAACCAACTCCTTATTGTGACTTTATTGTGAATTTCTTTTTTCATCCCAGTGGCATAAACGAGGAGAACAGATTGTGGATGTGCATGTGTCGTTCGTTACCTGTCGAAGGCGGCCACTGTGCTGATGGCCAGCAACATGTAGAGCAGAGACTGGGAGGGGTAGGCCAGGCCGTGGTACTGCTCCAGTAGGTTGGACAGAGCAGTCAGGTGCTGCCCCGCCAACATGTAGACCACCACCACATTCCACACAGCGTAACCCGCCAGGAAGCCGTGACAGTACAGGCCGAACACCCTGCAGCAGGGATTCACAGAATGACGCTGGATATGTGGTCCATGTACAGCAGGCATGTCAAAGTCATTTTAATTCTGGGGTCACATCCTCCCAATGTGATCTGAAGTGGGCTGGACCAGTGAAATAGTAACATATACAAATAACATCAATTCCAAACTTTTCTTTTTGTTTTAGTTAAGAAAAAAGGAAAACGACATGATGAAAACATTTACATATACAAACATTCCTTTAAAAAATGCAAGTAACATGAACAACCTTGGAAAGATTTTAATTTATAATAAAATTTTACATGAATTTATATCAAATAAGTGCAATTTTTACAATAATCTGCCTCACCTTATCATTTACACATGTGCATTACAACTTACAGATCACAGTGGATCTACAAATACACATTAAAATTAGTCTTCTCTTAGGACTTTTCAGGTTCTTTGCTTTTTTTGTGAAAAGATAGTTTATACTTTTCAACAAAAACAAAGAAAATTTGGAGTCATCAGTATTTATAGTTATTATGATAGTATTTTACTGGTCCGACCCACTTGAAATCAAATTGAACCGTGAAAGTGGGGCCTCACGATCCTTCTGACTTTTTGCGTTTTAAGCAGGAAGCGTCAAAAACGTTACCACAGGGATAACTGTTTCTACTGTTTTGTAATGCATTACACTGTCTTGCTCTGTACTGCATTTATTCCACTGTATTGCTTTGTATTGCACTGATCACTGTTATTTATTTATTTATTAAGTGGGGACTGCGGATGAAAATTAGCAGTGACTGGCATATTTAAATGTTTATACTGAAATGGAATGTATAAATGTGTTCACTAATGTGCACTGTCCCGCCTAAATAATGATACATAAATACAAATTGGGCTGAATGTGGCACCCACACTAAAATGATTGTTAATATCTTTCGTGTAATTTTTACATTTTTACCCAAATTCATCCCATGGGCCGCATTGAACTCTTTGGCTGTCCAGTTTTGGTGCACGGGCCTCATGTTTGACACCCGTGATGTTCCGAATCAGTAAAGTAGACTTGTGGTTCACCTGAAGCCTTCGTGCACTCTGATAGACACGTCCCTGGTGGTCCACAGTGGCTGCACATGCTGGAAGTCATTCATGTTGTCGACCTGGTCACTGGTTTTCCTCCAGTCTGAACGCTCAGCCGCCTGAAATCGCTCTGCAGAACCACACACACACAAACACATATCGGTCAGTTTATCAGTGAACCAACACCTCTGAACGATCACCTTTAGAATGGATTTGACTGTTATTAACTTACTGTTCCTCTCCACAAACACCTTCCCCACTGGCTGACTCTGACTCTGTGGGGCGGAGAACAATGCATGCTGGGGGATGGGGGTGGGCGTGTCTGTGATGATGTCATCTTCTTCTACACTGATCTCATCTGGAAGCTGCGACTCTGCGACTTTTGGCTTCCTGAGATAGAAAACACAAAGAAAGACTATTTGTGTGACTGTTTCTGAAACTATCCAAATACACTGTCATGGCATTTCCTTCCTTCCTTACTTCTTCTTCTTTGGTTTTTTGACCACTTCTTCTCCGTCAGTGGTCTGCTCTGCTGTGTCTCCGTTCACCAGGTCGGCTTGGTCGTCTTCAGCGTCTGAAACACAACCATGACGTCAGAGTCTGGTTCGATGCTTTAAATCTGGAGAATTTCAGCGTTCTTGTGTGTTCTTACCGGTCGTAGCTGCTTTCTTCTTCTTCTTCCTCCTCTGCGGTGGGGCGTCGCTGCTGGATTCCAGCGCAAGCCTCTCTCCAGTTTCGGATGTTCGTCGACTGCACACACCTCCCATCTCCATCCCCTGATCTGAACAACACAGAGGTAGGAAAAATTTGAGAATGTGAGGACATTAACGCACATCTATATATGAAAACCTGCTGGAATGTGGCAGAGAACTTTACCAAGAATAGATTCACAGCATATGTGTAATCAGTTAAAGCCAAATGATTTACATTTCTTACAAAGAGAGGATTTTAAGTATTCTAGTTCGGCAGCAAAACTTCATGGAGAAGTATTTTGGTGTTTTTTTTTTTTTTCTTGTTGCATCTTTTAATTCATTGTGAGTGTGTGTCTTTGATATCATTTTCTTCTTGTTGCACCTTTCAAGTCAGTTTTGCCTGTTTTATCTTTTACATTGTGTGTTTATTTTTGTCATTTTTTAGATTGTTTTTGCCTTTGGTGAGATCAACATATATAAACTTTAGTGTGGTTTATTACAAATATGTAAATAAAATGTATGTATTTACAGAAAATGTCAAATAAATAGTCGATTCTCTTTTATATTTCCTGTTTCACTCTCAAATGTTTCTGCCTGTCTTTCTGCACTTTGTTTTGTTGTATTTTGCTGATGCAAATAATCAATACAGTCATATCTTATCTCTTCCACTGAACTCTTTTTTTTCTGTTTTAACTATGAGATTGAATTCATGCATCATATTAATGTTATGCAATTTAATCTGTAAATCGGTGACCCGATAAAAACAGGTCCACAGAACATTTTCGGGGGAACAGGCATAACTAATCAATCGATGGAGCTCTGGAAGGCTCTGGAAGTAGACGACCTTTAACATACCTTCCATATCGTCAACACTCACGTCTTTCCTCACCCTCTTCTTCTTATGTTTCGGTGCTGGAACCTCCCCTGCATCCAAAGACAGAAAAAAATGTTGAGTACAAATATAAAATACAGAGCATCATGAAGATTTCAGATATTTTCTATACTCACTCACCATCTGTGTTTTGGCTTCAAATGTCCACATGAGAAAAAAAATTGAAGAAAAATAAGTTCAAGTGTTAAACATTGTATCAAAGTAATGTATAGTTTTAAATTTATACAGTTACCTACCTTGGCATTGTGGGAAGAGATCGCTGCCCACGCTTAAGAAAAGAAAGACAGTTGGATTCATCATTGTGACAGGAGACACAACAAGGTAATTAAGGCTAGTTTTCTAAATGTTTATTTATAGGATCAGCGAGGGTTCAACTTAATCTTCCATCGGTTATTCCTTACTACAGACTATTGTTATTAGCCTTTAAAAATCCACAGTCGACCTCTACTCAACAGAAACTTACTATTTAACAAAAAGAGTGTAATATTACACATTTGTGTGCAAATCTTCAGTTTAACCCCCCTCATGCATTCACATTTTCACTCAAAGGAGTTACATAACATTAACATAGAAACCAATTTAACTCGCTAGGCGCCTGAGTTTTTTTTTTTTTTATATATATATATATATATATATATGTTCAATTTTGATGTCAAGACTTCAAAAAGCTCTCTGTTTCATTCAGTTATGTTGCTTGTCACAATATTTCGACTTTGATGCTTAAAGGTTTAACTTGTTTCACCTCTTTAGATTTATGTTTCAGATCAATACCATTTATCACCAACTTAAAGCAGCATCACAACAGACAAAAACAACCCATTTACAAGTTGTCTGACAATAATATAACATCCCTAAATAGCATTTTTAACATCTGATGAGATTTAATTTAAACAAATCCATATTAGAATCAAAAGACAACACATTTTTCAATACTCAGAAGTACCTAAACAATTCACTGGTGTCGTAAAAGTAAAGTTTGGTAGTTTAATACAGTCAGCTTTTTAAAAAACGTCACATTTCTACAAACAACTGCCAATACTTGCAGGTGAATGGATATGAATCTCAAATAAAGTATTTCAGTAAGAATCTTTTTTTCCCTGAATGACAGCGTAAAGTCGCAGGACGCAGCTTACCGTCGTCTTTCTGGCCATTCTGATCCCACCCAAGACTGAAGGAAGAGAGGAGTACAGCTACACATAATAACCATCCTGACCATGTTAAATCCACAGCTAAATCTGTGCTCTTGCATCTGCCAGCGTTGCAGATTAGTGAGGGCAAAGGTCAGACGACTCGGACCTTCTCAGACTCTTGGTTAGAGTGTGTGTTGGTACACGACGTGTTTGTGTGGGTGGGTCAACGTCCTCTGGTCTAATCTTTCTGACTGAAGGAGCTCCTCATGTAAACACTCGCAAGGGTTAAGTACTTTCTAATCACTTTCCAAGCTACTCAAGCCATGTTATGTATTCACGGCCTGTCATTTCATTTTCATTTGGAGGAAATGCTGGGTTTTGTGCCTCTTACTTGACAAAATAGTATTGCACGACTGGCAACCAGTCACAGCAGCTCTGATGTTTCTATTAAGACTTTTTTTTATAACCTTAACTCTTTCATGCATCAATTACTTTAACATTGAGTGGCATTATTACTCCTAACAAGACAACCCAACTGGATTATTTTGAGTGAGATACATATATTACAATGGACTTTAATCATCCTCTTTCCATAGTGGATGCTACTCATCAGTTGTAATACCTGATAATAAGGCATTATCTGATAATGTAGATAAAAGTATGGATTAAGCAGACAATCCATGTCGTGATGTTGTTGTTGTTGCAGTGCTATAAATGGGCCTAATTTGTGTAATATACAGCCTACAGTATTTTATTTTAGAAGAGCTTGATAAAATTTCCGACAAAACTCAAAAAATGCACAGACAAAAATACTGCACCCTTAATATGTGAAAAACAAAAATTGAAATCAATGGCTTCCTGTAAATGAGTGTCTTACACATCTCGACTGGAATTTTGAACCATTCTTCTTTTCCAAACTGCTCCAGGTCTTTCAGATTTGAAGGATGCCAACACCCACCTGCAGTTTTAACATATTTCCACTGGCGTTCTATTGGATTCATATCTGGATTCATCACTGGCCATTTCAGAACTCTCCAGGCTTTTGTTTATAACCACTTCTGAGGACTTTTTGAAGTGTGTTTTGGGTCATTGTTCTGGCAGAAGACCTATGACCTCTGGTGAAGATGCAGCTTTCTGATACTGGGCACTACATTGTGCATAATAGACACAGGAACATTAAAATCTCTGGAAATGGACTTATAATCTTGAAATTCTCTGGGTTTTTCCAGAATTTTGGCTCTCAAATCCACACTTCACTCTTCTTTCTTTACTCCATTCTGGGTGTGACACATAAGCCAAAGGTTGAGTCAGCTTTTCTCTATTTTACCTGGTTTAGTGTGATTACTGTATTGCCCACACCTGTCACTAGAACTGTTTGGACAGGGTGACATTAATTTTGTCCAGTCAATTTATTGAGAACTTTTATCAAGTTGGGCTTTTTGTGTTGTTCCAATGCAAACAACAGAAATAAACACACGGATACCTATATATTGGCAACTGAAACAGTTTTCTGGGAGAAGTGTGGCATTTTCTGACAAAATATCAAAGGTGTCAGCATCTTCTAGCCATAACTATATGTATAACAGTATAAAAGTGTGTTATGGAAGTGATACTGACCTGAGGCAGAGGCGGGAGCTCCCTAGGACGCATTTTCTGTAAAGGCAAAACATAGAAGAGTATTTGTAGAAATTAAAAATAAATGAAAGGTGTAAACTCGAAATTTACTTTATCACAGAGTAGCTTGAAATGATGGCTAACTTAGCTAATATTACACTGAAGTAAGTGAATGTTTGACGTTATTAGCTTAGCAAGTAAGTAAAGTTTCGACTGTACGTTACCGTTATTTTCGAGAATACATCAAATTTATTCCGTTACCTTTGTACCTCCCTTCTCCATAGCGTCTCCTCCGGCCTCACCTTAAATCATGTTTAACCGTTCAATCAACATATATTTTAGCGTAAAAATCCCGTTGGTAGCGTCTCCTCGAGCCGTTATTTACACTATGAGCGGACACTCCTAACCCGGAAGTACTCACGAGGACCAACCACGCCCCCCGTACCCTCCAAAATAAAAGCTCTTAAGCAACTACGCGCTCCCGAGCCTCCGAAATAAAAGCCGCAAGAGTCTAACCAACAAAATACATGAATGAATGAGAGATTTCCCGTCAGAGATGCTTTATTCAAGTCACAAACAGTTACAAATATTAAAATGTCATCAATATGCATGTTGAGATTGAAAAAATATGACCATAAATCAGATTATTTTCACATAAGGACACAAAGTGTAAAATGTTTTGTAAGAACTTGCCAAACACACATTTTGGTTATGTTTTGCCTGTCTTAAACCATTTTTGCCATGCAGTCACACATTTAAGACTATAACAAAACGTAAACAAATGTACAGAAATCAAACAAATACATACAATTTGACTTTGAACAGAAAGTTATTTTGCTTTTTGTACAATGTAAACATGGATTACAAAAAGAAATGATAGCTTATTGCAGGCCTGAACACAAAACTGGGGAGCAGGGCAGGAAATCAGCATATCTCATCCTCTGGACCAATAAATTATCAGCTATTCTTATCTTTTCCTGTTGTGATTCTCAAATTCCTAGACACAGCTTTATGAAAATGTTGAAAATGCAACAAGATGTTTCAACAGCAGAAAGCAAAGGGTCTTATTTAGCGCTAAAAGTGAATTTCTCTGAGCTAGAGTCCGGCTCCATGTTAAGTTTGCAGATTTGTGGCGTCTTATGAACCAGATATAAAGCACCTCACAAACACCGGGATCTAAATAAACCCTTGGATTTGTTTCATGCCCTACTCCCCTTAAACATGTAGTATTAGACTTAAACCACTGGATTTCACTCAGAAAACTGGACTAGGAGTACTTTTTTTTGGTGAGTAATCTCCAAGATTCCCAGATTGTTGCCACAGTAACATGTCTTCATCTTGGCATCACCTCTTAGGACTCGGCAGTGGGTCGTATCCAGCTGGCGGGGACCCACTGAGGATCATCCTGAGCTTTCCTTACAGCTGTAAGAAGCTGAGCGCACGAGTCCTCCAGATCATCGTTCACCATCACATGATCAAAAAACTGCCAGTAATGCGCCTCCATCTTACGGGCGGTTTCTTCCATCTCCTGGAAGTCCTCATCCTGCACCGAAAAAAAAAAAAAAAAAATCATCAAATTATGGAAAATACAACTGAATAAAATTTTAAATACTGTCTATTCTCGGTGTCGTTCATTTGACTCTTTAAGAAAATCTGTTTCAGAAAAAAGAAAAAAAGCAACCGCCTAAGTGGTTGTTTTCAGAACTGAATAAAACGGATTAATTCCTTAATCCAGGGGTGTGAAACATACGACCTGCGGGCCAAAACTGGCCCACCAAAGTGTCAAATCTGGCCCCTGGGAAACATTTTCAAAGTGGAAAAATGACGTTGTAAAACCAGTAAAATAACAGCTTGAATGGATCTATGAATAAGGACAAATTCAAATTTCACTTGTGCAGATATTATTCTTTTTTTTGTTTTTTTTAAATCAATTAATGGTACAAATAATAAAATCAATAATTCATTTGAGGGATTTTTCAGGCCCATGTGGACAACCTGTTCTATCCTTTAGGTGCAGGATCTTACTTTAAATGGTCTATTGACGTAGTAGTTGGTGATGATGTATGAGTCCTGTCTGGACTCCCTGAGGTGCTCGAGTGTCGGGGGTTTGACGTAGATGATGTAGGCCTTCAACTCATGGGTTCGCACCGCCTGAATGGCCTAAAGGAAGATCCAAGAGAGACAGAGGACGAGAAGAATGTAAGCACAAGTAATGCTTGAATTCATGATGTAACTAATGTACCTCAGGGGTGTCAAACTCACTTTAGTTCAGGGGCCACATTCAGCCTAACATTACCTCAAGTGGATCAGACCAGTAAAATAATAACAAACTAGAAATAATGACAATTCCAAACTTTTATCCATGTTTTAGAGTGAAAAAAGTAAAATTATATTATGAAAATGTTTACATCTACAAACTATACTTTAAAAAATGTTAAAAACATGAACAACCGTGAACAATCTGTAAATTCTCAAGAAAAATAAGTGCAACTTTAACATAATAACTCAGTTTCTCATTTACACACATGCATTACAACTTCCAGATCGCAGTGGATCTACAAATACATTGAGTAACAGGCAGAATATTGATTGAGTAACAGGCAGAATATTGATAAAATTGCACTGACTTATTTTAAGACATTTCATGTTGTTCATAGTAGTTTTTGTGAAAGGATAGTTTGTAAATGTAAATATTCTCATGTAGTTTCACTTTTTTACATTAAAATAATGAGATGAATTTGGAGTTATCATTATTCATAGGTTATTATGACAGTATGTTACTGGTCTGACTCACTTGAGATCAAATTGATCGGTCCGTGGCCCCTGAAACGATTTTAACATCCTTGATTGTTAATACGTTCAGTGTAATTTCTGCATTTCACAAATTCCTCCCACAGGCTGGATCGGACCCTTTGGTGGGCCGTTCTTGGCCCACGGGCCATATGTTCGACACCCCTGAACTACAGTCACAGAAAAAATTATTAGACCACCCTTGTTTTCTTCAATTTCTTGTTCATTCTAATGTTTAGTAAAGGTACATTTGTTTGGAAAAATATAATTACAAAAATAAAAACAGCTCATAGTAGTTTAATTTCAGAGTTGACATCTATCCATTTTCCATGATTTTCTTGATAATAACCAAAATCACTTCAGTTCTTACATCAATAAAAGAGCGCTTTTAGGCATCCCATGTTTTCTTTTCTGTCTGTTTTAGTCACATGACACACACAGGAGTTAGTACTTGATTGCATAACCATTGTTTTTGATGACTTTTGATGGTCTAAGAATTTTTTCTGTGACTGTACATGAACATGTCAGCGTTACTTACATTTGGCTCGATGTCAATGACGCAGATCTTTTCGCTGTTTAAAACCTCCTTGACAGACTCGATGCTGGTGCCGTAAAAATTCCCTTTGTATTCCCCATACTCTAGAAACCTGATCATAAGGAAGACAACGGTTCTTATGATGCGTAAAGCATTTTGTGACTAATCTTTAACTTTAATTTGTTCGTTTCCACCAGTCCTACCTGTTGTTATACACCATGTTGTCAAATATTTCTCGGCTGGTGAAGTAGTATTCTCTGCCTGACTCTTCGTATCCTCTGGGTGCTCTGGTGGTGTCTGGTAACAGCAAAGCACATTATTCACATATTAATATGGTGTATGTGTGCAATGAATGCATGAATTTCTACAGCGCTTTACAGGACGGTGCTGTTAATGTCAGCGGTATAAGATTTAATTCACTTTACTGTTTTCATGACAAAATAACTAACCAAGTTTTACTTCTCACTAGATACCTGAAAATAAGAGTTGCTGTGTTGTCATTACTTTAGAATGAGACATTTGTATCCACAAGAGGGAGCAGGAGTTTACGGTTTTGCACTGAAATGTCATTTTATAGTCGGTGGTACGGTGAACATACTACATCTAAGGGAGGACCAGTTTAAATATCTACTTAACTAAAACAGTAAGAACAAAACAGGGACACTGGCTCCAAGAAGGGCCTTTTGTGTATTTTTGTGGGCACCATAGAGAAAAGTGAGGGGGGTATTCACATGGCTGCAATCCGCAATTTTACCAGTAGATGTCACTAAATACGACAAACTGCATCTTTAAATGATATACTTAGTTATCTGAGTAATTACAGTATTATCTCCCTTATAAGTCACTCTACATTCTTCATTTCCAACATTTTGTTTCATCATAATTTTTGCACAACAGAACATAATTTTATGGAACTTTTATGTCTTTCACAATTGAAGACCCTTGTGCTAAAAGTACTGAAGTCACAAAAACATGTTTATATGCTGAACTTGAATTGTCCAAAAATGGGTCTTCAGTATTTTTAGCAACAGGGTCTTCAATTATCTCTGCAGATCATCACCCAAATATCAGCCACTCTCCCCTGAAATATGTAGTTTTTGGGTAAAAACTAGTGGATTTTAATTATAAAACTGGATTAGAAGTTCTTTTCCACAAATTTTCTGTGAAATGTCAGATTGTTGCCATAATAACATGTTCATTGCAAGGGAGGGTGAGGTGGGTTTCAGTTGGTTGTAATGTGCAACATCACCACTAGATTCCATTAAATAGTACACAGTGAACACTGAAATACTCTGTAAAGTCGTGTTTTGAAGTGTTTATGTAGTACATACGAGGTATAGCTCCCTGGAAGATGTTGGGGTTCGTTTCAATCAAACGCCGTCGAAGTTCATTCACCCCCACACCAGACGGACCTGAAACAAAAAAAAAAAAAACAAAAAAAAACTTCTTAGCTCAATACTGACACAAATATTGGGATTTTCAATAAGTGTAGTCCTTTCATCATTAAAAGATACAAAACTATGAAGTCAGGGAACATGCAGCTGGTTTACCTAACAGGGCGATGAGTCTGTGTGCGTCCTGTGGGAGGCGCTGGTGGCGAACCACCTCCTCGTAGGGGCTGCTCATGGCGCTGTAGCAGCAGGAGGATGGGCAGCGGTTGTGGCAGGAGGGCTGGGTGACGCTGTGAGAGCGGCGGCGACACAGACGCATGCTACGCCTGAAGCCCGCTGAGGGAAAACAATACAGCGTTCAGAAGCTCTTACAAACTCTGTGGTTTATAAATCCAGAGTTTGAATAATTACCCAAATAGATCCCTTGGGCGTTGTTGCTGAAGTCATCCTCTTCTGTTTTGACAAGAACAAAAGCAGCATAATGAAGAAGAGGATGGAGAAAAAAAAACAAATAAAAACTCATCCACAACAAACAGAATTAACCTACAGAGTACAATAGCTCAGCACTGTTTTGGTCAGGAAAATTATGTTAATTCAAGAAATGGTAAATCATTATGAGAAGATAATGGAGAAAATAGTGTCAGAATGTGTATTTAAAAAAATCTACAAATTAAAACTTGAAACCGAGTCAGGCTGTTCTATATAGGATAGAATTAGTTCAGAATTAGTTCACATATAGTTGGTAAATGTATGAGTTAATCATGTATTGTGATTTTCAAGGCAATTTCAAGATACAAACAATATAAAAAAAATCTTCATTGGAATTATTTGAGTTTTTAGATCTTGTGTAACCCTGCATTCATAAATTATACTCACATTTTATGTAATTTTTTAAGAATAAATAAATAATCAAGTGATTTTGGTGTTTTTTTCTACTTTATTAGTGTATGTATATAGTGTATATTTACTTAAATTCTGTAGATTTGTGTATAAGCAAATCTTGTATTTTTTGTTTTATTAGTGTATTCTATCTATATTATTTATTGCTTTTATCTCTTCACACTTACTTTTTTTTTTGCTAGTGTTTGTTCAAGAGTGTTTTTGTATGCAACTGAGCTATTGTGATCGAGTAATTTCCCTTGTGATCAGTGAAGTTTGTCTAAGTTCTAAAGGAAAAGAAAAACAACAGAAAAACATCTTTCTCACCTTCTCTGAGTTCCTCTGACATTTCCCACATTAGAAAGCAGGTCAAATTAAGAAAGAAGCAAAAATAGACAGTTTGAGATGACAGATAAAGGCTTTACAACTAGAACAGTCCCAAAAGACGTACTCAACCAAGACTTACCTACCAGATTCAAAAGCCTCCTCATCTGACAGGAAAACAGAAAACACACAGAAGACAAGGTTCATAAAGCAGATAAAACATGCAGTATAAGCTCTTAAGTGTTGAGTCGGACATAAATCACATTTTACCTGCTTCAACACACTTCTCATCAAGGGCCATCAGGTCTTCTTCTGCAGAAAAAAATGATAAAAACATGATCCAAGTCACTGAATTTAGTTCAGAAGACATGTATGGTGTAGACATGATGAAGCTCCTTACCTTCCTCTACAGTGCTCACTTCAGAAAGCGTGTGTGAAAACATAATTGTACATATTTATTCAACAGGACTCATACTGTGCAAGTGCATGGACTGAGTTTGAGGAGAATTTGAGTGGACTCACAGGTCTGAATGCAGGCATGCGGCTGATAAGGCTGAGACCACCAGAACTCCCTCTGCTTCCTGTCACATGACACACACATTGGAGTTTTAACAGCGTGACGTCACACAAAGTACATCAAAAGTTCAACTTCGGAAATAAAAAGCCTCAACAGCAAATTCAGTCCGAAACTTTTACTATGATAACAGCAAATGGTTAGTAAATTGAGTTCATATTACTGCAAATTTTAATAAAACGATGCATCTCCCATGAAAAAAAACCCCACTAAGTCAAAAGATTTTCAGTGTTTTTCTAAATATTTATTGCCAATTCTGTAATACTGAGGATGACAAAGACTCAAAAACAAGAAGCTGGTCAAATTCAGTTTATTTAGGTGTCATTTTCTTCAGATAATTGCAGAATTAAATCAAGCATCTGCAAATTTGAAACAATTCTTTGGAAGCCCAGATGGTCAAACACATTTCACAAAACATGAAATATGCTTTGTGAAATATTGTGTTGTGTGATATGTGTTTTGTGAAATGGTGTCGTGTTCTGTGAAAAGTTTTTTCTGAAATGCTGTGTTTTGCAAAATGTTGTTTTTTTTTCTATATGTCTTGTTTCTTTAAATGCTACTGTAAAATTCAGAAATGTAATTTGCGAAATATCATGTTATGATGTTTCTTGTGTTTTCCCAAATGTGTTTTGCTTCCTGATGTCCACTGAAGTTTTCTCAAATCTTGGCTTTTTTTGACCATATATTTTCATATACTGTATGCCTGTGTGTCTAAGAACATATTTAACGTTCAGTTTTCACTAAATCTACATCTGAAAGCAGACTGTGTTGTAAAAGCAGACTGATAATTCTTAGGTGTCCTCACCTTTTGAGCAGGTTGGTGGAGGGGATGAGTCCGGCACAGGACATGTTGCTGGGCAGTTTCTTGGCCTGCCACCAGAGGGCGTCCGTCTGGTCTACGATCTCTAGAATTTCGCCTTTCTTAAAGCTCATTCCAGCATCAGCGCAGGGGATGGCAGGGTCCTGCTGGGGGCTGTAGTCCGCCATCGCCCGCACATACAGCTAACACCAGATATATGTATAGTACGTTGATGCAAGGAATGATATATTACAAAGCTCGGTTAAAGACTTCAGTTGTAAGTAAAGATGACTCACCATGGTCTGGTTGTGAACCGGCCTTTCTGTGATAGGAACAACCTTGAACATGATAGTACCTTGTGATCTGGCCTGCTGAATGATTTAAAGATACAGATGACTTAAGTGAACAGATTTAAGTCATAGCACTTAGTGTTATGCATTTTATATCAAACAGACAAAGAAAATGGTCGCCATTGGTATCACCTCAGAAAATGTTCCAAAGTTTATACTTGAAATGTCAACGTATCGCCTCAAATCTGGCACATATTAGCTGGACTATTAAGGTTAAAAAGTATTTTAAAAAGTCATTTTACCACAACTTGTATAACTTGCTCAGGTTCCATCCCATCCACTGAAAACCCATTTACTTCTATGATCCTGTCCCCTGCATGAAGCAGACCTTCACACAAACACACAAACACACATCATTTCAGACCATTAAGGGGCAAAAACATTGTTAAATGGTGAGAATGGTGAGAAAAATAACTGTTCTCGCATTATCCTACACAAACTACCATAAAATGTCAGTGTAGTAAAACCAACACGCTATCTTATAAGCTGTCTACGGAATGCTAATCCCTTAGTCAATAATGAAAATCCAGGGTATAAACACACAAAGACAGGAAATATAAGTATTAAAAGTGATGCCCACCACTTCGATCAGCCAGTCCTCCATGTATCACCCGAGCAATGAAGATCTCCCCTGTGACTTCATTTCTTTTTATTGTTGCTCCCTAGAGCAGAAAGGACACAAACAACACAAAAAGTAAATCTGCTGTTTTTAAGTCAAATGTGAAATTATGATCAAACGTGGATGGTGTGAGGACTTGACATTAGGCGAACACTTTGGGGGACAAATGACGACAGTTGGATTCATGAGAGTTTTGTCGAGAAGCCTGAAATGAAATGAGTTTGAAAAGACGAAATGCTCCAGATAGAACACATCGATGAGGAAAAGAAGTGGAATCAAAGGAACATGAATGACTCCCAAAGATGAGGACAACAAAGGGAACTGAGACAGTAAAACAAATGGGATGAAGAGCAAAAGAAACACAAACTAACTCAGGTGCTGGATGCAGGACAGCCATTCAGCAGAAGTTCACTTCAGGAGGCTCTTCAACTGCCCTTGTGCCTTCTTATTTAGCCTCTTCTATCTGCCAGAGGTCAAAGGTTGCAGCTTTGGGTGCCTTTTCCCATGGCATTGGTTTTCTGGGCCATGGGAAGAGGAAGGAGCACCTAAGGGAAGTGATGGGAAGAAGAATCCAGACTGGAACATCAGGCATGGACGCTGGCATCTGCTCTTCAGACTTTCCAAAAATGCAGCTGGGTCTTGCTAAGCCGCTGCATGTTTGGTGAGCAACTCCTCAGCAAAGACCAGCAGACCACCTGCAGGTCTGGCCGAATTGACCGTCTCAACAACACTGATGAGTGAAGGAAACTCAGTCCACCTCAGGTGCTTGTCGCAGGTCATCCACTGTTCAGAGACAGCTTAGAAGTCCTCTTCAAGATGCTTTCTGGCTGCTCTTCTTCTTCTTGTTCTTTTTACGCTGGCTGGAGCGGCCTTTTCTCGCAGTTTGGGGGCTCTCCTTGGGCTTGTCGAACAGGCCATTGGTCAAAGGGTGCTCAGGTGCCTGAAACTTCTCAGTGTGTTTCTTAAGCTTTGTGTTCTTGTTTTTCACCGGGGTCTGGGGTGACCCATGGTATGATACAGACAACCGCTGGGAAGTGGAGGGAACATCCACGCAACTGCTGAGGGAACTGGAAGAAGAGGATGAGGGAAGCGATGGCAGAGAGAATCCGGACTGGTGTGTCAGGGATGGACGCTTGTGTCGGCTCTTTGGACTTTTAGAACCCTTGGCTGGGTCTTGCTCAGCGGCTACACATTGAGTTGTGAGCAGTGTCTGCAGCTGGTTGACCACCTGGGTGAGGAGGACCAGTGCTTGTGAGTTGTCCTGAACCGTCTCAGACATGCGCTCTGTTGCCACTGCCATCTTCTCCCCCAGAAGTTTGATGTCCCTGGTGCTGCTCTCCATGGAGCTGGCAGCCAGTTGCACTGTGCTCCTCAACTCATCCAGACTCTCTTGCTTGGCGAGCTCCACCGGGGAAACCTGGGGGATCTCTACCATCCGACGGGGGTGCATGGGGCTGGGGGGAGCTGTGCGGATTCGAGGGCTCTGACATCGGAGCCTTGGAGGAAAGCTTGGCTGGAGGTAGTCATCTCTGGGGGAGTAGTAGGGTACAGTAAGGCAGGGAGGCGACATGGTCCAGCGCCGGAAAGTTTTTGGGGTATGAATGGGCAGCGGAGACAGGGACTCTCCTGCTTGATCCTCATCTCCACTCTCTAGTTCTTCAATGATGTTGTCTCCAATAAGAAAACACATGTTAAAAATCCAAAAGATGAGGTGAATAGATGATAGAAGAACAGATGATGAAAAACCAGACCTTTCCTTACCAATCATGACTGAGCTGTACACTGAAGGAGCAGAGCGGTTCACACTTCGCTCCCACAGCAGGTCGGTGTAACAAACTCTACACTGGCTCACTGGTTTACTGCAGCACACGTGGCAGGTCCTAGCAGGTTTACACCGGGGTGGATCATGTGAGCGAGCTGCCGCCGGACAGCACAGAAGCTCTGTCGGTGGGTAGCTGCCTCTACGGACGCTACACCAAGACGCTTCCTTAACGTTTGAGGTGGAAGCGGCGGCAGCAGAACCGCCTCGGTTATGAAACCTCTGCCGAGTCAGGCGTCGCAGGGTGTCCCAGTGACTGCGGATCGCCCCGCGGGAGATTTTTGGGGTCAGTCTCTGTTGGTGGCAAAGCTATGAGACAACAGAGTCACTCAAAAGTAGATAAAGACAGGGTTTTGGTGTTAAAAGTGGGAACATGTCAGAGATGGGCAGTATTAGAGTTAAACAAACTCTGTAGGAGTAACTATCAATTTATGCTTGACATTTCTTTGTTCAGGGTTGTCAACTGAGATTTACAAGGAAGTGAGAGTAATGGTGTGTTCCATTTGTACTGGGAGGTTGGACTACCTGGAATGTCATGTGACTGGCCCTGCCATATTGGAAGCCAGACTTGTTCTAAGCATATGAAACAAAATGCAGATAGTCCCTGTCAGTAGTACTTCTGAGTTAAACAGCTAGTTAGAGGTGTAAATAAAACTCTGTTCTAAAATTCAATGTATTCTTATTAAATAAGGTTTGTAAAGAGTATGTAGTAGATGATGCTATTAACACACAATACCTATATTTTAGCTACAGTATATTTTCCTCATTAATTAGGTAAATATGTGGCCTCTGGGGCTGTACTCATGGATGTTTCCTCAAAAGTTCAATTATTTCATTTTTAAATTAAGTTCTCAGTTTCTGTCTCTGACTTTATTCATCTTGTAAAACCAAGACACTTATTTCCAAGTCCTTGCAACTGTAGTGAATTTAGCTAAATTCAGAAAATAGCTACATTTTTACATGAATTTGGTTTCTGGTGCAGATCAGATTAGTGACAGTGGCTGTTTCACTAGAATTAAATGATGCACAGTGATGTGAATATATTGACAGTGTGAGCGGGAACACAAGTAAAATGCCCCCAGAATAAAAATAGTGAATCATTATTATGTTTGAGTTGCTGATAAAGCAAAATTAAGTCTAAAATGATGGTTGGTTGTAGATTCCAAAGTTAAGTCTTAGGTCAAAATGTGAAATTGTGTGAATTAATAAGCGAATGTGTTTTACTTAAAAGGAATGTTTGACTCAGCGCTATAAGATCTACTTCAAAACACTGTCTGCACATTACAATACATTCACTTTACAGGTTCTTTATTGTAAAATATTTATAAATCTATTATATAAATGAACAAAAACCAATACATATGTGTAATAACACTTTATTACATACATTGAAAACATCAGCTAACCAGCACTTTTGTCATTTGTTTTCCAGATCAAGTATGTAAGATTTAGCACATTTAATCTCTGAGGCAGATCATTCCTAAAATATTGTAGACCAGTGTAATAAACCAAAGTGCTGGATCTACAATGTGCAGTTTGGCCATATGCTGCTGTTTTTCTGTATTTTCCACACAGATCATAAGTAAAACTAGTCATTTAAGGGGGTGGTTCATCACTCATTCACCTTTAATAAAGACACTGGAATATGTGCTACAGTGTTCTTTTTATTACCACTGATCTGCAGCAGTGCAACATCATGAACTTCACTTACTTTAACTAAAGGATCTAAAAAAGAGAGAAGAGTTCCAGATTGAAGGCCTTGGCATCATCTCAGTTTTGATCACATTTTTTTTTTTTTTTTTTTTTACCTCAGTCTTGTCTCGGTGTCAGACAAAGAAAACTCTGTCAAGATCACATCTGTATGGATATCACCAAATACCTGGGGCATTTTCTGATATATTTGTTAACATCATTATCAGAGTGATTTGTTAAATATTTCTTTTATGTGCAAAATTCTTGACTGTAATTTCCATAGGTTCAGCCCTTTTACCATATTCATCTGTAATGCTTGTTGGTGTCGCCTGTGCTTTGGTTTTGACAGCAACACAAGTATATAGTAGTTTACACACTGACATATGGGAAAATATGGCATATTTTTCAGTCTTATGTGTCCAGACATGGTGGTCTCGGCTGTTAGGAATCATCTGTAGCATCAGCAGACAATTATATAAATGACAGATTATACAATTCAAACATCTGCTCCTTGTCGGATGCAGCTGGTTGATTTATATTTAGTAAAAAACGCCTGCATATTAAAAATATCCATGACCATCTGCTTGCAGACTACTTTAATAGTGATATCATGATCAGGCTAAATGTACAGTATGTGCATTTGTAGCTTACAGACAAAGAAATGATTCAGACAGTTTTCTGAGTTGTGTCACAGAATAAAAGAGGAGTTTGGAGTTTGACTGATGAGTTTTCCTGATCCTAACAAAGCTGTTCGTATCAGAGGGATTTTACAAAATGCTTTCATGCCTGACAACGGGGGTGATCTCATCAAAATGTGATCTCACTTTTAGGTCAGGTAGAGTCTGAACTCCGAGCCTGAAAGAGCCACAAATATACATATTCAAAGGTTTTTGGTAGCTCACCAGAGGCTGCTTGTTCTTGACCAGACATACGATCCTGGTGGCCTCCTCGTCGTCCGGTATGTCGTCCGGCATCGGAGGCAGAACCGGCTCATAGTCCTTCTGGGCCACCGTATCATGAGCTGAGAGGAGAGCCTGGAAAACAAGCATCACAACAGTTAGAAATTTCAAGCACGTGTCCCAAATCTGATCTTTGTACAGTATGAACAGCACAAATTACACAGGATCTGATGTTTTTAGTTCGGATCTGGGACTCTTCAATATCTAACTGGAAAAAAATCAAAATCTCACCAAGTGAATTTTTCTCATTTCTAGTCAAAATATCTCATCACGCTTAAAATAAGACATAATCGCCTAAAGAGTAACTTTTCAGTGAGATATAAGAACTTATTTTTAGACGATAGATCTTGAAAATCTTATTTCAAGAAATCTTACCAAAATAATTTTCACTTGTTCCTTTCATTCATTCATTTTCTGAACCCGCTTTATCCTCACTAGGGTCACGAGGGTTGCTTGGAGCCTATCCCAGCTACTTACGAGCAAAGGCGGGGTACACTCTGGACATTTCGCCAGTTCATCACAGGGCTGACATATAGAGACAAACAATCACTCTCACATTCACATCTATGGGCAATTTAGATTAACCAATTAACCTATTAGTGCATGTGTTTGGATGGTGGGAGGAAGCTGGAGTACCCGCAGAGAACCCACGCAGACATGGGGAGAACATGCAAACTCCACACAGAAAGGTCCCACCCCCCGTTGACTGGTGTTGGAATCGAACCCAGGACCTTCTTGCTGTGAGGCACGACTACTAACCACTGCACCACCGTGTCGCCTTTCACTTGTTCCATTGTTACTCTTTAGGTGATTACGTCTTATTTCACGAGTGATGAGATATTTTGACTAGAAAGGAGAAAAATACACTTGGTAAGATTATGATTTTTTCCAACTGATCCCAAATCAGATACAGATCTGATCTTGTATGTGACCTCAGTGTGAATGGTTGATTGAAATCATGTGACTTTTTAAAACACTAAAGTGAGATTTGTGACAACTCTGCACTGGTGGGAGTCACTGAAATAGACCTAATCCTAAAACATGTACAGCAGTATAATGAATCCAAAAACAGTCTCTATAACAGTAATATACCATTACATAACACTGAAGTGGACTGTGAATGTGAGATGATTAATTTTACTGAAAGAAACAGTCATGCATGTCAGTTCACAACCATCTAATATTTGCCACATTTAAAACAATAATATGAACAGAGAAAAAAAAAAATAGATGTGAGCAGTAAATCTGAAAAAAGTACTAAATTATATGTGAACTCCATTACATTCCTTGAAAGTAATATAACATAACATAATACAGCTCAGATTGGTGTTATAAAAAACATAACTGAGATAGTCATATATGACATGCATTAGAAGGAAGGTTGTAAAGAATTAGAAATCACATCAGATTGTACACTGTATTTATATTGGTTTATATTTAGCATAGATGTAGAATTATATATGTGATATTAATTGATATAAACATGCCTACATGTTCTATTAATGTACATTAATTTAATTTGTGTGTTGGTAATGAAATGAATTTAAGCTTTTGCTTCAGCCTAGTCCATTAAGGAAATTATATAAATGTATGCATTTATTTTTTTATATTGTTCCACATGTTCAAAATAAAGATTTAATTCATTCATTCAATACATCCTCTAGTGTACTGATATAAAAATACATCCACGTCTGTTATGCTGCAGGATCAGTGAGATGCCATGTTTAGAAGGATGCTCTTTCATTTTATGATTCCCAATAAGAGGTTTTAAGTCAGTAAAGAGAGATCATGCACCTCAAGGATAAAATGTAGAGTATTACATAATTTAAATTTTTGGTTGATACTACACAGGATTACAACACAAATCAACCAGTCAAATCTGTGAATGACCTGTGAATATTTAACTGATGCAATAAACATGTTTCACAGTGTGTGTATGAAATGTGACAACTGGTACTGCAATTACTCGTAGTAGTAGTAGTAGTAGTAGTAATAGTAGTATTACTACTATTAGTAATAGTAGTAGTAGTAGTAGTAGTAGTAGTAGTAGTATTTATTTTATCTTTTCTGGTTTTTATTGTGTTTTTATTGCATCTTGTTTTTATTTATTTGATCTTATTTATTTTATTCTTTTACTTATCCATGCTGCTATACTGAATGGTGGAACACTGAGCACTTTTTGTCCTGTCTGTAAGCGTGATCAAGTGCCTGTCTTGCATGTTCAATGTATGTATTGTTGTAATGCCAAGGCAATCACCTAGACTGCAAAACAAATCTACCTACAGGTATAAATAAAGTAACCTTGACCTTGACCTTGTACCTCACTACTGGTACTGACTGTACCAGCATCTACTGTATATTTACTTTACTGTGTCTTCCTGGCAGTTCAGGTGTATTTTTTTTCTTATAACAGCTACTGGAGAATAAGAAAATGACAGTATGGAAATATTTATATTGCACTGTTTTGCATTACACTTAATAGAAAAAATTAGCTAACACTTTGACAAAGTTGGATGAACAGGTGAGATGGAGCGGAATGAGAAAAGGAGCAAATATTGACGATTAAGACACATTACAAGGCTTAACAATTAAAGACGCTATTTAATATGGCTATTTAATATTTTACGATCATGGCAGGACATTAACCATCACTTCTAATTTTTTTTCTGGTTGGACCTCTGACTTTGATGCCCTTCACAACCAAAACTAGTTTTTATCAGTGTTTCCGTCTTTGCCCTTCACTATGGGGTGTACACTTTAGAGTATTAAGGCTGCACTGAAGATTAAAAAATGTGATACTTTGAGGATAATGTCATAATTTTCTGAGAAAAAGGTCATAATATTATGAAAATACCGTAAACGCAAAGCACAACAAAAAATATACTTCGTGAAAAAAAAGGAAAATGCTTCTAAAGTTGACCGCTGATCCAAAACTTAGACTTCAGAGTCAAAGATTTGATGAAAATAACAGACTACTGTTTTGTCATGTGCTATGTGATTTCTCTTATTTCTTTATTCCAGAATTAAATATACAGCTAAAACTGGAATTTTATTCTCTAATTGTTACTTTTTTCTCCAAAATAATATGACTCTTGTGATATTATGGCTTTTCTTCTCAAAATCTGAATTTATTTGCTAAACAAACTGATTTTAGTCTCTTACTAATGCATGTTTTTGGTCTTAAAATAAGTCAAAATGTCAGTGTGGTCCTGACACTCCTTCATAATGTTACCATCTTTTCTGGCATTTGACGTGGGTGTTGTTTTTACCTGTAGGTGGGGCTGTCTCAGGAGGCGGTACAGCTCTTTGGCCTCTTCAGAGCAGCCTTGCAGCGATCTGATGTCGATCAACAGCTGCTCACGTAGAGACAAAACCACACATTCACTATTTAGAACAGGACACATGATAGGGATGTTACATGAAGTAATATGAACACCTGATGGGAAAAGTCACCTGAAGTGCTAGTCCTGATGCGTAGTCCAGAGCTGGAGGCGGGGAATTTCTCAGATGCCTTTGCAGACACTCGTACACCTAAAACACATGATATTTACATTAGTTTTCTGTGGAATCAACTGGAGCTGTGTTTAAGGCATCAAAAGTAACCCCGTAAGCCCTGTTGCCCCTGTACTAAGTGCAGTCACATTTCCCTCTGTTGCCATGGTAACAACACTGACACTTGTAGCAATGTACACATTCTATACACCCACGTAACCAGAAGAACACCAGCTAACCAACTGTCAGACAACCTCAAATGTTCAAACACCTAATCCAAGCAAACAGTCTGAGACCAGCGTATGATATGAATAATTTAATAAAACAACAGATCAATGAGACAAACTTTGCAGCGCTAAGCTAACGCTAAACACAGGGGTGTCAAACTCATTTTAGTTCAGGGCCCACATACAGCCCAGTAGGATGGAAAGTGGGTCAGACCAGTAAAATAATAGTATAATAACCTATAAATAATGTCAACACCAAACTTTAGTCAAAAAAGTAAAACTGCATTATGAAAATGTTTACATCTACAACTCCTTTACGAAAATGTGAATAACATGAACCATGAAAACCAATTTTAATAATATCATGTCTCAGGTTATCATTTACACATGTGTATTACAACATACAGATCACAGTGGATCTACAAATACACAAACCATTTAGTAACAGGCAGAATATTGTTAAAAGTGCATTTATTTCTCTTCAGACACTTCAGGTTGTTCATATTTGTTTATACTATTCCAATTTTTTTGTGAAAGGATGTAAATATGTTCATATAATTTTACTTTTTCACAGTAAAACAAAGAGAAACATTTGGAGTTATCATTATTTATAGTTTACAATGGTAATATTTTACTGGTCTGACCCACTTGAGATCAAATTGTTCTGTATATGGCACATGAACTAGAATGATTTTAACACAATTTTGACTGTTAATATCTTCTACAAGTTCACCCCATGGGCTGCTTTTGGGCCACGGGTCACATGCTTCACACCCCAGACTAAGCAGATAACAAGTATTATTTCTCTACCACTAAAACTCATTGAATGAGACAAAGAAAAGCAAAAATAAATGTCCCATTATGACAAATTTTGTCTTACCTTTGTTGTTTTCTGATCATAACTTGATTTTATATGAATGAAACATCAGCTAAAAGCTAATCCATTATTTTGTGTCACGTTGAAATGATTCCAAACAGAAACAAACGGCCCAGGGTTTAACAGGTTAATACTGCTGTTGGTTTTCTTATGACAGTGGTGGTATGATCACATGTTTTCACACCTTGAGCAGCGACTGCAGCCAGGGAGAGTTGAGCAGACTGTGGAGGATGTCGGCTCCGTCGATATCCTGATGAACCGAACGCCTCACCTCCTCAATCACATCTGTCAGGATCTGACGCAGGCCTGCAGCAAACACACAAACACACACCAGAGTCTATTATTACCCAATGGACTGTATACAGAGGCTTACAGAGGATAATGTCATGATAAAAGGCACAAATAAAAGCAACCCTGCTCTTACTGACCTTGTTCTCCAAGTTCACAGTGGGGGTTTAGCACCTGAGCCTCCACGGCCTGCCTCATGGTCACTGGACCCCCTGACCTTTGACCCCTAACCACCCACTGACCACTTATGAGGACTGGAAATGACCTGAAACACGAAAGAAACAGGAAAGGGTTTGCACTTAGCTTGAGTATTTTTCATTTTCTGCAGTTTTATCCTCCTACTCGGTTGCGTCTCAGGGGCAAATGTTCTTCTTCTTACTCTGCTACATTTAGCAGCTTTAGCTCCTTTTCAGATCACAGTTTTTCATCCACTTCCTGTCCAGTGAAAAACCACAGATGTCCAAGTGTGAAGATTTGGAATGGAGGATTAAGTCAAATTCTCCTTTTTTTAAGGTTCACATGCTCCTCATAAGACGATTCTATCAATATATGATGATCTAATAGAATATGATGCACTGATGTCGGTCTCCATTAGACCACCATGTAGCTGTATGTTATTTCCTTTTGCATCTTTACACAGGTCCGATTCTTGAACCCATCCTCTCCTGCTCTGATTGGTCAACAAATGCATTGGATGCAAAATGAATGGATGCAAATGAAAGCAGAATGAGTAAAAATACTATTAAGAAAATCTAAAAACTATCACTTTTTTCACAAATGCATATTAAACACCCCTACTTTGGTCAAAACAATTATATTATCGCCATTTTTTCTGGGGATGAACTATAATAAAACCTACAAAACACAGTGAAGAGTAAACAGAATAATATGCAAATAGCTGACAAACAATTTAAATATGAAACAGAGGAAATGTGGCTAGCAATGGGGAATTTATGATTGTAATGTTGTTGTTTTTAGCGATTGCAGCTAGAAATAAAATATCTTAGAGCAAATCAGTGAAATAAAACAGAAAAAGTAATTTTATAAGATTGGAAAACATGTTTTACTGGCATTAAAATGGCTGAGGGAGTACTTAATACAGTAGGACATGCACATGAATTTGGTATCTATATATTTTATGACTGATGAGTTTGCACTGCAGTTATATCTGCGCATCTCCCATTTGTCAAAGGCCAATTTTGACACAGTTACAGCTGCACAAAGTATAAGCCCTCACATATAATATACATTGATGTGTAAGTGATGTGCAATACCTTAAGATATATTAAAAAATCTGTGATAATTACACTAAGAAGGGGGCAAACTGATGACAAAATAAACAGGTTTATGCCCAAAGCCCAGCCACAAAAAGCCTAAGAAGGACAATATTAGTTCATTAATTTTACTAATAATAATAATAAGAAGAAGAATTAAATGAATAGGTACATGGATGTCTTACTGTGCACATCTTGTTTTTTTACTTCATGTGGGCAAGATTCATTTCCAAATGTTAGGTATGTCTTCTTAAAGTATGCGTTTCTGTTTTGTATGTTTTATATAGAATTAGAAAATTGCCAATTGAGGCACAATTTGGCCTAAGTACCTAAGTCCGCATTTCTGCTAGTGTTAATATTTCTAATTTCATTGCACATCTGTGTTAACTTAAATGTTCTAAAAAATATATTGCACTGGAATGTTTTGAGTTATGTTTTGATTAACATTAGTATTCTTTTGTCTTTATATTATTGCCAAACATTTATAAATGATGCACATAGCTTTGTAATTTTAATCTTATGTGCAACAATTGGCTTGAGGTAACAAATGAAAAGCAGCCTTTAAGCTAGTTCTGGGGTATTTACAGAAATCTTTATTAATGGTGCACTGTCTCTGTCAAATAAAATAATTAAAAAACGACAGAAAATCCAATGACTTGATGATATGTTGTTGTGTACTTGACGTCTTTGCAGTAAATAAACAATTTTTCTTTACTGAATCTTAATGGAACTACACATCCTTACTCTGCTAACCATAATCTCATACATGAACGCCTGGAGTAAATTCCTTAAACTGACACATAGTGACACTCAGAGTTTTTTGGTGGGGGGAGGGATCAATGCTAATCCACCCGTGAGCCCTGTGCAGTGGGATCAGGTACAGGGAGGTGCAGCCTCATCTCCATGAGTCGTCAGTGTGTGAATGGGGTCAGGGGTTAATGATGGAGTCAGGGGTTAATGGCACACTTTACGACTCCGGGCCCATAAGAGTAACACCAACGTTAACGCAGAGCTGGAAAGAGCATTAGCTCCAGCAAACACCAGTATCAGCAGGAGGCATCAGTTCAGGAAGCTATGAAGGGTTTGTCACATGTAAATATGGTGTAATAGTAAACGACAGTATAATATAGAACTGGATGGTTACTGCAATAAGGTTTATGTTGAAATCCTGATAATTAGATTTCAATTAATGACTAAATAATTAGAATGGATTCACTTTGGTCATATTGTTAACTAGAAGACTTCTGTCATTATTGCAATATCCTCCTGAGACCCAGCAATGCATTTTTGTCCTCTGTAGGGGACAAGAGTTTTACAGCTTTATTCACTAAAAAAAAAAAAAAAACATTGTCCACTGCAAAGGACATTCTATAAAAAATCTATCTGAAAAAACTGTTGCATCATGTTGTTTCCAATCAAGACAATTATTTAATGTAAAAAAAGCCAAAACTTTTCCTTTCCTGGGTCTTAGGAGGACATGGGTATATATCACGATAAAATATACATTTCATCTTTTGGGTTTGTTTTGTTAACTGTCAACACTGAAACGTTTCTTGTTTTATTTGTCATTGTCACATACAGTCAGGCTGCACGTTTTCACACAAGTCAGATTGTGATTATTGTGGGTAAAAATCACAATTTGATATCACCTGCTTTATTATTAAAGCCAATCCAGAGATTATTCATTTTCAATTTCATATCTTTTTCAACTCAAACATACAAAGTTTAACAATAAAACCATGAAAACTTTATGCTAAAGTATAGTGGCTGTCATTTTGCACATTTTATTACTACCTTTAAACAACTGATTTTGTTAAATTTAAAAGTCCTAATCCCCAAATCTTAATATATTTTGAATATTTGTGATTATATAATTGCAGATGCTGAAATTGCCATGATGATATGATTAACTAATGCTCTGTTAACTAAAACACAAGAAAATGTTTCAGTATTTTGTTACCTTACTTTATAATAATGCATATTTTGATGTTGAACAAACCTTTGGTGTTTATAAATGTTTTAAGGATTCCACTTCTACATTTGTAAAATATGCTGCTGTTGGTTAAGCGTCATATTCTGACCATACAAGCACATTTATACCCATAAATACTTATCACTCAGAACCAGAAATCTGACTTTGGATTGGAATAAAAGGACTGGACATGATCCTGATAATTATCAATATCAAGTGAACCGAGGATTTTAATCACGCTAACATTTTGGCCACATCTCCCTGCCACTAATATAATATTATAAGCTTAAGCAGCCCCTTTAACCCAGATCATGACAGTAAATAAACCGTTACAAACATGTCAGGACTGAGGTAATTGTGCAAGATGGCAGATGCATAGAAGCAGTGAATGTGGTTAAATGCAACAGAAGCCTCTCTTTAACATAAAACCCATCGGGCACATTTCTGTAGTTAAACATGAGGATGATGATGATCCCTGTGGCCTTCAACTGAGTCCTACTCTCTTGACTCACACCTTGATGAAAGTAATTTGATGCATCTTACCTCTAAGTGTGACTCCAAGGATACGTCAGGCTTGGATGTTCCAGGTGCAGCACCAATACAGGTCCAGAAAAGTCTACGTATATATGTATATTAGGAATTCCCCAGAGACTGGCTGCAGCACTACGTTTTCATCGAGCTATGGAAGCGAGAGAGAGAGAGAGAGAGAGCTGTAATCTCCCTCGATCCCACTTAATCCCGGCCAAGTGAGCCGCCTGCCTCTGGCCACCGGAAGCACAGTCCTCACCCACTCACCCACTCGCTCACTCACCGGCTGGCTGCCTGCCACCGAGCTGCCAAATCTTCTTAACTCTTTCAGCTTTTAGCGGCACGCAGGACGATCTGAGGGGAGGGAAGAAGACGTAGAGCACATACAGGAGGTGTTAATTCAGAAAACTGGAAAGGATGGGGTTCATTCTTCATCAGTTATCAACCGGGTTAACTCTGGAGTCCCACAAGGGTCGGTATTGGGCCTACAACTCTTCAAATTAAGGAGATTTGTGAAGTGCCTGAATTTATTTGAATTTATATACAAGTATTTTAAAACATAAATTTGTATTTTTGCTTTCAAGTAGATGCTAAATTAAGTGGAGATTTATTATTTGACTATAACAAATAAAATATATAGAAATTTGGGTATGATGCAAATTTGCTACAACAGGATTAATGGTTAATAGTGTTGAAAAAGTAATAATGATAATTGATGTCACAAAATTTTCACTGTCCTGACTAAGTGTTGGATACACCCCAAACTGACACTGGGGGAATACATATGCTATCTCAGCTGATAACGTAATGGTAATGTTTGACATAAATTTGCAACAGTCAATATTAAAGGGGTTAAAACTAATTACACATAACAATTCTAAGCATTTAACTTATTATTACTGTCGCGGGGACGGACACAAATTGATTTGGCACTTAAATTTGAGTTAATTATCAATAAAAGTCTTTGAAACCTATATAATACCTCTAATTGTTCTTTAATGTACCTAAGAAATGTAGATTTTATTTATTTATTTATGCACTTTTTTAAACTTAGACTGAGAAAACCAAACTTGGGTGAATCCCTAAACTTTGGCCATGACTGCATATGAAATGCTTTAACAGCAACATAGTACTTGGACAAAACTCCAGTATTTTAAGAAAAAACAAACATATGCTGGATTATGATAAAAATAAACTTGTCAAGAAAAATGTAATATGACATGAGAAAAGCTGTAACACATGGAGAAGAATTCATACATGAATAAAGTTGCAAAAACTAAAAAAAAGTCACAATATGAAATGAACAAAGTTGTAATACGTCAAGATAAAAAGACACAATATATATATATAAAAAAAAAATAAAATAAAAAAGTCAATATAATGAAACTAAAGGCACAATATGTTAAGGAGAAAGTATTGATAATGCATGAATGGGGCTGCAATATGTCGAGAAACAAGCTATAATGTTATTTTAGAAATTATCATAATTCAATATTACAAGATTTAAGTTGTAATATGTTGGCATGTTACAAGAATAAGGCTGTAAGATATCAATAAAAAAGCCATAGTACTACATGAATTAAGTTGTAATGTACTAAGAAAAAAATTTATTCGAAAAAATTGTGGTATGTTAAGAAAAAAAGTCATGATTACAAGATTAAAGCCATAATATGAGAGTAAAGTCAATATGGTACCATACCAGAGTCTTTTCTAAAAAATATTGTGACATTATTTTTCAAGGTTTCATTTCTTACCTTCATTGTGGCCTTTATTCTTCTTGGCAAACAGGAGGTAATTTGATGAAAATAACTTGGATCAGAATTCAAATAAATGCTTGCTTTCTGAGGTCATAATGTATCGCACTCTTACATGGAAACCTTAAATAGAAAATAGATAAAAGCATTCACGTGTTTTGTCTTTAAATTACATTATTGCTAAGATTTTTGACTTCTGCCTTCTCTTTTTTCAGTCACTGAATGTGGAAGCGAAGCTGCAAAGTAACTAAGTGATTAAAAGATCTGCTTTAACAGCAGGAGTTGTGAAAGTGATCTCCTTTCTCAGCCGAAAAATCTGTCATGAATGTGGTAATCTCCTAAACGGTAATCTAATTCCACAGGCCCTGATGCCAAATTCAACTCAAAACCCTGAGTTTATCTTGTTTATACTTAACAGAAAAACCCTTAAAGGACCAAGTGTTTGTCGGTTAAAACTGTACCCTGTTCTAAATCTGGAAAAGAACAACACATGTAGGAATGTGTCAGCATAAAACAGAGAAAATAATAATAATAATATAAAGGCCCTGATGAAAACAGACAAACACAAGGGAGAAATGACATAAAACAAGAAAAAATTTGGTTAAAAAAGACAAAAATTATCAGTCACACAAGGGTAATAGAGTAAAAAATGTAAAAGGCACAAGAAAAAAAACAATAAAAAAATATGAAACAAAACAAAAATGATGACAAAGACAAAAAATGTCGTAAAGGCATGAAAACAAAACAGATGCCAAAACATTACATAGAAGCTGGAACACAAGAAAAAAGACTAAAGACAGTAAAAATGAAGGACGAGATGCAAAACACAAAAATGTCGTAAAAGACAAAACACTGTCTAATACACAAAATAAAAACGACAAAAGACAAAAAAAAATATACAAGGTGCAACAAGACAAGAACAAGAAAAGATTAAAAAAAATTACATAGAAGAACAAAAAAGACAAAAGAAAGAAAAATTAAAGAAAAGACGAAGAAAACAAACAATACAAAAGAAAAATGAAGTAAAAGACAAACAAAAAACATTGTAAAACACCCCAAAAAAAATGACTAAAGAAAAAAAAATTACGTTAAAAGCACAAGACAAAAACAACACAAAAGACGGAATGCCGAGTATTTATTCTGTTTAACTCTTTTGTTCAAAGAATGACATTTATTGCCTTAATTTTCTACCATTTTACACCAGGGTTCATTCATTGTTTGCTCTAGATTTTGTTACATAAACTCAGGTGACTCCTCATTTTTACCTGTAGAAACCTTTTGTTAATGTTTATAATCCTATGCACATAAATATTACCTGTATTTTCTTGTATGTGAAAAAAAGAGTGAGAAATAAATATGCATGTTCATTTCAACCCTGCAAAAACTACACATATAAAAGCAGACTTCTGCACAGTTCTGTACATTTGGTCTTTAGGAGGTGATTTGGTGTAATGGAATAATCACGTTGATATTGATGGAAGTAAAAAGGTCAAAAATTACTTGTAAATTCACGGTTTCTGCAGTCGAGGATGCCGAATGCACAATTCTTTATTTATTTATTTAACTTAAGACCTTGAATTTGCAGGATATTGTATATATTAAAATATTAGAGATGATTTATAAAGTAAAAAAATAATATTGTTCCAAATAGCATTCAAGATTTCTTTAAATTAAGAGAGTAATTATAATTTCAGAGGTGTTCATATTTTTGAATGGACTAAAGTGAGGACAAATGTCTACATGTATTTGGGTTGTGGGTGTGAAATTATGGGATGGACTTGATGATAAATTTAAGTTGTTCACTTCTTTGACAAAGTTTAAAAAAATGCCTCAAGTATAAAATCATTCAGGGATATGAAGTTGAGATGGCAGATATGTTTTTGTTGTTGATTTTTTTGTTATAATGAGAAAGCTCGATGCTGTTCACATTTAATTTAATTTAATTTAATGCAAGTAGTAAATCAGGTGAAAAGGAGAGGCAAAAATAAGCCTTTGCTTCTAGCCTGTTCCTTTTTTGGTTGTGTTTATTATAAATATTGTTCTAAGTGGAATGATTAATGTAAAAACCAAAATAAACAATTCATTCATTCATTCCTGCTGTTAAATAAGACTTTTTGTCTGTCGTTCCCCAAGTTATTTTCTCCCAAACTTCTGCTGAAACCACATTAAAACGTCCAGTCAAACCAGTCCATTTACGTCCATCAAATAAGTTTATTGCCCTTTTTTGTTGTCGTGTAAAGGTACAATCCGTTTGACATCATGTAAAAGACACACAGGTGGGCGTCACTGTCAGCCAGCTGAAACACCAAACCAACAAACATGGACAAAACACTTGTTTCTGTTCTGTTTCGGTTAAGTTTTTTATCTGTTTGTTTTACATAAATTGAAACAGCTGTTTTGTGGTAAACAGGTGCTGAGGTAAGTTATCTGGTCAGTTATCGATAGGGTTTAAATCACAAACCCAACGTGAGCTTATGAGAATTATGTTCAGGGTTATTTGGATATTAACCATTCAAAGAGCACTTCAGATGCATGGAACTACAATGGGAACTGGATTTCTTATTTACTACCTCAGAGAAGACTTCATGTAGAAGCTGCAAAATTAAGTCATGCAAGGCAGCGACGGCGTCCCTGTGAAAAGAGGACTCTGGCTTTCTATTGTTGGAAAAAAAAAGGGCTCAGTCATCCTCTGAATCCCTCTTAAGCCCTTTTATAAACTTGCATGAAATCACCAATAAGCAAAAGCGTGTGACAGTTCGTGCTGTAAATGGTTTAAAAAAAGAACAGTTAGTATTAACAGATGGTGGGTGTGGGTCGGCTTTGAGCATCACAACTAGGATGACTGTTAATATTCAGCATCCTGGCTCTTCACTAGGGTTTCACCTGCTGCAGGAAAAACGACAAGTATAAGTACAATGCATATAAAGAAGCTTCTGACCTTCAACTGATGATTTTCCTTCTTCTCTGTAAAAAACAAAACCCACTGTTATCCTAAATAATACAGTTAACCTAGACTCTTGAAACTGTTTATTTAACATAATAATCAGTCAGTCATTAAACCTGAATTTAGATGGGATTCAATTAGGGAAAACATTCCTTATAATAAGTGATAGTTAACAGGTAATAAAGCCTTTATTATCACTTATTAACATGATAACTCATAAATAACAGCAACAATTATGTTCATTGTTCCATTACAAGATGTTTATAACAGGATATAAACTGCTTATGAATGTTTAAAAACACCGTCTGATTTTCGGATAATTGTTTATAATAGCATAATGGAGGCATTTATTGACTTTAATTAACTCTGCTATCAGTACTTTATGGACGTATATTAACTGTGTTTTTCACAGGTCTCAAATCTACTGTGAGAATTATTGATTAACCTTGAGGCAGTGTTGTTGCTTTGCATCCAGTCATTGTAATAACTTCATTTTTAACATTAATAAATGCATAATAAAGCAGATATTAATCATAACACCACAAAAACAAAGCTTTTTGAACCTTTCTTAAGCTAACATAAGAGTCAACTGTAGATTGTTTTAAGGACACTGCCTTAAGGTTAATAAAGGATTAGTAATCATTATAAAAGGCACTGTTTTGTTGCACCAAAAGGCAATATTAACTGCTAATTGGTGCATAATTAATTCTTAATTAGTGCATAATAAAGTTTTAACAGCTTAGTCATTGTTAATCCTTTTCCCCCATGGTTCTTCACATATTAAGATTAAAACTGCTTTATTATACTTTTATTAACAGTTACCTTTGTAACTTATTTACCATTGAGATAATAAATTTAAAGCAAGAGTGCTTACTTACTATTAATAAATAATTTATCCTAAGGTCATTAGTAGAAAAAGTTAAGGCATAATAAACACAGTCTTTTTTTCAACCAAATTATTAAAGTAAACAAAATGAAAACTTAGCAGCGGTTTAACAATGAGCTATTAATAACAATCCTTAATGTGTAGCAGTTTTTGATAAATATCTATCTTTCAATGTAATTTCTTTCTGTTTTGCTTCTATTCATTTTGTTCAAGGTAGAATTGGTGAAATAATAATAAATAATTCTGAAAACATTGATTTTCTTGGTGAACTGGTATAAACTGTTAAAAGGTTTTGTAAAAATGTTTAGAAATGCCAAACAATCTGCCCACATAAGTGTTTATACTGCTATTATTAACATTATATGTGTTATAAGGTAAAAGTTGCTATAAACATCTTATAAGGGCCCTGTTTCCTATTAACTATCATTTATTTACAGTAGCTGAATACGAAGCTGTTTCGGCTTTAGGTGTTTGAAGCTTCTGTTCACTGTCATCATACCACCTTAGTGAGATGATGGTTTACAACACTAACAAGACAGCTTAAACACATTAAGAAAATAAACAAGGCTGAAAAATATATCCATGTATTAATACTGTAGTAGACACTTTTGTCAGTTCCTAAACCGTCTCATTTTTCCTGGTACATCTGAAGGTTTTGCAGGTCTCTGTAGGCACCGCATCAGAATTCAATAATACTGAAAAGTCAGTTTACAAATACAACACAACCAGCATTCAGGTTGTCTGGAAAAATGAGCAACCGAAGCCATTTATAGACGACTTTGACACGGCCGGTAAATGTCGTCTTCTGGAAGCGAAATGTCCATAATTAAACACTTTCACATCAGAAGACACAGCGTCAGTTTGTCTCCAACAGCGTGAAGCTCTGTCCTTCAAGTGTCCTGTCAGTTCCAGTGAGGATTTGTTTCATAGAGAACTGTCGCTGTAGTCACATGTGGGACTTTTTTTTTTCTTTTTAATTCCAGCAGCATTAGGTCACCCAATAACTACAGTCCATGCAACTGGATTCTAGATCCAGCTGGTGTTGCAGTATTACTTAGAGTCTGAGTCATGTCAGTTACCAAACTCATGCTGTAAATAGCTTGTTTGTATAAATACAGTATTAAACCTAGCGTCAAACTAACGTCTGCCATCAAGAAAGACGTTAAATAAAAGTTTATGTTTCATGAGGATGGTGTTTTTTCCCATTGCACAGAAAACAGAGAACCGAATTCCTCAAAAGCTTCAGATGGAAGAATATGTGGTCTGGTATCTTGTGTTTTGTTAATTGTAATCAAAGGAATTTAAGTCCAGACCAATTGGCACTAAAAAAAAAAAATAGTGAATGGAATATGTTTTTTCCTCAGCGCTGCTAATGTCAACGACGTGCACGGTATGAAATGGCTCTTTCCCGCCAGTAAATACCAACTATATTCACATGTGCGCTGTCATGGTCTGAACACAGGAAGCTGGTAGGTGTGTCTGTGTGTGTGTGTACGAGAGGAGGCGGAGCTGTGGTCCCGTCTCCGTAGCAGCAGCAGATGGAGCTCTCTGCGACCTGTTTGTATGATCTTCTTATGCGTCTCATTGGCCGCCGCGTGCGTCCGTCACCCTGAGGCCCCGCTGATCCCAGGCCTGTGACTGGCTGGTCGGGTGGGGGGGGTCGGGGGTTGAGGGTTGAGGGTGGGGGGGCAGGCGGGGCAGCAGATCACTGAGGGGCAGTAGTAAAGCCACACCTGGCTTAAGTGATCTTCTCATGCTGGATCTGGTAGTAACAAGCCTGGAGGGGGAGGGGAGAGGTAAATAACAGTCGAACGCTCAAAAGCAAAGTAAAAATGAAAAAATAAAATAAAAATAAAGCAGGACGTACTGCAGTTTCTAAAGGTTTTTCTTATAAAACACCTGATATGTGACTGTAAGTTCATGATTCACTGTACCTTGAAGAGTCTGGTTGTATTTGACCAGTAAAAGCGACACGAGGTCCATTTACAACAGTTGCAGAGCTTCCATTACGACAAAGGGCTGCATACCGCCAACATGCACAAACATTTAACCAAAATATCCAATTACACTGCACCAATGGAACGCCTCTGATTGGCTGCTAAGCAAAGAGGGCGGTTACTCTGGAGGCGGAACCTACAGCGAGGCGTCCTCTGTCACAGCCGCTAACAAGAAACTCCTCCGGGTTCTCTCGATACTGTTAATGTTAGCGTCATTTCACTGTCAACCTGCTTTACTATTGTTTATGAATAATCTCCATGACGACCAGGCTCAGAGGCTGCAGCATGTAAATCTCACACTCCTTTAACGACATTTTTATGACCCATTATGAGGCTTGTTCCAATTGCATACAAAATGCTAGTGCATATTTGACATTAAAGAGTTAACTCAAACAAATCCATTTGTACAATTGTTTATTTCCTAATCCAATGACAATCAATAGGGAATTGAATCAATAAGCTAAATTCTTATCAATTCCCTCCCAAATCAAGAACAAACATTGTGGTGTGTGTTTGTGTTACCTTGAGCGTGGTGAACATGATGCCATGCTCTCCATGTTGCACACAGGGGTCCATCAGGTCTTCAATCAGGCTGACCTCTGACCCCAGGTTTCTGATACTGTAGGGGAAACAAAAGCCTGATCATGTTCCCTGTTAACGGGTCTTAAATAATACCAGAACTGAACAACAAGCTTGTATTCTTACAGTTTTTTCCCCCTGATTTTGATATTAAGAAGTTGATGTGAACTATTTTATCACAGAAAACGAGAAAGAATAAAGCTCACATTGACGACTGTACTTTTGGTGAGCCAAAACGATATTGTGTCCTGACCTCAGCTTGTATTCACTAGTCATTAGGCCCCACAACTCCTAGAATCTCCTCAAATACATGCTTCATTCCATAGATGTGATATTAAGCCCCAAATGCTGCAGCGAAGTTGAGATTCTGAACTGAATGTGATGAATGTGTGTGTTTTTAGTTTGAGACAGACCGAGCTCGCAGCACAACGTAGAGGAAGACGGGGAAAAGGTCGTCCATAGACCACAGGAAGTCCTGCTTCAGCAGCGCCTGCACCACCTGGGTGATTTCTTCAAAGGTGAGCTGGATCACCTGTAGCTTGTCTGACGGAGTGAATGTTGTGCTGCAAAGAAAACAGAAAACAAGAAGCGACGCAGACATGGCTGAACATTAGTGGGCATTAACTTTAGACCTGGTCCTTCTAGGGATGCACTGACTGATCAGTACTGGGCCAGTACTAATACTTCAAATGACAATTTGCACGATAGCTACTGCCAATACCAATGTTATTTTCAGTTTCTTTATTTTGTTTTTGTTGTCATTTATCTCCTTCTAGCCCTTCATCACACTGACTCTGAACAGGCATAAATTCTAACATAAATTCATAACACAACAAATAAATTCCTGACACTCTCATAAACGGAAAAGACATCTTATGCCAATACCGATACCGGCTGATATGTCATCCTTATGAGTAACAGCAAATTAAAACCAACTGAAAAGACTAAATAAGGACAGATGTTGCACATGTTGTCACCCATTAATTTGTGGACTTTTGAAGCACTTTTTGAACCAGAAGTAGAGCACCACTGTTTTCCAATTGTTATACTACAATAGTTTATAGTATGCCAGGAACAGATTAAGCATTTAGAATGATTATCAGAGTTTTTTTTTTAGAGCATCTAGTGGCTGTTGGTGATTACACAGGCTGTACCTGATTTGCTGTAGTGTTTCTACTGCTGATGCAAAGCAGGTGTCTTTGGTACTGGAAAGAACCTGAAAGAAACACACATCAACATTTTTTCCCACATCATTTACAAATTTTAAATGATATCAGTACTTCAATTCTACAACCAATGCTGTACCTGTTGTTTCTCTCCTTCTGCAGGTACAGAGACAGGCCAGAACTTCCTATGGGGAAAGGAAACGCATATTACAAAGAAAGCAGGTAATAGGTGTTTTTTGTGGTGGTTCTACTGAGGTTAGACGTACTGTTGGACACCCAGGAAGGCGAGCAGGGCCAGGTCAGGCTGCTTATTGAGGCGGAGCACGCACTCCCAGTAGACATCATCCTCCTTCTCCTTATCCAGAGCGTAGAGGGTGAACAGCGGAGGGTAGAGGCGGGGCAGCAGGACGGGAAGCAGCAGAGCCGAGCTGCTCACCACACGTCTGATAAAGGACAGGACAGGAGACATTAATGTGGTCGGAAAATAAAGCGAGAACATGCAGCTTTAACATTGAAGCTTCAGGGGGTGTTTGCCTCGGTCGTACCCAGGTTTAGGTGACTCCAGCGGGGCATCAGTTGAGCCTGGCTCCCTCTTATCCTGGAGGTTAGTGCTTGGTTCTGGAATTAGACCGCCCTCTTCTGGCAGGTCTGGGAACAGAAATCTGCCAAGACAATAATAAAAAAAAAATAAGGCTGTTTTTATAGATTATAAATAAATAAGTACAACTATATCTACAGGTCATTCCATGCCAATCACAGCCTTTCCCAGTTAATTTCGTATTATGTATTATGTAAATAAATGTAATAAATCCTACTATTCCTTTATGATGAGTTTTAATGTAGTGAGTTTTTTGTAGGCGGTGAAGCTACAAATGGTTCTGCTTCAGTGTACAGTAATTATCTGTCATATAGATGTCCCTGAACTACTCTTGCCTCGCATCCACATCTGGACATCATCCTCCTCCTCCTGTCAGCCTTTGCAACACTTTTCAACATCATGCTGCAGGCGGAATTAAATTCAGAATGGGGATGACATTTCACAGAAAAGCATTCAAATCAATGACACGACCACAGACATGCTGTGAATTCAAGTAGAGCTGGTATAGAATGAGCCTGACAGTCAGTGTCTTAGTGGATGTAAAGTACCTGACAATCTGGAAGATGCGGTTGAGGTAAGACTTGATCTCGTTGACGGCCTGAGGAAGCAGCCGTCGATTTGCTCCGACGCCCACGTAAGTCATCCTGTAGACCGCCACCAGGGTTTCCACCAGACGACCCAACGGGTGCAGGGGCGTGTCACAGGCCTGGAGAGTGGCGGAGAAAGACGTTAAATCTGCTGACATACATTCAGTTTAGTTCTAACACATGTAGTTACACAAAGACTAAAACTAAACTGTAACTGTTATTTACTGAAATACACAAAAATACATAAAAATGAACCATTCGAAACCAAGTGTTTTACAGAGGCAGAGGAACACATTAAAAGTATATTGGAGACATAAAATATTTAATAGGAAAAAAACTACTGCAAACTGTAGAGACATGGCAATCCACTATGTTCTTTTTCATTTGAGGTTTGTATTTCTTTATTTTTTTTGTCTTCCTTCTGTATGTGCATATCTGCTACAAATTCTTAAAAAAGAAACAATAAAAAGAAAGTTAAAAAAAAACAGCTGTGGCAAAACTAGTGAATAGTACATGCAATTAAAAAAAAAAAAAGTAGAAGCTGAAACGACAGTAAGTAAATAAACAATTACGGTTTAATTGGAGATGCAACACAAACTAAAATGAAATGGATGTGCTAGTATTTCTATATTTCCCCATGAGTGTCCAAGAAAATCAGATACATGTATTTTAAATTTGGGATTTTTAGTAGAGTAGAGAAGAGTAGAAAACAGAAGCTTCTGTTTTAAACATTTTTTAAACATTTTCATTCGTTTGTTTTTCTGTGCTGTCAGAGTTTTTACACGGTGTCCCTTGCTATATCAAAACAAATTCTATTTAAGATTTTCCTTTTGATTCATCTTCTAGTTCTAATTTAATATGTTCTACTGTGGGTTAAGTGATGTCAGTGGTTCATGGTGAGCATGAATAAGCTGACTTTGCACAATATTGGACCTTAACAATAGTTTGGTAAGGCTTTCCTCCTAAAACTAGGGATGCACAGATTGCATAAGTTTTGGCCAGTAACAATACAGATATTAAAATGACATTTTTGCTCATAACAATATTACTTTTTTATTATGAGCACAGATTGAAACGGACAAACATGACAAAAGTTCGTTAGCGGTAGTGGCTGATATCAGTAAATATCAGTGGATAGCAATGTCTGGTCGACATATCGGAGCATCCCAGTGAAAAACTAGTCATGTTGTGAAAATATATTAAACTGCTCATGAGCTAGTAAAACTTAAAGTAAACTGAAATAAAACAGAAATGCATTTAAACTTAAAAACTAATCTTTTTTTGAGGGGTAGTGTGTGTCTTACCTTGATGAGGTAGAGTCGGATGGTGTGATATCTGTCCAGAGTGATGGGTCCAACATGTTGTGGGATGACCTCCAGACTCTCCAGGGTTCTGCTGTGACTCCGAGACAACACCTCTGGACTGTGACACACAAGGGAAGAAAAAAAAACATACCCAACTAAAGATCTAACTGAACTTGCTAATGAGACAAGAGACGAACCAAAGAACTCAAGAGGGGGAATGTGAACCTGTCCTGGATGTGTCGTCGGCTGGTGGTCAGCGCCACGGCGATGTTCTCCCACGCTTTCCAGTTCTCCCCTTGACCCGGAGCCTCACAGCCCAGTTGAGTCCAGCACTCCTCAAACACCGCCTGCCACTTGTCCTCCGCACACACACACAGGCGACCCAGCTTCCTGCACATCATACACACATACACAATATGGATGAATGTATTGGGACACGTTGAATTCAGGTGTTTGTTTTCTAACAGGGGGTTGGGATACAAAACAATAATGACAAATGTCCTCATATAGTTTTGTATTGGGATAAATATGGGTGTAAGAAAATATCGGTTCTGCAATATGTCGCCATATTTCATTTCACAATACTGTATTGATATTAAAAAGTACTGTATTGATATTTTTAGGTATTTATTGAAATGCAGATATTGTGGAAGTCCATTTTTGTTTTTCTTTTTTGTTTATATTTTATTTATTATTATTTAACGCTCTTCTATCAAATAATGTTAGTTCTTTGTTGGGATTGCACAAAAATAATGTTATGATGTTAGTTATGAACTAATAGAATATGAATGTTTGAACAGGATCTTAAACTGTAACGTCTGTAAAACATAATTTAAGTTTTAACACAGGAAAATTTTGTGATATAGCATTAGATCCTGTTCCGATCAAATAAAAATGTGTTTAGTATTTGTGCATATTTCTGGTATAATTCAATTCTTCAAGGAAATAATCATTTAAAAAAAAAAAAAGAAACAAACAAAAAATTGTGATCCTAGTATTGTGATTTGTATCGTTATCGCCAGATTCTTGCCAATACACACCCCTAGTGATAAATAACATTGCATTGATTAGTTTGGTTTAAATTGTTATCATTGCTTCCAAAATGCCTCAGAGATGTTTTTTACTTCATTCCTCTCAACATTGATTTGTATTCTGTTTTTTTTTTTTATATCCATGACTATGATTTTAAATGTTCTACCTCAAAATTTCTACAACATTTTTCTTGCTCTGACTGTAAATAATAATTTTTCTACATTCTTAAAGAAAAATCTCCCATTAAACTTTAAGGAAATATTGATGTTTATATCTCAAATCAGCATGAACAGGACATCTTACAGCTGTAGGCATGATGTGTCCCAATATTTTTGTCCATATAGTTTATAAACATAATTTGTCTTACACAGTTCGGGTCTTGTCCTTGTCAGTTTCAAAGAGGTGTGGTTTGAAGTAGGAGCCTGTCACCTTGAGGCCAGAGCCCCATTCTCCATTAAAAGAGCCCTCCAGGTAGTCGCCGTTCGCCATGGTCAGAACACCCTGAGGAAGAGAGATAATCACTGACCGACATGTCGACTAAGGCCTGCTACATACTCTGCAAGAACAGAGAAATTTGTTCGTTTTCTTGAGGTGGAAAGACCATGATTGGCCCGAAGATTTCACACTTTGCGAGAACCTCAAGCGCAGAATTCCCTGGAAGTCCTTTATTTTTCTGCATTAATCATGCCCACTTCAGATTTCTGACCAATCACACAATAGCTCTTGGACGTCACATGAGAAAAAGAACTGCCCCGATGATTTGTCAAGAACAATCTTTCTAACAGCCCAAGAAGCAAGAAGGAATTTCTCTTGTAGAAGGCTTAAGTCATCAATAATGTTAACTCTCAGTATTTCCCCATTACAATACTGCTGTTTTAGAGTGAGCATACTTGGACATTCATGGAGCTAAAAAACATTGTCCCTGTACACATGTGTGTGTCTGTGTGTGTTCAGTCACCTTTCCATTCAGGGTCCAGTCGTCGGAAAATTCACCTTCATATGTTGTGTCATCCTCTGACAAAAGAACACCAGTGCCCTAAGAGAGACCAGATCACATACATACAGAAAGGGGAAAAAAAGTTTTCAGACACTCGTAAAATTTAACACAGTCTCAAAAATTATCAAAAATGATCAATAATAAGAGTAAGAATAAGAATAAGGAAAAGAATAAGAAGAGGTAGAAGAAGAAGAGGCAGAAGAAGAACAGAATAAGCAGAGGAACAAGTGTGAAGACATCTTCTCTTCTCCAGCGGAGCTCACCATCATCTTGTTGTCCTTGAAGGCTCCTTCGTAGTACAGACCGAACTGGGTGACAACAACTGCTGTGCCCTGCCGCTGGTGTTCCTGCCACATGCCCATGTACTTCTCCCCTCTGAAAAACACGAAAAAGAACAGAAAAAAAGAAAAGTTACCAGATAAAAACATAGCCTTATAATACCAATGTTGATCCAAGACAAAAACACAACAATCAACAAATATTTCTACTTTCTGCTGTTTTTGCAGCTTCTGACTTTGTCTTTATATATCACATAAAAAACATGTCATACCCATGTTTGGCATCTTTTTTTCTACTCAATTTCAGTTCAAATACATGACCTGACAAGTATTTATTCCCTTCAACCTACTTTATTATCATATCAAGCCCAAAAATCCAAATTGAGAAAATATATTACTTATCGCAATCAAAGCCACAAATACGAAAAAGTAAACACAGTTTGTAAATATGAACATATAAAAGGTAGAACTGAATATTTTTGCATCCATATCTCCGGTTTTACAGGATCTATTGATGCCAAATAATTGGGACAGAGTTTCTCATCTGTACTTATAATTGAAGTTCACAGCTTCAGATGAACTAGTTTTATTATTACGGCGCTTTGAAAATATCATGTGATCTGATTGTGCTGGTGTAATCATCTATACTACAAATGTTGCTGGACTTATCGACCTGCTACAAGATTTTCTCCTTCTCCATGCGGCTTAAAAGGTTCTGAGGAAGTTTCAACTACTTCCACTTTATCTCCATGTCTAATATTTTTAAATGACTATCATGACGTTTACAGAAAACACATTTTTACAAAGTACGTCAACATTTAAAATCTGAGTCGTGCACATGTACGGGTGCCTGGAGGCGTACTTGGTGATGTCGTCAAAGACTCCATATCCCGTCTTCTTGTCGTGGAGCCACTGGCCGATGAACACACTGGGAGATGAGGTGTTGAGTTTGCCGGTGCGGAGCATGCCGTGGCCGTGACGCATGCCGTCCTGGAAGGATCCGTCGTAAACCTCACCGCTGGCGTATCTGCACACAGATGGACAGACAGAGCATCATATGACAGAACAGCAGGTGCGTGTCCATGCTGAACTCATCCTCTGCTACATTCATTTTCAGGTAGTCAGCACTTCTGTGGTTTTATTCTTTTGCTACAAAACACACAACAAATCTGGACCACAAAGATTTCTGAATGAATTTTGGCTTGTGATTAATTGCAACAGACTGAAGACAAAATATTCTTCTGTCTGATCAAATTGATGTGTTTTGCAGATATACACTCCTGCTATTCACAGTTACAACACAGCCTAAGAAGTTGAGACAAGAGCAGCCAGTAATAAACCTTTTTTTTTCCCACCTAAACTCACCTGTATGTTCCCAGACCATTCATTTTCCCTTCTTTCCAGTAGCCCTGATAGTGGTCGTTCTTGTTCAGCGTCTTGTTGGGAGAAAGAAATTCTCCAAAACTGCACATTATACACATACATAAACACAAATAAGTACAACAAATGAAAAGAAATGTAATTTTCACATAATCCTGACTGATTTGCATCAATCTGCATTTGATTGGTCCAATATCAATCAAGTGAAAGTTTATTTAAATAGAAAATTTCAAACAATGCAAGCTGCCCAAAGTGCTGTACAAGGATAGAAATAAAATACATAATATGGTAAAATAGTAAAAATAGGAATAAAAATATACTAAAACTAATAAAAACAGATACAAATAAAAGGATAAAAACCTCTAAAACACATCTGGTGGATAAAATAAATAAAAGCCACAGACTTGTATTAAAAGTCAGTGCAAATAGGTGTGTTTTTAATAGAGATTTAAAGTGTTTTCCTACCTGGTGTGTGCAGAGTTAATATAATAATAATGTTTTTTCTGTGGCTCTTAAGGCTTTAACCCAGTTAATCACCTATGTACTAAAGAAAACACTTATTAGCACTTGTTGGATATGTTCACATCATATCTGCATGTGGGATCAATTCCGCAAACCTGAAGATTTGTTTTTAATAATGAAAAAATTAAATATTAAGTTGAATCAAAACAATAAAACTAATATTAAATTGAGCTAAATCAGAAATCAGATCAAACTCACCCATCCTCCAGTCCGTTCTTGAACAGCCCTGTGTATATTCTCCCATCAGGCCATTTCAACACTCCCCTGGAAAAGTCATCAACAATCACTAAACACATCAGCGTTTACCTTTCAACACTGAAAACAGTAACAGTAACAGCTGGCGTCCTACCTGCCGTTGGGTTTCCCATTAAGCCAGCGGCCTTCGTACGTCGCCTCTTTCAGACGTCCGTCCTTGTAGAACGTGTACGAGGCCGTTCTGGAGGTGGGCGGCTCCAGCTTTTGCCCCACCCCTGAGCTGATTGACGCTGTGTCCTGCCCCACCCCATTCAGGGCCTGGTCCACTGCCTGGTTGATGGAGCGAAGCCACTTGGCCTGAGACGAAGATGAATTAATTAAGACAGACATAAAAGAACGGTCCTCATCATGTGAGTTACAGCTCAAAGTGAAGGGACGATAACATTTAAAGATTCTGCACCTTCTCCATAGCAGAGCTGGCCAACAGGGTGAATGTCTCCTCTGGTGTGATCACCTTTAACCCATATCTACAACAACAACAAAAAAACCCAACATATATGTACCATTTAACCCAATAACACCAAAGTACTGTTTCAGAGCAGACAAAACATCAGATTCCTCAGTACCTGTATTTCTACAAAATATCGAGTGAATTTCAATTAAACCTGAGAAAACAAAACTAACATGTATGCATTTCTATAAATCCATCAGCAGGTGGCGGTGTACACCTGATTACACATGCCTCAAGAAGTTCAGAATTCTGTTGTTTTCCATCTAAAATGGTTGATATTTTTTTCCAAAGATGAGACCACACATCCCATATGTGGAAAGATGCAGTAAACAGCGGATAAATCAGATGATCAGTTAAATGTTTGCTTCATCAGAATTTATCACAAAAAAAGTGCGTCCATCATCCCTCATGTGCATTTATAGTTTTGAAAAAAAAGAGAAAAAACATTGAGTGAGCAAAAAAAAAAAAAATTTCTGAGGTAATTTTACAGTTTCTGATGCAAAATGTGCATTAAAAACATCATAACGTTTCCATGTCTGCACATACAACATAATCTGTTCATGGAGTTCTGTCATTTATAAATAATTATGGCCAAAAAAACCTCAATGTTAAGTCACATTGCCCTTTGACCTTTAGCCAGTGCAGAATCATCAGGTCATCTTCAAATCCAACTGAAAATTTGTGCCAAATAAAAAAAAAAAAAAAAAAAAAAACAACAACAGAGAGATATGAGGTCCCAGTGACCACGGTGCATGACCTTTGACCCCCAACATACATTCAGTTCATCCTCAATTCCAAATAAATGTTTGTACCAATTTTGAAAAAGTTCAATCAAGGTCTTCTGAGATATCATGCTTTAAGAATTAACAGACAAGAAGTCACAGTGACCTTGACCCTTGACCAACCAAAACCACTTCAGGTCATCCTTGGGTTCCAAGAGAACATTAGTTCAAACATTCAGTCAGCTGAGATCCACTGTAGATGTATCTATAAACCCATAAAGGTCTCATCTCAAAAGTAAAAATATGCTAACACCTTAAAATTTGAAATTAAACTGGGGTTCAATTCCCACATGTGGCTCAGAGGTGTCTGTGCCCCCCCCCCCCCCCCCCCCCCCCGTACTGTTTCTATTATTGTTTTGGTGATATTAGTGGACGTTCAGGATGGGCGACTCACAGGCCGGTGTTGTCCTCTGGGATAGGCTCCACCCACAGCGTTGCCAAGGGGAACACGTGGTGAGTAGAGAACTGGAGGACATGAGGAAAGACGGAAGGGAAAGGAAAAACAGGAGACAGATGAGGATGGACATAGAGGGACAGAAAGGAGGAAAAAACTGTTATTTCCGATCACAAATCAGAGACACCAACACAGATCTGCACTATGTCCATACTATGGCTGAAATATCCGATTACTACTAAATATACAACCATCAAAAACTAATCTATCAGTTCTATTAATGTGCCCTCCCTGCATAAACTAAATAATATTGTTTTATTATTGAGAATGTTCTCCTGTGCTGTTATTGTTGCATTGGTCACTGTGTTTGTAGTGTTGATGCACATGTTTATTTCATGTTTCTCTCATGTACCAGTCAGCTATTGAGATTTTTATTGTTTCTATTTCCATTTATTTGGGGCCACTGTTAAAATAGCTAATTTAAAAAAAATTCTCCACCGTTTTTAGTTTTTTCAACTGAAATATATATATAAAAACGAGGCTTTACAATAAAATAAACTGAAACTAAACGACGCTGTAGGAAAATATCTTTTGTTTCCCTCTCTGTCTGTTTGTTTCATACATAAGCCTAGTTTTTGGGCTGAATGTGAAACCTCTCTTCCAGTGCTGAAGCTGTGCCAGTTTTTCACCAGCAGATGGCTGTCGGTATCTGGCATCATGGCTGTGAGAGTTGGGGGGATTGCCAGAGTTCCATTTGGGACAGAATAATATACCATATTTCTTCAAATACTGTCCAGGGCCTGTATTTAGCTCAGCTGCAGAAGGAACCAGGTCTTTCTTTTTTTTTTAAATAAAGGAGTCTTGTACTGGAGTAAGAGCTTAATGTCAGATTTTCTTTGTTTAATAAGTAGGACTTGTCTTATTTGGTATAAAAACTAATTCTGATCTGCTCACTTTCCTACAAATGCAACACTATCCATTGCTCATCACAGCCTTCATTGTGTAAACATTGTCTTGTAAGTTTATTCATTGAAAGTAACACACACCTGCAGTGACTGAAATCAGACAATAAGAGTTAAGATCAGTGATTTAGAAAAATAAAAAGTTGAAAATGGTTGGATTAAATTGTTGAGCACATTGAAGTAAACCTTTAAAGTGACAAGTTTATCCACTTTATTTTTTTACCTGGCCTGTATTTGAGGACCGCCTACTCACCGATATCACAAACCTGGCAAGTCACTGACTCCTGGTTTTTATTTAAGGCAATATGGTGATTCAATGTTACCAACAAGAAGACCTGCTAAAACTAACAAGAACTGAAAAAATATAAAAACTAGTAACCCTGCTTTACCCCCAAACTGTTAAACTGCGGCTTCAATCCATATGATTAAAAAAATCATGTATAGCTGGAGTTTCTCAGTGTCTCACTGGTGTCACATAAGTGTAATCTGAGGCATCCACAGTGGAAGTAATTTGTCACACCATTTGTTGCACTGCTTGCATTTGTTATTCATGTTTAATTGAATTTCTCTGGGGGAAAAAAAAATCTTTCTTGTACACGTCTACAGGGCAAGTAAAGGAAATACACACGACTACAGCAGGATAATAATAAACTAAAGGACTGTGACTAAAGGTTGGAATTAATTTGGATGCTATGAATAATTAATAAAACCCAAGTTCAGTGGTTTAGTTGATGTTCACAGATAGAAGAAAAAAATAAAACATATTTTACTGACACTTTTTAAAAAATGCAGAATCCAAAATGCTAGAAAAACTGCATAAATGTTTAACAGTTAAGGGTTCCAACATGTATAAAAGAGTTTGAGGGATAAATATTATATTAATTAAGCCTCGATGGCAATGCAAACAAAATATAATGAAACCTACAAGTTCATTCAAACCTTGCTTAGTTGGGGGAAACTTTAATCGTACCAGTTTATTCCCATTAAAAATATTTTGGATTTCCCACCAAAAACCCTGACTGAATTCCAAAAACGTTGGACAAAATGCATACTGTTAATGGTTCATCGAGCTGGAGTCAGTCATGCAGGACAACATGTGATTCACATGTTTACACAGACGAAGCTGAATACTATGCATGCATGTTCTTTTCCGGCGACACCCGGCTCCATCACGAGACAGCCGGACCATACTGTCTTTTATAGTACACGACGTCACATTTAACCAGCATTTAGACACGTCCATCCAGCCTTGACATTAGTTTGAGTTTGTCAGACAATGGTAGAACAAGAATGGGTAAAGACAGGATTCGTACGGTTACGAGTTGTGGGGACTGACATGTGCAGGGTGGACTACAGGAACAGTGCAGACTACAAAAAAATATAGAGGAGTGCATTGAAATATGAAGAGAAAAACACAAGGATACTGCTTTGGAGAAGTGAACGACAAACTGTTGACACTGCACTGTTTCAGGAGTTCAACATGGTAAGAGTTTGACATCTTTTCAATGTGAAAAGACGGTGAAAAGCAAGGCCACGTGCAGGTCTTGGTTACAGTTTGTTCACCCTTCCATGCAGCCTCCTTCAGGTAGAGAGCAAGCAGAGAACAGAGGAGGGGCTAGGGCTGAGTATCACTGGTAAACCTCATGTACTAATGCACCCATATGCACAACACCTTTAAGGCAACGTGTTCAAATGTGAAATTAAACCTGGCTCCATGACATCTTATTTAAGGGACTTGAGTCTACAGGTTTTTCTGAGGGTAGAGGATGTCCTTCAGTCAACAGATGAAGCTAATTTGGTTTTATACAAAGAAGCTGAAGGTTAAGTTGCTTTATTAACCCTGCAGGGAAATTCAGTGTCTGCATTTTACCCATAATACAAACACAGTACCTAGTATTAGCATTAGCATTATCACATAATCCACCATCCTCAGGGACTGACTCCAGATCTTCATCGGTACCGTGATCAGAGACAGTAACAGGAGAATTAACCTATACGTACCCGTTTTGTTGAGTTGAGTTTTAGATCACTAATGTGGTCCTAATGTGTATTTTCTGGACTAAAACTGTTTTTTCCTGTGGAGGATGTTATAAACAGCTGTTTTGTCTGTCCTTGTTGTAACAAATGACAAAAATGTCCTCTGCAGCTAATCCCACATTTCTTTCCTATATTTTTGGGAACAGAAAATTGGCATAATTTTGTGTACTGTACTCAAAAAATTGATTCGTCAACTAATATAAAATTGGGGTGGGAAGAGATAAACCCCCCTTTTACCCATTTCATTTTGCAGATTGAAATAATTGGAGATTTTGTGTGGCATTTTTTGTTTTGTCTTAGTTTGTAGCTTTCTATATTCTGGGGTGTGATACTGAAATCTGTGTTTTGTTTCTGTTTTTTTCTATTATCTTAAAGCAGCATATGACTTTCATCACAATTTTTTTTTGCAAATTTGTAAAACCCGAGTGATGGCCTAATTATCACTAATCCATTAGTCTTTCTGCTCTTGCGCACCTGAATCACTTCTCTCATGGTGAACAACTTTGAAGATGACTCCATCATAAACACAGTCCGCTTGTTTACAGAACAAACTGAAACGTCACTCAGGCCTTTTCAGAAATTTTGTCATGAAGTTCATTGTGGGAATGGCAACCAAGCGAAAGCGGTTTCTCACAGATTCAGCAAGAAAACAAGCCAGATTGGTACAACGTAAAATTATACAGTCCAGAAGGGTTGTTTTAAAGAATGAGTATAGTCGGTGGATAGAGGTAAAGGAGACATTTGAGTTCAGCACTCATGAAGAGACAGCGAAATTGCTGCTGCGTGCAATTCCAATTCCCACAATGATTTTCAGATTTCAAACGCAAACATGAAAATAATGTAATGTATTTTGTTTGTAGAATTTCTAAGACCTCTGAATGATAGATTTATGGATTAATTATCAATTTTAAATAGAACTAAAGCCTTTACAGTCACATTTTAAACCTTTTTAACAGGTCCATGGACAAAATTTTCTCCATAAATGGACATGATTTTTTCAAATCCTTTCCAAAAAAATATTAATACCTGCAATTAATGTGTGTTAAAATAAATTGTTAGTGCGTATCTAGTATCATTTTGTGCTGAAATGTAACTCAGCTCATATGGGGCTCAATGATGAGCGATGACACAGAGCCCTAAGCCCAAACACACGAGAAGAAGAAGAGGAAGAAGAAGGGGGTTGTGGGAAGGGGGTTCGCTGTTTTAAGTGAGCTGCTGGCTGCATACTTACGAGATTTTTACAAGGCGCCACACCCTGACAGCACGGAGGCAAGCACACACAAATGCTTCAAACACACCAGGTTACAGTGTCTACAATTCCATAAGGTCAATGCGCGGCAGAGTGCAGCTGTGTGTGAGTGATGCTGACCTGTGCGTGGACCAGAGCGTCGTTGAACAGGATGAACCAGTTGACGGAGAACCTCCCGGCGTTCTGCAGGGTCAGTGCTTTGTTGCTGCTCTCGCAGATGAGGCGGCGCTGAGGCTTACGGAGGGAGTCCTGTCAACGAACACACCCAGTGGAAAACGTAACACCTCGATGACATTGTGTGTTTGGTAGTTATAGAAAATAGACAGTTGACATTCAGCGAGCCTACCGTCATTTTGCCGGGAAAGCTCTTCCAAAAATGAAACGTGTACTCAGCGTCTTTCCTCTTCTTCTTCAGCTGTAGAGCCAGAGCTTCAAACTTAGAGCAGCTGTCCTGAAGCCTCTGGTAGTCACTGGAACTCTGACAACACACACACACATTTACATGGAATACGCTTCACTACATAACACACATTTACAGTTTAATGTTAGAAGTTTAGAAGCGGTTTTATTTTCATTACCTGAATTGACTAGTTTTTTTTAGTTTTAATCTTTGTAATAAATGTCCTGAGGAAAGCTTTGACTTAGAGAAGCTGAAAAATATAGAATCACATTAAATATAATTTACAAAACTACTTATTATTATCAAAGGTCCCACTATCGTGTAAGAAATATATACTAAGGCATATTTTATTAAGCTATTACTACACAACCATTTTATTTAGACTAGAACAGAAACCACTTACTAAAATGAACAAGAAAATGCAGATGCAGTTGATTTTTCATGTAATGCTCCAGTGTTATAGTGGAGTTTTGAATCCTGTTTTTAATTCATATAACTGTTAACTTTCTTTTTTCTATTTTCTGCTTTAGTGTCTTAGATTTTTATTAACTGTTATAATCCTACCATACACAGAATCTATGGCAGTAGAATTATTCACTCACTTATTTCATATTATGATGAAGAAAACCTTATATACAGGCCTCTATTCTGTTTTGATGACTTGATGATGTCACAAAGTATATGATTAACAAAGGAAGGTTTTACTTGTGTTATATTCTGGGACACATTCATGCATGCCTTTAATAAAATAGATGTAATATTACATCAGAAAATACATATAATGCCATAGACTGGGAGCCAAATTAAACCGGCATTGAACAAATTACATTATTCTAGATGTGAATGTTTTTGAAAACATTTGATATCATGTATAAGTAGGGTGAGATGTTTTTATACAGCTTCATATGGAATTGTGACATATTGTGCCTTTAAAAGATTCGCTAGGCTAATATATTTCTTATTTTACACATAACTGTATCTGTATGATCAGTCGTAGTGAACCCTAAACTTTTTGTTTCCATAGGGAATCATTTCAATGCAACACAAAACAATGGATTATCCATTAGCAGAAGCTTCATTCATTTAAACCAAGTTATGATCAGAAAACAACAAAAGTTTGACAAAATTCGTAATTACATCTTAATAACGTGACACTTATTTTTGCTCTTCCTTGTGTCGTTCAGTGAGTTTTAGCTGTAGATAAATAATACTTGTCCTGTTGAATCTGCTTCGTGTTTGTCTCATTGGTCTGTTTTATTAATTATTTATGACATACGCTGGCTTCAGACTGTTAGCTTGGTTATTTGATTTACTTTAGATTAGACAGATATTTGTCCATTTAAGTGCTTGTTGTTTGGATTGTATTCTTTTGTCTGACAATTGGTTTTGTTGCATTTTTAGCTGATGTTCTTCTGAATGTACAGAATGTGTAAACGGCTGCAAGTGTCACGCAGCGTTACCATGGTAACATATGGAACTGTGGCTGCCTCAGGTTCTGTCGGCAACTGGGGTTAAGAGGTTAATGAATGACACCTTATGTTTGATTGTGGTATGTGTTTTCCGTACCACTTCAAAGCACGTGGCCAGCTTGAGTAGCAGGCGTCCGTATTCATGTATGTGACGTGTTGGGAGGTAGAAGAACGCCACCAAGAGGTCAGCCATGGCGGGGTTCTCCTCCGTGCACTCTGCCAGCCTCTGGAGCAGCTCGGGACTTTTTCCAAAGAAGTCTCTGCAAAGAGAAGTCACACAGGTCATCTGCAAAGCCACCTGAGGCTGTTTCATTACTACTCCTGCAGGTGTGTTGATGCATATGTGGGTGTTTGTGTGTCCTCACAGCGAGGGCTTGGTCAGAACGTGAAAACCTCCCATCACCTGGAAATGGCCCACAGCACTGCAGTACCTTAGAGCACATAAAAAGGTGTTTTTATGCAACCAAGGAGGACAAAAATCAGAAACCTGCAATGTTATTCAACGAAACAAAGGAGTTTTTTGTTTCCATACTCATTATAAGAGTCCAGGAAGATGTCGGCGTGATCGAGGATCAGCAGGCCGTTGACGTCGCGGCCACGGCGGAGGTTGGAGGTGAGGCTGGCTGCGTGTTGCCCCGTCAGGTGACACAGGAGGCTGAAACGCCCTGCTAGAGACTGCAGGAGCCCCAGGACCACCTGACCAAGGGCTGAGCTCAGAGACTCTGCACAGAAACAGAGTCAGTTACAGGTGGAAACAAATGTCAGTAGCAGTGGTGATGTGTCTCTGTTTTAAGCGGAATCTAACTGAATCTGACTGCAAGAAAGTGCACCCCAGGGTGTTAAAAGTTTGCTGTTTGCCTAGCAAAAGGGTCAGCTGTTGCGTGTTCATATTCGGTTTTGGGGGAAAATACCTCAGCACTATGGTCAAAAGTGAATGTTACAGTGTGATTGGCTGGGAAACAATGTCCATCTACAACCTGAAGTATTTGTTATTAATCTTTATTTAATCAGGAAAAAGAAGACTCCTTCAAATGATAAATTTCTTATACAAGACAGCAGCAGCAGCCGAAGTCACAGAAACATCTCACATCTCATAATGAGTTCAAAATGCATCTAAAAAATTGGTTCATTAATAACTGATCTGCAAACATTAGAAATCTTTTAGTTCTGTCTCTGTTGTATTTTTTAATATGTATAAGTGCTCAGTGTATTTTAATATTTTTCTATTTACTTTGTCTGATGTGTTATTAATTGTAAATATTGTATTGCAAAACTTGTATTGTACTCATCTGTGTTTAGGTACCTTAAATTCATGTTTTAAAAAGTATATGTTTATAAGCTTGTGCTATCTTTTAGGGTGACACTTCAACATCTGTCCAGGGACTGCAGATTAGGCTAACTCTGGTGCATTTACAGTAATGTGAATTGATGTTTAATGTCCCTGTTAAATAAACCAATAAATAAAAGTAGAAACTTCAGCTATAGATCCACACTAAAACATACATATAGAACACCACCACCAATTTAAATCTACTTCTATGCCACTATATTTCCGTGGTGAATTGTGACATTAACTGGCAACATGCTACTACTTTCATGCATTTTTCTATCTTTCATCATGATGCAGAAAATCAGGACATTATTGTTTCTTATAAACATAAATAACAATACTAGCTAAATGACATGCTTTATAAATGTTGAATCTGATACTTGTGACGATGACAGAAAGCAGAATAGTGGCCTAACTGCTAGATTCTTTTTTTTTTAATATTCACATTCTAAATATAGTGCATAAATGAAAGTTAAATCAACAGCTTTATAAACATTTTTTCGTTAAGTTCCTGAATGCCACAGTATCATTAAGTGAAATGCAACATATACATGAATGCAGCTGTAAAATTAATCCAAAAATATCATATATAAATTTAAAACACTTATCATTGAATCATAGGGAACAATGACTAATTTAGCTTTTCACACTCTATTTCACATACTTTTACTGAACTAAGGTTTTGAAAACAGAACTTACAGTGTATATTAGAACTTTACTGAAGTGTATAATCTGAATACTGCTTCTACTGCTGTCCGTCTTACCCAGCTCCAGCAGGGGGCGTATGATCTGCATCTTCATGTTGCACAGTTTGCAGTAGAACTTCCTTTCTGCCGCGGCCAGTTCGTGGAGGCTGGCGATGAAGCCCATGACGTTTTGGTCGGAGAGCGCGATGCAACGACGGCCGCCCGCGAACACGGCACTCACATAACCCAACTGCAACACGAGAACATACACACTTTTAGACATTTAAACACCATCTCAGAAGTTCTATAACAACAATGAGCCTGTTTACATGACCTTAAAAATCCAATAACTGGGAATAATCAGATAATTGCAATAATTGTAATCCACTTCAGAAATGTGATAATCAAAAAAACCCGATTTAGATGATAAAATACAATCATACTGAACAATGACTGTAATTCACATGCTTTTATTCTGAAATAGTTTTTATTTTTGTTTAGACCTTATTACAGATTTTCAGTTTAAGTTTAGTTTTAGTTCATAGTGCACATGTAGCTTGAGTTTTATTTAGTTTAAATTAATTTTTGCTAGTTTGGATGAGTTTTAGGTCTGGCTTCATAATGACAGTAGACTCAAACTTCTGTTATTGTCTTCCCCTCAAGTTGTGACCACATATTTTTTTTTTGCACAGATGTAAAAGAACAAAATAAATCAGATTACCCTGTATACATGCATGGAGACGTCAAAATATTGGGGAGAAATCCAGCTGTGTTAATCTGATATTTTATAATCAGATTATTTTTATTGTCAGACAAAGCCTATCAGATTATACTGTTTACATGATCATTTGAATAATCAAATAACTCCAGAAATCCGATGATGATATGATTTTTAGTGTGCACGTAAACAGGCTCAATAATGTATTAAACATTGTTGTCCTTACATTCATACAGAAGGGAAGTAGAACAGGCTGCTGGGTGTAACCTCCAACCTGCTCCTCCTCTTCACCCTCTTTCTCGTCCTGCTTCTTCTCCTCTGCGCCCTCCTTCACCTGCTGCCCGCTATAGTAAATAATGGGCTGGATGCAGTCTCCATCAGCCAATAGGAGAGTGTGTCTGTCTCCGGCGCTCACATCCCACACCCGGATCCCGTCAGAGAGCTAGAACACACAGAAGAGAATCAGTGTTAGGTCAAACATTAGCATTTATGAGAGCTTGTCGATGTATTTGGAGCAGTGGTTTTCTCACTTTGGCGAGTCGTGGGACGGTGCTTGGCGTCTCCATATGTCCGAGCTGACCGGAGCTGTTACTGCCCCATGAGTACACCTGGAAAAACACGATCATACACCTATTCAGACAGACACAGACTAGCAAAGGTGAAAAATGTGGCTTAACAATGTTTATAACCATTTAAACCCTGGGCAATTTGTTTCCAGTGGGAGTCATTTCAATGTAACACAAAACAATGGATTAACTGATAGCAAAAGCTTCACTCATTTAAACCAAGATAGGATCTGAAAACCGCAAAGATAAGGTAATATTCATAATCATATCTTAATAATGTGACCTTTATTTTTGCTCTTCTTTGTTTCACTCAGAGAATTTCATCGATAGAGAAATATTACTTGCACTGTTGGATCTGCTTAGTGTTAGCTTAGCGCTGCAAAGTTTGTTGTTTTATCAAATTATTCATGACATCCACTGGTCTGAAACAACAAGTACTTAAATGGTCAAATATCTAAACCAAACAACAGTCTGACTGTTTTCTGTTGCTTGACAATTGGTTTTGTTGAGCTTTTAGTTAACGTTCTGGTTATGTGGCGGTACAGAATGTGTCTATTCAGGGTTCGTACACATTTTTCAAAGTCAAATTCAAACACTTTTAAGGGTCATTTTCACATTTTTCCAGCACAGCACCTTATCAAGGGGGGAAACTGATCTCATGAAATTGCGTTGTATGTGACGCAAGTTCATATGCATGTGGCGTGCCATACATATCGCCATTTTCAACCTTTGTATTGTTATTTCATGGCATTCGATCACGTGTTAATTTAGGCCAAGGTCTTCAGTTCACAAATGTGTGAAGGAGAGGTACCGCAGGTCTTTCCATCCTGTGGCATGATCAGCATGTGCACAGCTGTAAATAGTACATATAGCTTTTTTGATTTTGCCTTCATTTTTGATTTTGCACTTCTTTTGCTCTTGTGTGCTTTGCTGCTGTAAATCCCCTTGTGGGACTAATAAAGGCATATCTTCTCTTATCTTACAGTCTTAACCCTAACCTTCAGTGCATGGTATTTGATGTGGCGTGAACATACACTCGGAAAGCTTATAATGCGTACAGATAATACGCCAATTAAAAGTGCCGTGTATATTTACGCGACTTCATGATATGTTGACTGGGGTAAAATAAATATCTACAGGAATACATATACTCATGATTATTTTTTTCATCATGATGTACATTGTATTATGATATAAACATCTAAAATTATGTTCCATAATGGCAAAAAGTTTAGAAATTAAAGCAGAACACAAAGTTTTATCCAAAAAACAGGAAGCCACTTGGCGTTATTCAGCCACACTCACACTGAGACAAAGATTAAGATAAAAATGTACCTGGAGTCGACCTGAGAACACCCGCTAATTTTCTTTTTTGACATAAAGTTTTATTGTTAAAAATGTATCACCTCTCTGTAAGTAGCATTGGCTTGGAATCTTACCTAGCTGAGTTCATATTAAAAATCAATAAATCAGTCGCATCACAGAGTTCTAATTGCAAGCACTTTCAAGCACTTCAACAAAAATTCAAGCACTTTTCAGACCTTGAAAACACATCGTTGAAATTCAAGCATTTTCAAGAATTTCAAGCACCCGTACGAACCCTGCTTATTGCAGTAAGCACTGCATACCGTTACCATGGCAACACAGGCAGAATTGTGGGCACTGTGGGCAACTGGGTTTAAGAGGCTACAGTGTAAACAAAATCAAAATGTGACTGACCTGAGACTGGGCGGTCACAGCGAGGGAATGGTGAGCGCCCGCCGCCACTCGCACCACCTCCTTATTGGTCAGGCTCTTGATGCACAGCGGCTGTAACCTGCACAGGAACAAAAAAGTGATCATAATCAATTATCGTAAATGTGTGTAAAGCATGTTTGGACAATATGACAGTACAGTCGCAGAAAAAATTATAAGACCACCCTTGTTTTCTTCAATTTCTTGATCCTTTTAATGCCTGGTACAACTAAAGGTACATTTGTTTGGATAAAGATAATGATAACAACAAAAATAGCTTAGAAGAGTTCAGTTTCAGAGCTGATATCTATTCATTTTCCATGGTTTTCTTGATAATCAAAATTACTTAAAGGTGGGGTAGGAGATCCTGGAAAAACGGTTCAAGCAAGCTACATTTACAATGTACACAATTCAAAAGTCCAAACCCCTTTCTTCAGACTTCCCCCCGAAGCCACGCCTCTAGAGTACCGGATTGTACTCGCAGAGGGGGGAGGGACAAATGGCAGTTGAGTTTGATAGACATGTCACCATTCAATTATTTCGATAGGCCGGTTAAAATGATTCAATGGTGTTTTTTCAGTCCTGTCTGTTCCACAGGTGACTACAATTTTTTATTTTGTGTTAGAGCATTTAATTAATTGGTTGCAATCGAAGTGTGAAGGGGATTTTAAGCAATATAGTAAAAAATGCCCCAGGAAAACATCTCCTACCCCACCTTTAAGTTCTTCCATCAATATCTATGGCATTGTACTGACAAAAACAGTGCTTTTAGGCATTCCATGTTTTCTTTTCTGTCTGTTTTAGTCACATGATGCACACAGGAGTTAGTACTTGATTGCATAACCACTGTATTTGATGACTTTTGATGGTCTATTAATTTTTTCCATGACTGTATATACATTAGTACAGTTTGCAGGTGCCAAGAATGAACAAACCAAGTCCAGGTGTGATGAGCTGACACCGTGCAGTGCATACCTGGCCATGTTGTCTCTGTGGCCCAGCTGTCCATGCTCTCCGTGGCCCCAGCTCCACACCTCTGTCTGTAGGGTGGGCAGAACCTCCTGGGCCTCATGGGCAACTCCTCCTAACGGGGTGAGGGCGACAGCACGCATCCTGGGACGACCGGCCTTCCTCAGCAGCCGAGGGGACACTGGAGAGGAAACGGAAGGAAACATTATCTACGGTCTCATTTTTTTTTTTTTTCTCTGACTACTGACATGAAAAATAAGGGATATGGTACCAACTGTTGGAACTGATTGATCTGCACAAGTTAGTGAAACTTTGTCAAAACAAGCAAAAGAAGGGAAAGAACATGGACCTGAAAGTAGCAGAGATTCAAGGTTCAGCACAACAGATCAATACGTGTTATCAAACGACAGCAGAGACAGTTTACACAGGTCACGTCACACACACGGTGTCAATACAGCAACGCACAAAATGACAGGAAGCAAACACTGACATGACACAGGACTAAGGATCTGCACGGATATTTGATTAGTCAAAACAGTACGCACAGTCCAAATCAAGGAGGAGATTTACGTTGTACTTCAGAGAGAAGTAGAAATAAAGTTTATGGCGCTGTTTTTGCTCAAGTGCTGCATATGTGAAACAATGTCTGAAAAGTAAATAAATAAGTAAATAAACAAATGAAAAGGTTTTTTTTTTTTTATTTCTCAGAGGAAGACTTTTTTTAACATCTTTTCTCAATATAATAATGTGTTTGCTCAACCATTATATTTTAATTTCTTTTATGGTTCACTGTAAATAATAACAGTTGTGTAAAACTGTACTAAAAGAAGCATACCATTACAGGTATACTGTTGTTCTTATTCTGAAATATACTTTCATGGAGTTTCATGACGTTTCTCATCTAGTGAAAACTTTGGCTGACTCATGGTTTAACTGTGTGAAAATAAAGTGTGAGTGTTTTTTTTTCTGGATCAAGATTGATTGCTGAATCTCCTCATACAAGTCACAGGAGGTCAGTTCAAACACAAATGATGAAACCCACAGCAAATGGTGTTGAGTATATCTGCTGAGAAACGGCAGATCTGACGATACGAGGAGGAAAAGTCGATCCATCTCCTCATTATATACATACACTTGTCCCTGCTCGGAGCCGCATAGAAGCCATGACTTTGTATTTTCCTCTCTTTGCACCCAAAACTTTCCATAACAGAAGAGAAAATAACTATGACTTTAAAAGGTCTGAATGCGACACTGCAGCCTTTCTTGCTGCGACACTCGAGGCAGATTAACAAAGCTGGAGGCTAAGTATCCATGTGCATTCCTCTGAGCATTCCTCTGTGTTTTTAATCTCACAGAGGCAACCATTCAGTTTGCATGACCTTGCATTAAACACAAGCCCAAAGCAGAACAAAAAGCTTGAAGTCAGATTCACACATTGCTGTTTCAACTAAGTGGGATCCATTGTTTAAAAAGTGAAAGACGCTGCCAAAGCTGCTCTGCTTTGTAGAAACAGTTCCTCTGCTGTGATTTTCTTTATTCTCTGTTTCAGATTAAGTCAGAACTGGAATTACATCCAGTAACTAGTATTTCCTTCTACTGCGTGCACTGCCTAATGCACACAACATATATATTTCAAGTTTGTCTATGTCAACACCTTTTGGACATGCATGTCACCATTGCTGTCAAGCAAAATAAAAAATATAATTTTGGGAGAAAAAAAATGTTCTCTTTAAGCACAAAACACGTACCAAATCTGAACAAAAACTGTGGCTCAAAAACCGAAGTATGGACCAAACCATGGGCTAACTGTATCTTTGCACCCCTAATGAAAATGTAACAATAATCTATCCATTGTTTTCTGCACATCTGGGTCCAGGTCTCAGAAAATCCCAGACTTCAGCCTCCCCAGCCACCCCTTCTAACTCCTCCAGGGGTATTGCCAGCTGAAGGATATAATCCCTCCAGTGTGTCCTGGGTAAGCCTCGGGGTCATCTTGAGTTTGGACATATGAAAAACATCCACACCAGATGACTGAACCACCTCTGTATTCAAAATGTCAGAGCAATCTGAACCAAATTTGCAATTCTCTAACTCACTGCTAGTAACAGTACGGAACAACCTGCCAGTCTTTGGTCTCAACCCACATGGTTCACTTCCTTTGCAGTATCAAAACAGATAGAATCAGACTTTCATATCAACTATAGGAAGTCACACAAGGCTAATTATGCCAAAAGACCAAAGAAGAAAAAAAAACAAAAAAATACTGAGCCAAATTAATAACATAATGTGGGTAGATCATGCAAAGTTGGCTCCTAAAATTGCAGTCTGAAACAAAACTACCGAAACTAAGCAGACCTAATGTGTATAAGATCAAAGCCCTGATTAAATCTTTAGTTCAACCCATCTTAAAAACTTAACAGACAACATGTCAAAAGTGCAGAGATCCATCTACATCTTTGAAATGGACCCTGAGCTTCCACAAACCATCAGCTGTGGCGTCCTCTTAGTCCAAAAGGTGATAATGAGCTGGAGATGGCATGCACAATGTTAAAGATTCAACACTGAGCAAAGCACGCCATGAGGACAAGACCTAGTGTGTTCACAAACTGGATGATGAAGCCTTCAGCAAAGACAAACACACATGGAGCTATACATGCGCAAGGCGTACTTACGCAGCAGAGAATAGGAGGAGGATAAGAGGTGAACAGCGTATCTACCCTGTGACAGGAGTCCCGGGAGAGAGAGGCGTCTTCGCAGGCCTTCAGCCTCCTCCTCACGGATGTCGCCTGTGCTCGAGCTCTTCTTGGCCTGAACCGAGTCCTCCTGGCGGACACGCTCTGTGGTGTTATCGCCCACTGCAGTCGGGACAGTCCCCGTGAGCCCGACGGGTACTCCAGACTTAGACAACCCCGAGGGCAGGTAGAAGTTCATCATCTTTTTGAGGGATAAGGCCTCATAAGTGGATGCGACTCGCTCTCCTACTGCAGAGGCACATGAAGCCACCAGGTTGTTGAGAGTGGAGCCGGAGCTGCTGGACGGGGATGTGGACAAGGGCACCGAGTCTGCAGAGGACTATCAGAAAAACACAGATCAGGTGAAAAAGTTTAGAAAGAGAGATTTGGTGATTTCTTGGTATTCGACTGACAAGTAGTTTATGAGTCAGAACATACAGATTTTATATTTACACAGATATGTTACATTATAGGTGTTGAAAGATAAAGCCTAAATGTCCAAATAAATGCTCTGCTGTTTAAAAACATTCTGAATTAAAACCATCTAAGAAGTTTATGTGAAAAGCATAAATTTTAGACCAACACTGTTTATTCTTTCTATTAACCCTTTTATTGTGTTTGGCCCAAATTTGCTCAAATTTCTTCTGGAAGTTTACACGTCCAAAATATGGAGTTATGTTTTTCTGGTTACAACAGGGTTATTTTCACATGCAAGAAAAGTAGACCATTAAGTATAAAATGTGCCATTTTGTAAATTAAAACCCTGAACAACCAAAAAACTTTTTAAGCTGAATGTGGTCATGGAAATGGAAGAAAAATAAAGCACATTTCACTGGATAATTTGTAATTTTTCAGCGCTTTTGTTAACTCTTTCCTACATTACATTACCACAGTTCAATTAAAGGTACATTATTTGCAGTAATGACTCCAACTCTTAACTGTTGTGCTGTCGTGTTTTCTAACATATGTTAGGCTCAATAAATGCTGCTTTCTGCGCTGTAGGATAAATAAAGTCTTATCTTATCTTATCTTATCTAATGAATACAAAACATGTGGTTACAAAGATATTTGCCAATAAGCTACAGTTCAGGGAATAGTTCACAGCTTAATCCTTATGGTTTTTGTCATTTTGTTTTGACTTTCACCACAGTGGACAGTTACATTTTACACTGAAATGGTAGGTTCTCTTAAAGCAGTGATATGTTTAATGGATGTGTTTGTCCTTAAAAAATTAATACCATTACATTTAAAACTGTTGAGGAACGGAATCCACTATGAATAGATGTGTATTATGCTAAAGAAACAAAATATTTTAAAAATCCAATTGGATATGTTTTATTTCAAGAATACCACTAGCTTATTAACTCTTCATGCATGAGAGGGTTGATGAATTCAAACCCAAATAGTGTAAACCCTTTCTGAACACACTATGGAATATATTTAAGATAATCAAGTCCATTAAGATGCTGTTTTTGTTACCAGCAGAGTGTGCAGTCCTCCCTTAGCCATCTGTTCTGCTTGCGTGTGGTCTGACAGTTTCTGCAGGTAGTCTTTGACAGCCTGTTCATCTGGGTACGGTGAACTCTTGGCCCCCGCTGGAGCACCGTTACCTCCCTTTGTCTGAGCTGTGGGCTCCGACTCTGACACATGAAGCACTCCGTTAGGTATAGCTGTGTCACCTTTCTCCGAGTCCTTAGAGAGAGCAGTAACTTGAGTGGGTGTTGCTGGCACTGCACTGGAGGTGTACGAGGGGAGGACCGGCTCAGACGGGGATGTTTTTAGTCCTTGGGTGGGGGCAGGAGCCTCCAGTTTGGCCTCATCCTCTGTGAGTTCAACGCCTAGGGGGCAGTAGTGACTGTCAGAGATGATAACGTGGTCCTCTTTGTCCGTCATGGTGTATAACAGTTGGTGACAGTGACCGCATTTGTCCGCAGGGGGGCGCTGGACGTCATTCGGGCCGAGGCAGCGCACCAGAGCCAGGCTGTGTGAAGACCCACAGGCCACCTGGAGCACATACCGGCCAGCTAAATGTTCCACCTTCTGAGGTTTCCACACTGGAAACACTGCAGCGCTCAGTCCCAGCTGGTAGCCGCTGCCCCATGCCCACACCTCCCTCTGCACCGACAGAGCCAGGGTGTGCTGCCCCCCGCAGGACAGCTCCAGCACCGGTACAGTCTGTGGGGCGCTGCTGTCGGAGTCCAGCAGAGCCACGGGGGTCGGGTTAGGGACGATGCTCAAGCCAGACAGACCGCACTGCCCCGCACCGTTGTCCCCCCACATGTGGACGCCACCATCCTCAGTCACAGCCCCACAGTGAAAACTTCCGGCTGCTACGGCAACCACACGCTGGCCACTGAGTGCATTCTCTAACAAGGGTTTCACCTGCTCCAAGATAGGACTTTGTTTCCATGGCAACTCTCCAAAGCTGTACACCTGTCCTCCTAAAGGGCGGGTCCAGAACAGAAAAAACATTTTAGAACAGGAACATAGCAGTGACAACGTTAAACACTGCCAATGATAAAGTTGACTTAAGGAAAGAAGTTCAATTCATAAAGCACATTTTACACTCAGGTAGTTTTCAGTTAAACAAAATCACAGTTAAACAATATGAAGTTTAGTATGAAAGGTCTTCTGAGAAAGCAATAGTCTCAGCTTTATGAATTAGCCTTTACTTACTTATTTATTCATTTATTTAACATTCATTTTACCAGGTAGGTCAGTTGAGAACCAGTTCTCTTTTATAATGACGACCTGGCCACTAGGCAGCATAGTACGCACATAAACAAAACAAAACAAAAACAAACCAAAGACACAAGTTACAAGTTCAAAGTCACATAACAAGCCTTAATAGTGCTATTTCTCACAGTTGTTACAAAAAACTTTAATAATTGTCTGTGTCCCACTTCAGAGCAACCCTTGTACCTTCCACCAGCAGGAGTCCATGATGTGTTCCCAGTGCAACCTGCAGGACGGGCCGGGGAAGAAGCAGCCTCTCTGGGGTAACGCTGCAGGAGTAGCCCTGCCACAAGTGGAGCAGACCTCGCTCTCCGCCGCCATCATCCCCAGAGCTGAAAAACAAGAGTATTTGACTGGAATGATCTGTTTATTAACTTAATTCATTCTTTTAGATATTTATTACTTTGACTTATGTAATCAGTTCAGCTGAACTACTTTCTACTAAAATCCAAAATGGTTAATATCAAGCACTGTCATATTGACCAGTTCATCAGCTTTCAACTGTTAGGAACTATACCTATTATGTCTGCCCTTAAAAATCTACTACCAGTCTACTTCTGATTCCTTTATAGCTGCCACAGTGGTTTATCATTTTCTAACAGTAGATCCCTAGTGGAAAAAGTCTGAGACATACTGTTCTATCATTTATTTACTGACTGGACAATTGGCTCAGTATTTTCTTGTAAAAATCAGTGTTAAATTTAAAAGGCATAAAATGTGCTGGAGCACTCAACTCAAAGGAGTTAAGGTATGACTGACAATAACCGATTTCATGGTTACACAATGTTCTTCATTCAGTAGCGCCAGATAAGTAACACGCCTATGTGTTTGAAGAACAGAACTAAACCAATTTTAACACTACTTTAGTTCCGAAGAAAAGAGAGATTGGAGATCAGTAGGTGTGGGTGGCTGACAAAGTGGCAGCAGGTCTTCAACATTCAGTTCTCCCTCCTCCATCTGAACAACAGTTGTTTTGTAAATGAAAGCAGAAGTGAGCACAACTCCGTCCGTGGGCGATGTCACATGGGGATCACATCCAGCCAGCCATGTGCAAAAGTAACACTTGATCAGAATAATCCTCTTTAGAAGGAGAGCTGGGACCTACCTCTTCCTCTGGGTTTCCATCTGGGGGGGTTCTCCTAGTCCTTCATCACCATGTCCGTGCTGATGCTGCTGCTGTCAACGCTTAAGGCAGACCTGCAGTGCAAACAAAAACACACTTATCGCTGAGAGCTGCCAAATACTCCTTACTCACAAAGCAAACAGTCAAGGAGATTAAGCTAACGTCTATTTAGCACGCCATTAACAGCAGTTAAAGGGGAAAACCTGTAGGAAGCCCCTACAACTCCACGCCAACTGAGTGGAGTGTCAAAATGAAAGCAGCTATGGTTTCATTTTCGTGTTCTTGAACTTAGATTCCCGCCAGTCACAGGTAACAAACTCAGTCCTACGTAGAGTATAAAACCTCTGATGTTTCTATGAACCAATACGTTAACATTAATGTGGCTAGCTAACATTAGCTAATCAATCCAGCTACCTAGCCAAACCGCTAGCCCTTACTACAGGTGTCCCTTTTATATCTTATCATATTTTCTGCAATAAAAACATATCTTACCAGTTGGCTCCTGTTGCCACTCCTTAAAGTACACTGTCACACGCATAAACAGTACATAACTGCGCTTGTTAAGTTGTTAGCAGCTAAACATCGCTGTTTGGTTGCTGATTGTTCATGGTAATGTTGACACTGAGAGGCGCCGCTAAACTCAAAGATCGTCTACAAAGTACAAAGGCTCACCCAGCGGTAATTTTGTGGCAGTTCTGGGTACCTAAAGTCATACATGATTGAGAATAATTATTGTATGGTAAAAAAAAAAATATATATATATATGGAACTCTATATGTACTTTAACATGTTTTAATATGCCATTTTGAAAAGAAATTATCGTCCTTCAGGTTTACGGTTGTCTACGATTCGGTACGCTAAAGTCGTTGAGAGTGAGTGCTCTGTCATAGTCCGTCCTCTCGGTTGTCGCTCAGCTGCTGCTGTTGTTGTGACAGATCGGACGGAATCCGGTGAGGCTCAAAACACATAGCACAAAACGTGTAAATATATTGGGGAGTGTTATGCAATAGTTAGTTAATGTTTTTACATCTACCGTTTGATAACTACGACTGACACAAGTTTCGTTTCTACAAAATGTACTACCTACGTGTAAAAAAAAAAAATCCATGTTTCTTAGATACACTGAAGAACAATTAGAGGCATTGTATCGGTTTCACAGACTTGTATTGACAAATTAATCACATTTAAGCAAAACCTCCATTTGTGTCACATTTACAGGGGAGTGAATTGATTTAAAATGTCCCTGTCAAATAAACCAATAAATCATATTCTTAAAATGTTTGGCCTCGAAAGTAAAGAAGCAAAGACACGACAAAGACATAAAAGACTGAACTAGACAAAAATGTTCTGAAAGATGCAATAGGACCAAACAGATGCACAACACTGAAATATTAAAACTGATCTGTACAATAGAGTGAAATTAATGTTGCTTATTTTAAATCTATTGTTTTGTTTTAATTAAAATTGTCATAATTTATTCACTCTTTTCCTGTTGTTTTCTGCCTCATTTTCCCAGTTTTCAACACATCAGTGTCTGCGTTCTACTGTTGGACTTATAGGTTACGTTTTTATTTAATAAACTGTTCTGCTGTCTGCAAACATCAAGTCTGCGCCTGGGTCCTTCCCTCTTTGGAAATTCTGACAGACATTAGACTGAATTAATAGTATTCACCTTACCTTTGTATTAATAACCATAAGATTCAGCTCACTTTGCAGACAAAGAGCTATTAAATATGTCTTTCAAAGGGAGACTCCAGACTTTTATACTTTGAGGACGTTTCAGAGCCTGGACTTTTTCACTTTTTCAGTACTTCTACTTTAACTTCATGCTGCTGTTTACTTGAGTATCTGTGTCTCTACTGGGGGAGAAACTCTGTAGACTTTTACCATTTCTTACTATAGTCAGCTAGAGTTGTTTTGCATGTGCATCATAAGAAAAACTATTTACTGACTGTCTGTTATACGCGTGAGTTTGTATGAAATGAATGACTCTGATGAACATTAGTAAATTAAAAAACTTCAGCTGTTAAACTTGTAATTTAATCTGTAACTTGAAGCTTCAATTTTCAACATGTATAAGGTTTAACAGTGAATAGAAAGGCAGGTGTTAAGAACTAACATTAAGTCATGATTATTAAACATTGCATCAGACTTGAACAGAATTCAGAGATTTTGACCTGATTTGCATTTTTTTTTCCCCACTTCTTTTTTTTCTTTCAGTTGCTTGATTTATCCTCATCTCAAGCTCTGATAAGGAGCCCTGAATAGATTGTAATGTGGCCCCCATGAGAATGCATTTGTCCTTTCAAAGTCACCAGCAGTTCCCAGTCATCAAACTTGCATGATTTAAGTCCCAGCTCCAGCTCTTCCAGTTCTCTTTTTTTTTCTGGTGGTGTCCTTTCCAGTCAGCGAGTGAGCAGCAGAAAATCAGCACTTTAATCCGCTGATTCAAGCACTTTGCATCTGGCGTGTGGATGTTCCTAATGATGTATTCACACCTCAGACCCAACTTTATTGAACATGGAGAGAGGGCAGCATATCTGGTTGAAGCTGAGAGACTGTTCACTTTGGTGGAGGAGGCATTCATGTGAATGGCTTTGAAATTTAGTGTCAACCTCCAAAATATTCCAGACCTCTCTATGATGTGACGTATTGTGTCAGTTTCAGCACCATGGACAGCTGCAGCCTGGACTCTATGGAAAAGAACATGAAAATCTAAATAATTGAACCTTTAAGATTTTTATGTTGCATTGAAGATTATCTTGGGAATTCTACATATTTAAGCTTGATTAAGAATGTATCAAATACTATTTTCTGAAATATTATTCTCAATAGACGCCAACCAATATGAGTTTTTCAAAGGCCAATGCCTATGCCGATTTTTTTAAAATTTGGCCATGTCTAAAGCAGATTTTTGAAGCCAGTTTTTTTTTTAAAGCACACTGACCATAAAATTCAATTGAAACAGTCAGATAATTAAGATTTTTATGCAGCAATATAAATTAAATTATTAATACATGTACACATAGTACTCTTTTAACATTTATTGAACTTCAAGTGCTGCCCACACAGGTGCTTGAGCAAATATCTTATAACATTTTTACTACTGATCAAATATTGTCTTTCAAAAAAAAATAATAAAAAAAAATAAGGCTGATGGCAGATATTACAAAACATCAATATATCGGTCTGATCATTATTGTAGGTTATATATGTTGTTAAAATAGGATTGAAATGTGACATTTCAAACTTTAAATTCACATAATTTTACTTGTTTAAATGTGGTTTAAATTTATGATATTTCCATATAAATGGGAGACAATATAATGGAAAAAGGGGGTAAATATCAAGAAAAAAAAAAAATTTTAAAAAGCGATGGAAAAAAAGGTGAAGATCTGATGGACCCAGAATTTCCTCCTGCAAAATGTAGCATAACTTATTAAACATTGACATCAGTGGGTCTGAAAGTCTGAAACCTAACTTCAATGGACCTGCTGCTTCAAAATGCAAATGATGAAGCATTAAGAAGAGTCATTACATAACATGTGAACATGTAGAGTTGAGCATACCCAGTCATTAGACATGAGGCTCCGAATCCTGATGCGCATGCGCTCATCTGGACTCCTCACGCATGTCGGATCTTTTTCTAGATGGACTTCACAAAAAAGTAGTTGACGGTACAAGGAACCGTCTCCAGAATCTGGATCCCGGTGCGTAATGGGAGTTGAAGTCTGCGGAGTCTGCGCTTTGTCTTTTTCTTTCTTTCTTTCTTTTTTTTTTTTTTTTCTCAGGTTTTTGGAGACACTGAGAAGATGAGCAGAGGGAGAATGAACGGATCTGTGGCAGACTCACCTTTACGCACACGGAATCTGCTCGAACCCAATAAATAAATAAATAAACAAGTAAATAAATAAATAAAACCACAATGGGACGACCACCAGATGCGGCACCGGGTCCTGGTTCCGCTCTTTTGTGCTGGATCCTCATCAACTCCGGTAAGAAGCGACTCATTTCATTCATTTCATTTCATTTTATTGTTTATTTCGAGCATTTTCAGAATACATACAAGTTCAAAAATTCCAAAATCATTCATTTACTCTCGAAAAGGAGTGGATACATGATGATCAAAAATATTACAAAAAGATAAATAAAATAAAGAACAATTACATAACAATTTTACCCTCTGAAAATAAGTTCAATATAATGAAAATATAAAAAATAATTGAAACGATTGAGGCTTTCATAGATTTGGAGGATAAATGTTTAATATTGTGCCCTGAGAAACTCCCCTAAATGTCAGATTCCATAAAAAGGATGAGTCACTTCATCCTGAATGTGGTCATTTGAGGTCTAAATTAAACCCAAATAAGTATTTTATAAGGAGTCAAACTGACTTGAGCGTGTCATGAAGTGAGATGGAACATGAGTTGGCTTCCATATATTCATTTAAATGAGTTTTAAAGTTAAAAACATGCAGCTTGAGGTTTTATCAATGCACCTTTACAGACGGCAACAATGACCTGGCTGGCAACAAACGTATTAGAAAGCAATTTTAGGATTAAAAAGTAAATTTTAACAAGAAGCAGGTATGGGATAAAATGCATGGGGACCTAATAGCTTTCCATAGAAATCACAGCAGTGACATCTGTAATAATGGGCTTTTCTGCATCTCAGTGGCACAGTAAGGATCTGTGTAATCCCACAATATGTGATCTTCTCTCCCACCGACAACCCCCTTACCTGAAACATCATTTTGTTGATTATAAATAGCAAATATAATCACAGAACCTGGCGCTACACACAGACTTTGTGCTCTTGGCTTGCTGTTTTTTTTGTTGTTTGCTTGTTTTTTGCACAGGCTAATCCTAAATTGCTTGCTGGTGATGCCAGATTGCTGATGCCAGAGTTCAAAGCCAGAGTTGTGTGCACTGTGAGAGGAGGAAGAGGAGTTAAATGGGCAGGAAAAAGCAGCAACCATTTAACCCGTGATCTGGTCTGATCACAGGCAGCAGAAATACATGTGTTTACTGCTCGACAACTGAAAAAATGTGCTAAATCGTACATACTTTAATACGATGAATCAGAAAACAAATGACAAAAGTGCTGGTTAGCTGTTTTCAATATATATGATGGTGTTATTACACATATATGTTGGTTTATGTACATTTATACAATGGATTTATAAAGGTTCCACTAGAAAGAACCTGAAAAGTGAATGTATTATAATGTACAGACAGTGTTTTGAGGTAGATCTGGTAGCTCTGAGGCAAACATTCCTTTTGAATAAAACCCATTCTCTTATTAATTCTCAGAATTTCACATTTTGACCCAAGACTGTATCTTAGAAACTACAACCAACTAGCACTTATGAGTTAATTTTTCTTTATTAGTGACTCAAATTTGAAGTTTAACTACATTTATTCTGGAAGCATTTTACTTATAGACCAGTGTTATTGCAGAAAGGGCACACAGAAAAGAGTAAACCAGTCCTTTAAATCCTGTTAAAGGTTATTCGTTTTCCAGGTAAACAAACAAATTAGGGGGCAAAAGACTGAAAATTGTTACTTTAAAAACATCCAACAAGCCTTCTGCAGAATGTAGCACTTTATCTACATTATAAATGTTAATAAATGATTCACCCTATAGAAGCCAGTAATGTAATAAAAACCAAAAACGTAATAACGGCCGATAACGTAATAAATTTGCCATTTTTAAAATGTAATAGGCCAATAATGTAATTTCTGGCCAATAACGTAATAAAAGTCCTGAACCGATAACGTAATAGCTTTTGGCCAGCAATGTTATAACTTATTACAATATTGGCTCAGTTATTACATTTGCAAAGAATTTTTTTTTTTTACCAGGCCAATAACTTAATAACAGGTCAATAAGTTATAACGTTGTTGACCAAAAGTTATTACGTTATCGGTTCAGGGCTTTTATTATGTTGTTGGCCAGATATTACGTTATTGGCTTACTACATTTTAAAATTGGCAAATTTATTACGTTATCGGCCATTCTTACGTGATTAGCTTCTACACACCCCCTCTAAATAGGTGCCTCTGAAAGTGTCTTAAAAGCTTCAAAAGAAAAAGGTTGATCATTCATCTTCCATAACAACTCAAAATATGTGAAAATTAAATATTTTCTGTTAATTACACTCTTCAAATAGTAGGTGGAAACACAGACTGTTTATGAAAACCCTTTAGAACCTTGAGTTCTCTATTTTGGAAACAGAAATGCCCATAAGCTTTAATGTAATTTAAGGTGAATTAGATTTTAATTCACTCCCTGTACATTTGTCTTATTCTGTATAGTTGTCCAGAGCATCTGCATATATTACACCCATTGTACATAGTGTAAATACTGTTAGTACTTCCTACATTTGCTGCTATTCCAAATTGCATTTCACTGCAGTGTAGTTGTACATGTGTAATAACAATAAATACAATCTGAATATGGATGTAAAATGTGGCATTAGCTTTTTCATTTACTTAACCATATATGTATCAGGCTGCAAACATGTTTATTTCTGTTGTAAAATTGGTGGCGTTAACATGGAGGTTTATGGGAGCTGCTTTTAGAAGCCAGCCTCTAGTGGACATTTGAGGAACTGCAGGTTTTGCTACTTGGACGTGGGTTTAATTTTTTACATTTTTCACCTCATCTCTCCTCTGTGTCAGTTCTGGCCGATGACTGGACTCGTGTCCACACTGAGGCCGAGCTCTTCAGGAGTTTATTTGGAGGATACAGCAAATGGTCGAGGCCGGCACGCAACATCACCGACGTGGTCATCGTCAAATTTGGACTCTCCATCGCACAGCTGATAGATGTGGTGAGAACAGAACATGTCACACACTTCCTTCCCCACACGGTCAGAAATAATGTTTCTCAGACGTCACAGAACGCTCATAGACTGTTGTGAATTTTTACTTCCAAAACAGGACGAGAAAAACCAGATGATGACGACAAATGTGTGGCTGAAACAGGTAAGAAAAGTTGATAGTGGACTAACTACGTGGTGACTAATCGGCTAAATGAACCCTGGCAAAGTCAGTATAATTTAAGGGGAACTGAAATCTTTAAGAAAATTAAGTGTGGAACAAACATAAAAAGCCAATGCATCTCTGGTTAAGGGGTACATCTGTGGAAGAATCTGGTTCAAAACTTATGTCTTCTTCAATTTGTGCATTTAAAAGGATGTATAAATCCACTATAATAACAAAATATAGAACATTATCTGAATAAGTGAATATCTAGTTATAATATAGAAGAATGCATAAAATAAGATATTATTGAAATTAACTAATACAGACTAGCATGATTAGGAGATATTATCACATTTATTAATGATTGTATTTGTAGTGCATATTTAAAGTGCATATAAATATTACAGTTTATTTTAATAACGGTTGATTATACAAATCTGATTGTGTGTGATTGTGTCTTTAATTAAAGACTGAAAACTGTCCACTGCAGTAATGTCAGACATGAAAGGGTTAAGGGTTGACCTTGGCCTTCCACTGCCCGATGGCTGATAAGAACCGTGTGTTTGGTTTTTCAGGGCTTCTTAGTCAGGGAGACGACGACTCATGTCCACACTTGAAGGCACTTGTAAAGTTTTAATGTCACAGTTAGCTTCAAGTGTTTTATGCTAAGAGTTACTCATTTGTTAGCATTGGCTGACTAATTAAAAAAAAAATCTAATTCTGGAACTTAAGAGTATTTTCATAAAAAAGAGCCCAGTCCTTTTGACTTTCACACAAACCTAACACAAAAGCATATATCAGTTTTACATATTCAGCCGTTAATGTTTTATTATTACCTGATCTGTGCACAAACCCTATTTGTTCTATGTATGTGCAGAAATCCCACTTCCTTTACAACAGGCTGCAATATAAGATGCTTTTTTATTTGTTTTTTTTTTACATCAGCAAAATCAGCTACATTACCTTGCGTGCTCATCACAGCTTTCAATCTCAGTTATATTAAGGAGATATTACAAAAAAAGGCAAAATTTGTTTTAAAAACCGAAGACTCATTACTTAAAATTACTAAAATATTTGTTTGTTTGTTTTTTAATTAAATATTTGTCATTAAATCTTGCAAATTATAGAAGCCTCTATTCATTAGCATCATACATTTGAAATTCAAAGACAAACTACCAACAGCAGATGCTATTGGGAAACAAATTTGCACATGCATTTGACGGAATACAGATGAGTAACAATTCAATTTGTTATAAAATAGAAAAAAGTTGGAAAGTTTGGATGTTAAAATCCATAGAAGCTCACTCTAAGATACAAAAACAAGTATTCACAAGTGACTATGCACCAGTTAAATGTAATTATAGATATTATATTACATTTTGGAAGATGTTACACACTCAACCTACAGTCATATATTTAATACGCTAAATTAAATATTAATTGACATTCACAGTGAGAAAATTTGCAATTACTTTATCATTATGAAGCACATGATCAAAACTGACCAGAGTTTTCCAGTCATTTCTGAATATTAGTGGATGAGTGCTGCGTTCCCCACTTTAAAAACCATCCGTCCTGTGTTATATATCATTTCTGTCTGGTTCTTTTTCGCATTTAGCTTTAATGCACATGGTATTATTCCGTCTCTGCTTCTGAAGATCCTCGTATAGTTTGGAAATAGTTCTTCTTGCTGCTCCTTTTATCTATCACTGCATCACCCTCCTCCAATATATCGGGTCTCATGGTTTTTTCCCACAGTAATCTCTCATTTGTGGGTCTCTGAAGAACTCATTTACTTTCTTATTTAAATTCCTTCTCAGTTCTTCGTAACTACTGAATATTTCCTCCTGAGTTAGTGTACTTTTACACCTCTGCTGTCTGAATCCAACATCATTAATTCCCGTTTTAAGCTCAGGATCCAGAACAGGCCACATTGAAGGTTCAGTGTGTAAGATTCTTAGGTGTTTAGGACGCTCTCATTTTTGTTTCCTTAATATTAGCTGTTTCTTTTGTACTGTTCATCACCCTGTTTTATAGTTGGTGGCATCCACGTGCCAATCCTATTGGCTGAAAGATGAGCACAAGGAAGAGTGAAAACTGCACCTTCTCAAATCAATCCACCAAGAAATCCGATGATAAAATATCCAACATTATACACACACGTTTTACTCATATTATGTGTCTGTATTCTGTGTAATTTTGTACACATTAAGAATTTATTTTATATATTTTTTTGCATATTTTATGGTAGTTTTTATTGTACCTTACTTAATTTTTATATATTCTATTTTCTATTTTATTATTTATCTTTCTTATGCTACAAAACCGTGACCTGGGTAACTGTATTTCATTCTCATTATCATGTACCATTGATCGAATGACAAGAAAGCTGAGTCTGAGTCTAATGTCCAATATTATATATATCCATGTAACTGGAAGAACTAAAAACTCAACAAAGCCAGTTGTCAGAAAACAGAACACAATCCAAACAACAAGAACCTAAATTAGTACATTTTTAAACCAACCATCAGTCTGAGACCAGTGTATGACATGAATAATCTAATAAAAAAAATATAAGAATAAACTTTGCAGCGCTAAGGTAACACTAAGCACATTCAACAGTACCTGTATCATTTCTCTATGGATAAAACTGAACAAGAAAAAGAAAACAAAACAAAGGTCACATTATGAAGCAATGATCATGAATGCTGTCTTACCTTTGCTATTTTCTGCTCATAACTTAGTTTAAATGAATGAAGCTACTGCTATCAGTTAATCCATTGTTTTGTGTTACGTTGAAATGATTCCCACTGGAAACAAATGGACCAGGGTTGACTGGTTATGCTTCAAAAGCGAGGTGAAAAAGGAGAAAAAGTACGATCACATCAATTCAGTGACTTTTAAGTGTAGTCTATTTGTGTATTTTGATTTTGTGATACTCCAACAGTTTAATAACAAACTCTGACTCTCTTGACTTGTAAACTTATACTTTAAACTGACAAATATATGTGAAAATAGTGCAAAATGCAAACAGGAATATCCATATCTATCTATCTATCTATCTATCTATCTATCTATCTATCTATCTATCTATCTATCTATCTATCTATCTATCTATCTATCTATCTATCTATCTATCTATCTATCTATCTATCTATCTATCTATCTACACACACACACACACACACACACACACACACACACACACACACACACACATATATATTTGTACTTTTTCCTGAAATGAGGTTCCAAAGAGTCCAGCTGAGAGGGGCAGGACTTCAAATGTCTGTGAGGATAATTATGTTTGTTGGAGGCAAAATACATTTTTGTTTGTTTTTGACTCTTTTTTGGTTTGACCTTAATTTAATAATTATTTAGTGGGTGTGGCTGTGATGATAACCACACACACAATTCGTCATGGCTGTTGGTATGGGTGCTGTGAAAGAAACTTTTGCCCATATGAGTAATCAGGAAAGCAAACGTCAAAGAGTGTGTGATTTGCTGAATGCACTCGTCACACCAAAGGAGATTTCAAAAATAGTTGGAGTGTCCATAAAGACCGTTTATAATGGAAAGAAGAGAATGACTATGAGCAAAACTATTACGAGAAAGTCTGGAAGATACTATTAAAGAAGAATGTGAGAAGTTGTCACCTGAAAATTTGAGGAACACTTGCACAAGTTTCAGGAAGCTTGTGAAGGCAGTTATTGAGAAAGAAGGAGGACACATAGAATAAAAACATTTTCCATTATGTCAATTTTCTTGTGGCAAATAAATTCTCATGACTTTCAATAAACTAATTGGTCATACACTGTCTTTCAATCCCTGCCTCAAAATATTGTAAATTTTGCTTCCCCACCCTGTATATACTCATTTATATACTAAAGTCAGAGCACTTCCAAGAAAAGGTGCTAAACATGACTTTAACTGTGTGTCGCCAGGAGTGGACGGACTACAAGCTACAGTGGAGTCCATCTGACTTTGACAACTTGACGTCGATCCGAGTTCCGTCTGAGCTCATCTGGGTGCCCGACATCGTCCTGTACAACAAGTAAAACCTCCACACAATCACAGAAAGGCTGCATTTCTTCAGAAAAGGCTGCATTACTCTTTAGAACATATTAAACTGCTGTTCAGTAAGCTAAAAAGACAAAACGCCTTGAATTCCAAGTAAAAATATACATCGATCAGTATTATTTGTTACAAAGGATGCTTGATATTAAGAATGGTTACGAATAAGATAATTTGATGTGCATTTAACCCATAAAGACCCAAACATCCACCATCAACCACAAGCATCTACTGATCTAAACCGTTCATCCACTAATTCTGTTTATCCATGTAAATAACTGGTGTAAAATGCAGTTTGTCATCTTTTCGTGGTCATCAGATATGACCGATTTGGACGTTCAGCATTACCATGGAAACACCGACATCATCTACAACATTGATTCAACAGTAAAACCCATGGAGTTGGATCAATGACAGTGGATGGAGACACTGGGTTTATGTTCAGTTACTGATAGATTCTACTAAAAAAGTCACTTTTTCTTCAGTTTTTTTCTGTTTTGATATAAAAACCTTTGACTTTATTCTGGGCTTTTATGAACATCTACATGATCAGTCAATTAAACATAGGAAAATAGACCTTTTTTACTGGAAAAAATGCAAAATTCAGAGGATCATATTATAAAAAATGGTGATAAATCAGTGAGGAAGGACCCAGTGCTATTTTTGTTGCAGTTCCCAAATGAATTTTTTTTCTTTATTTTGAACTTTTAAGTGATTTATCTCCATTTATTCTAACATTATGCTCAGTATTTTGGATTCTTGAGCAAAAACCCAATCATTTATGTATTTAATTTACTGATCATATAGACATCCTTAAAAGCTCAAATTAAAGTTGAGGGCTATTATAATAAAAACAGAGAAAACAGAAGAAAAAGTGACTTTTCCATTAAAATATATCATTAACTAAACATAAAAGCAAGTGTCTTCATCCACTGTTATTTATCCAATTCCATGGGTTTTACTGTTGAATCAATGTTGTAGAAGATGATGGTGTTTCCACGGTAACTACGGAGCCTCTGAACATCCAAATGGGTCATATCTGATGACCATGAAAAGACGATAAACTGTATTCTAGACCAATTATTTAAATGTACTGATAGGATTAGTGAATCAACAGGTATTTGACTTTTTATATCAGTAAATGATTTAGTTCACCAGTGGATGTTTGGGTCTTTATGGGTTAAAAGGGGGAAAAATTCATTTAGGAAGTGCCGCAAAAGTCCCACTGGGTCCTTATGGGTTAAAGACGTTTTAAGGAACCAGTGCACCACAAATTCATGCATGTACTAACATGTATACTTAGGGTTAAAGGTCTTGTCTCTTGTTCAGAAAACTGTAAAACATATTGTGCCAGTAAAAATCTTCTCTCTTCTCCAGAGTTGAACTACTTTAACTTGCGCCTACACATGCTGGCAGCCACACATACTTCTTATGAATCTGTAGGTGGAGCTGGAAATTAACTGTAGTGACCAATTACCTGCTTGATCCATAACAACGTCCTCCTCAGCTGAAGTGCACAGAGGCAGGGAAGGTCATCCGTATAGGAGGCCAGACAAGTTGATGATGCCACGGCATTTCTGCATATTCCTGCATATCAATTGGGAATACATGCAAATTATCTCGTTGAAAGAATTCACCCGATTCTATTACAGCTGCGTAGAGAACTTGCATCATTCTCTACAGTTTTAGTCAAAGTCTAGTTTCCTCCCACAGGGCCACATGAAGCATTAATTCTTAAATCTGTCTGGATGGAGATGAAACTTTCCTCATTCGGCGTGTAGCTTAAATGAGCTTGCATCATGAGTATAGCAGCATCGCCATTAATATTCAGTGTTCAATTATTAAACATCGCCTGCGTAAATGGGCATAGCTCCAGGTTTATTGATTCACCTTTTGAGTTTGCAACATAATGAAGGAAACTTGGGTATCCCTGGGAATAAGGAGAAGCGTTTTATCCATTCCTTTCATGTATCTCCGCCTTTACTCCCCTTCCTCTCCAGTGCAGATGGAGAGTTCGCCGTCACCCACATGACCAAGGCCCAGCTGTTTCACAACGGTCGCGTGCGCTGGGTGCCTCCGGCCATCTACAAGTCCTCGTGCTCCATCGACGTCACCTTCTTCCCCTTCGATCAGCAGAGTTGCAAAATGAAGTTCGGCTCTTGGACGTACGACCGGGCCAAGATCGACCTGGAGCCTTTTGAAAACACTGTGGACCTGAAGGTACAGCAGGACGACCAAGAATGGAACCACCGGGGAAACTTCATCCCCTCTATGTTTGCTTTCCTTCCTTTAGACCAGTGGTTCCCAACCTTTTTTGGCTCGTGACCCCATTTTACAATTACAAATTTCTGGCGACCCCAGACATTTAAAACAGACTTTTTTTTTTTTTGGTAAAATTAATTTGTTTTTGTAAATAAACGTTAATTTTAGACGGCATTTAGGCTATATAATATATATTATTATGGAGACAGAAAATCCAGGTGCACAAACATTACTGCACAAAGTGAGAACTTTATTTTCCTTGGTCAGGATATGTACAGTCAGTCCAGCTTGGATTTACAAGGCTGATAATTAATACTGAACAAACAAGAACTCAAACTATGAATTATGAAAGAGCTGCAGCATCTGAAACCGACCACAATGAACATTTGACAGATAAACAGAACCACAGTGCTTCAGTTTCAGCTTCAGAGTTTGTCTGTTATGGATTGGGATCATCTCCATCAACTCACCATATATATATCTATATCTATATCTATATCTATATCTATATCTATCTATATATATATATATATATATATATATATATATATATATATTTTTTTTTTTTTTTTTTTTTTTTTTTTTAATTTTCATCAATTACTAGAAATTTCAGGCGATCCCATTTGAATTCCAGGTGACCCCACGTGGGGTCCCGACCCCAAGGTTGAAAAACACTGCTTTAGACCAAGGATGTCAAACTCATTTTAGTTCAGCGGACACATTCAGCCCAAAATGATCTGAAGTGGGCCAGACCCGGAAAATAATGAGTGTGAAAAAAATAAAATTACATCATCCCATAAAGACCCAGTGCTACTTTTGTGGCCACTCCCAAATGAATTTGTCTGAACGTGAAGTGATTTACCTCCATTTATTATATAATATTATCCTCTGTATTTTGTGTATGTTTCACTGAACCAGGTATTTTCCTATATTTAATTTACTGATGAATGAATGAATGAATGAATGAGTGAATGATTTGTGGTTTGCACAGTCATCACCACACACAGTACAACAACCACAATAAACACAAAAACCATAAAAAAGGAATAGGCCAGAAGCAGGAGCTTATTTTTTGCCTATCCTTCTCACCTGACACATCGCTTATATTAATTTAAATGTGTACATCATCGAGCATTGTCATTATAACAAAAGAATCAATAACAACAAAAACAAATCTGCGATCTCCACTTAATATTCCTGAATGATCTTATACTTAATAAGGGATTTTTTAAACTTTATCAGAGAAGTGAACAACTTAAATTCATCATCAAGTCCATTCCATAATTTCACATCCACAACTGAAATACAGCTGGATTTCACATTTGTCCTCACTTTCATACAGTCAAAAATATAAAGACCTCTTAAATTATAGTTACTCTCTCTTAATTTAAAGAACTCCTGAAGGGTATTTGGAACAATGTAATTTTTTACTTCATAAATCATCTGTAATATTTTAATATATACAATATCCATCAATTTTAAAGCATTAAGTTGAATAAATAAATTATCAGTTGCTTCAAAATGATGTAGACTGTCATTAAAGCTCAGAGTGAAGTTGAGGGTTATAATATCAGAAACAGAGAAAAATTAAATAAAAATGACTTTTTCTAGCAAATATATCAATAATTCAACATAAACCAAGTGTCTCTATCTGCTGTCATTTATCGAAGTACATGGGTTTTACTGGTGAATTAATGTTGTAGAAGATGACAGTGTTTCCATGGTAACTACAGAGCCTCTGAACGTCCAAATGGGTCATATCTGAGGACCATGAAAGTGCATTTTACATCAATTATTTACATGTATTGATAGGATTAGTGGATCAACAGGTATTAAACAGATCAGCAGAGGCTTTTGGTTGATGGATATCTGATGACCATGAAAAGATGACAAACTGTATTTAACACCTATTATTTACATGTATTGATAGGATTAGTGGATCATCAGATATTAAACAGTTTAGATCAGTAGATGGTTTTGGTGGCCGGTGGATGTTTGCATCTTTATGGGTTATGATACTGTTTACATTTACAAAGTTTCCTTAAAAATGTGAATAACATGAACAATCTGAAAATAAGTGCAATTCTAACAATGGTTCAGTTTATCATTTACACGTGTGCATTATAACTTACAGATCACAGTGGATCTACAAATATACAAAACATTTAGTAACAGGCTGAATATTATTAAAATTGCAATAACTTCTTTGAAGACATTTCAGGTTTTTCATATTTATTCATGTTATTCACATTTTTGGTAAAAGGATCGTTTGTAAATGTAAACATCTGCATGTAATTTTACTTATTTTACACTAAAACAAAGAGAAAATCCTATTGGTCTGTATGTAGAACCTGAACTAAAAGGATTTTGACATCCATGATTGTTAAAATCATCAGTGCAATTTTCATATTTGACAAATTCATTCCACGGGCCAGAACGGATCCTTTGGCATAGGCCGTATGTTTGACACCTGTGCTTTAGGCCATAGGTCGGCAACCTTTACTTTCTATTTATTTTAGGACAGAAATAGAAAAAAAAAAAATGTCTGAAGCCAAATGATATCCGTATATGATTTACCTCAAAGTGTTGACTGTTTCAGAAGCCCTTTAGGATTAGTTTGTACTGAATATGTTGAGAATAAATCAAAGTTTTGGTGCATTTAAAAAACAACAGTAAAGAAAACGGTGACATTTGTCATTTTTGGGTTGTGCAGCAAAAACTGACTGTTATGTGAATGCTTTCTTTACAATGGAGTATCTAGATGAATAAAAAGTAGTCTATTTTTACTACTACTACTTCTATTTTTTTTTATATAATTATTTGTAACATAATCGATATTTTTACAACTGCATAACACAAGAATGACTTCATGCTTGCGATAATAACAGCAAAATGTGTAAAAAAACCAAAGCAAAACTGTTATTAATTTCCATATGTTTTCTGACAAAGCCACACGGTCCCAAATGTGGCCCCGGAGCCACAGATTGCCCACCCCGGCTTTAGGCTTTTAATTTTGTGTAGGTGCCGTTTAGTCACAATGGCGCCTCTGTCCTTGTGCGATTTGCCTCTTACTTCCTGCTCTGCTGCTTTACTTCCTCTTATCTCCGTCGCACATGTGCTCTTTTCCAATCATTTGTTTTGCGGAACGAAGCCAACTAAACATTGTAGCTGCTTACTTTTTAATTAGCCGAATACTCCTACTGCAAGTTGTGCAGCATTGCAGAAAACAAAATGCACGCCTGGGTCAGAAAAACCACTCGACAGATTAATGAGTGGTGATATTCTGGGATTTTATTGAGACTTTCAGTTTAGAAATCGTATTTACTGCCACACATTGTTTAGTAGGTCACATATATTGAATATTTGTCTTGGAATTTTCTATTTTATTTTCCAATTAGTTGATTTAGTCTTTTTTTTCTCCCTGGCTTCAACTATCTAGTAAAAAGTCTTCTGTGTTCTGACCCAAATCCTGACCAGGAAGTCAAACCTCATGCATCTTATCGGCACAAAACGTGATGATATGTACAAATTTGCAACGTTGTCCATTTTTGTGCCAGTTTTCCTTTGGCTTGATGACTGGTAGCTCACTATTGACTGTTGTTGTGGTCCGGTAGAGTATGACACTATCTTCCACATACAGTTATTGTGGATAATTCATTTATCAAGACAGGTAGTTGTTTGTTTACCTGCTTTACTAGTTTCAGCTACTTCCTGCAGCCTTTGTCATACACCTTATCACACACCTGGGATGCGGTCCAAGAGAAGACGTCAGACAGCAGGGGCATAAACCCTCCCTGCTGTCTGGCCAACCCTCCTGAGCAGCCTGTAAGACACGTCACAGCAACATCAACATCTGACAAAGGCTACAGGAAGTAGCTGAAACTAGTAAAGCAGGTAAACAAACAGCTACTCCTGTCTTGATAAATGAATTATCCACAATAACTGTATGTGGAAGATAGTGTCATACTCTACCAGACCACAACAACAGTCAATAGTGAGCTTGCAGGCATCAAGCCAAAGGAAAACTGGCACAAAAACGGACAACGTTGCAAATTTGTACATAATCATAACATTTTGTACAGATAAGATGCATGAGGTTTGACTTCCGGGTCAGGATTTGGGTCAGAACACCTGGTCCAGTGCCAAGACTTTTTACTAGATAGTCGAAGCCAGGGAGAAAAAAAAGACTAAATCAACTAATTGGAAAATAAAATAGAAAATTCCAAGACAAATATTCAATATATGTGACATACTAAACAATGTGTGGCAGTAAATACGATTTCTAAACTGAAAGTCTTAATAAAATCCCAGAATATCAACACTCATAAATCTGTCGAGTGGTTTTTCTGACCCAGGCGTGCATTTTGTTTTCTGCAATGCTGCACAACTAGCAGTAAGAGTATTCAGCTAATTAAAAAGTAAGCAGCTACAATGTTTAGTTGGCTTCGTTCTGCAAAACAAATGATTGAAATGATTGATGATTGATGAAAGACTGCGTATCGCCACCTATTGTAACATGATTTCAACAAAAAATCAATTACACTCCCATGTATGTAGACTGGGACAAAGACAACAGAACAATTCACCCATACAGACCCAAAAATCCATCAACCAAAAGCCTCTGCTGATCTAAACTGTTTAATACCTGTTGATCCACTAATCCTATCAATGCATGTAAATAACTGGTGTAAAATGCACTTTCATGGTCATCAGATATGACCCATTTGGACGTTTAGAGGCTCTGTAGTTACCGTGGAAACACCGTCATCTTCTACAACATTGATTCACCATAAAGCCCATGGAGTTGGATCAATGACAGCGGATGGAGACACTTGGTTCATGTTGAGTTATTGATATATTTGCTGGAAAAAGTCAGTTTTATTTCAGTTTTCTCTGTTTCTGATATAATAACCCTCAACTTTACTCTGAGCTTCAATGACAATGTACATGATCAGTACATTAAATATAGGAAAATACCTGAGTCAGTGAAACAAACACAAAATACAGAGGATAATATTGTATAATAAATGGTGGCCACTTAGGAAAGGTTCAATAAAGAGACAAATTCATTTGGGAATGGCCACAAAAGTAGCACTGGGTCTTTATGGGTTATTCAGTCAATGATATTTTCACCTGAAAAACACCCCCAGTTTTAACCCATAAAGACCCAGTGTTACTTTTGCGACTGTTCTCAATTACATTCTTTTCTGTATTTTGCATTTTTAAGTATAAATCAGGTATTTTTCTATATTTCATGTACTGATCATGTAGATGTCCATAAAAGCTCAGGTTAAAGTTGAGAGTTATTATATCAGAAAAAGAGAAAACTAAAGAAAACATGACTTTTTGAGTAAAATATATGAATATCTCTACATGATGAGTAAAGTCAGTATGGGAAAATACCAATTTTTACTGAAAAATCACAAAAATAGAGGGTAATATTATAACAAATGGTGATAAATCACTTAAGAAAGGTTAAATAAAGAGGAAAATTCACTTGGGAACTGCCACAAAAGTAGCACTGGGTCTTTATGGGTTGAGCTTCATTAAGGTGTGCATATAAACATAGTGAGTGATTTTCTGGAAACTCTCCTATTCCTTGTGTTTAGTTTGACACTTGTACAATAAAAGATCCTCATTCTCTTCTAGGATTACTGGGAGAGCGGAGAGTGGGCGATTGTTAACGCTGTGGGCACCTACAACACCAAGAAATACAACTGTTGCCATGAGATCTACCCCGATATCACCTACTACTTCATCATCCGTCGCCTCCCGTTGTTCTACACGATCAACCTCATCATCCCCTGCCTCCTCATCTCCTGCCTCACCGTCCTCGTCTTCTACCTGCCGTCAGACTGCGGCGAAAAAATCACCCTGTGCATCTCTGTCCTGCTGTCACTCACCGTCTTCCTGCTCCTCATCACAGAAATCATCCCGTCCACGTCGCTGGTCATACCGCTGATTGGAGAGTACCTGCTGTTTACCATGATTTTTGTCACCTTGTCCATCATCATCACTGTGTTTGTGCTCAACGTGCACCATCGGTCCCCGGAGACCCACACCATGCCACGGTGGGTTCGTAGGCTTTTCCTGTCGGTCATCCCACGGTGGCTATGCATGAAGCGACCCAGTGATGGAGTCAAACCTGTAAGGTAAGAAAAAAAGAAGATTCAGATTTACTTCTATCAACAGGTGTCCACTTGTCAAACAGGTGGTCCATTAGGAGGGGTAGGGGTGGAACTAGAAGAGCTGTTTGAACCCATAAAGACCCAGTGATAGTTTAGTGGCAGTTCCCAAATGAAATGTTCTCTCTATTTAACCTTTCTTAAGTGATTTATCACCATTTATCTATTTATTTATAAAGTTTACTTGATAGGGACAGTGCAAATTACATAGTATAACTTCTACCTGTTACAAACAAGCTACAGTAAACTGATGATTCACATAAAGAGATTATAGCTATTACTAGTTTCCATCTTCAGTCCCTAGACAGGCTTTTAGCAGAGAAAGAAAGAAAGAAAGAAAGAAAGAAAGAAAGAAAGAAAGAAAGAAAGAAAGAAAGAAAGAAAGAAAGAAAGAAAGAAAGAAAGAAAGAAAGAAAGAAAGAAAGAAAGAAAGAAAGAAAGAAAGAAAGAAAGAAAGAAAGAAAAAGAAAAAACATTTAAGGTTGCATAAAATGACAATGTACAATCACAGATGTAAAAAATGAAAATATACACACATACATATATATGTATATTTATTATCAATCAATCAATCAAACTTTATTTGTATAGCACTTTTCATACATGGTACATGAAGCACAAAGTGCTTCACATCAAACCCCCCACTGTCCCGCAGTTGGTACTAAAAATAAAAGCTAGACTAAAGCTAGACTAAAAAGATACGTTTGGAGTTTACTGTTAAAAATATGAACACTCACAGCGGACCTCAGATCCTCAGGTAGACTGTTCCATAGTTTGGGGCCATAAAAGCTGAATGAGGACTCTGGCAACAGTTAAGAGATAACTACCTGAGGACCTGAGGGTCCGAGAGGGCTCATATGTTAAAAGCAAATCAGATAAATAAACTGGGCTAAGACCATTAAGAGTTTTAAAAACCAATAAAAGCACTTTCAAATCAAATCAAAGTCCATTATAATATGATCCTGATTATGTAATATGATTTTATCACTTTTCACTGTAAATCATGTATTTTCCTATATTTTATTTGTTTTCTTAATTTATATGTTCATGAAAACTCAGAGTAAAGCCATAGGTTATTAGATCAAAACAGAGAAAAATGAAGAAAAAGTGACTTTTTCAGCAAAATATATCATTAACTGAACACAAACCCAGTGTTTCCATCCCGTCATTGATCCAACTCCATGGGTTTTACTGGTGAATCAATGTTGTAGAAGATGACAGTGTTTCCACAGTAACTATGGAGCCTCTGAACATCTAAATGAGTCATATCTGATGACCATGAAAAGATAAAAAACTGTATTTGATACCAATTATTTGCATGTATTGATAGGAAGTTGAATTTGCGAGGTTGTCCCAATAGTAGTGGGTGGTACTTTCAACAAATTCAATCAAAGTCCAACTGAGTATCAGTGCTCAACAGTAACTATATTGATATCTGTAACCATTTACATGTTATAATCCATCAAATTATGGACTGTTTTAAGGAAAGGCAAAGTTTTAATAATGAAAAAATTCTGCAAAAATTCAAAAATCTAAATTTTTCAAAACTGTGAACAGACTTTGTAGACATTGTCCCAAGAAAGATACATATAAAATTTCAAATGAATCCAACCGGTAGTTTCATCAGAGAAGATATTTGAAGAAATTGCTAACGAAGACGGTGCCTGTTTGAATACATCCACAATATCTCATCTTATCTTACCTTACTTTATCTTATATCTTGTCTTATCTTATACTATCTCATTTTACCTTATCTTATCTCATCTTATAGTATCTTATCTTCAGTCATTTACCACCATTTACATCATGTACAACTATTTGCAAAAATGTAAATAGTATATCTTATCTTATCTCATCTTATCTTGTCCTATCTTATCTTATCTTATCTTATCTTATCTTATCTTATCTTATCTTATCTTATCTTCAGTCATTTACCACCATTTACATCATGCACAACTATATGCAAATATATAAATAGTATATCTTATCTTATCTTATCTTATCTCATCTTATATTATCTTATATTATCTCATGTTATCTCATCTTTTATTATAGTATCTTATCTTCACTCATTTACCACCATTTACATCATGTACAACTATTTGTAAATATGCAAATAGTATATCTTATCTTATCTTATAATATCTCATCTCATCATCCACCACCGTCGTTAAATGACAAATCATCTATCATGAACCGAGCTCTACTGATATATAACTTCTGTCTCTCAGGCAACAACAGCTGACTGACAGACTCCTCTCATTCCGGACCCCAGACCCCTCCACCTGGATCACTCAGGAGTCTAATATCGACCTCCACTTCTTAGACGCAGGAAGTGAAATTCAGTCCTGCGACCTTCACGGTTATCCAAAAGCACATTTGTTAAGGTTAGGAGTTGAGATAACGAGTCACCCGAGGCGGTCCTCCTCGTCTCCAGCGACCCCTCAACGTCTTGGCTACACCCTCCTCCCACAAAGACACTCCTCCCTCACCTTGAACCGGGACCTCCCTCTGTTGGACCCCACCCCCCCGGCCTCTGCTCTGTCTCCCGCAGTCCTATCGGCCTTGGAGGGGGTCACCTACATCGCAGAACATCTCAGAGCAGAGGATGCAGACTTCTCTGTGAGTATCAGAGATCCTAAAGTTCACTTTGAGGGGTTTTCTCTCAAAATTTAATCCCTTTTTTTGGTTTCTACAGGTGAAGGAGGACTGGAAATATGTGGCCATGGTTGTCGATCGTATCTTCTTGTGGATGTTCATTATCGTGTGTCTGCTCGGGACAGTTGGACTCTTCTTACCTCCATGGCTGTCAGGGATGATTTAGAAATGACTAAGACAGGGGTGACAATTTCATTTAAATTCAGGGGTCACATTCAGCCCAATATGACCTAAAGAGGGTCAGACCAGTACGATAATAACATAATAACCTATAAATAACATTAACTCCAAACATTTCTCTATGTTTTAGAGTGAAAAAAAGTAAAATGACATGATGAAAATGTTTATAAGCTACAAACTATCTTTCAAAAAATATGAATAACTTGAACAACCAAGGACAAACTGCAATTTAATAAGAAAAATAAGTGCAATTTTAACAATAATATGCCTCAGTTTATCATTTCCACATGTGTATTGCATATTACAGATCACAGTGGATCTAGAAATACATAAAACATTAAGTAACAGGCAGAATATTGTTAAAATTACACTTATTTCTCTTTAGACATCATATTTGTTCAGGTTGTAATTCCAGTGCCATATCTAACATAAGGTAGAAAGAAAAGAAACCACAGTAATAGTATTTATTGTTTCAGTTCATCTATAAATTATAAAATGTTTGAAGAGTATTCACGTGTAGAAACCTATGGAGGAGAATTAGGGCCACTGGAAAAAAAAAAAGAAGAAAAAAGGTCCATTTAAAAAATATATATATATATATATATATATTATTATGAGAAAAAAGTCAGAATTCTGATATTTAAATCAGAATTCTGAGATTAAAATCAGAATCCTGAGGAAAAAAGTCAGAATTCTGACTTTTTTCTCAGCATAATAATAAAAAATATATATTGGACCTTTTTTTTTTTTCTCCAGTGGCCCTAATCCTCTTTCGTAAGAAACCGGATGGGTAGCATGTATAAAAGTTCAACTAAAAAATAATGTTTTTTCTTTATGCTTATTATTTTATTTTCAATGAACATGCAAATTTACAATGTCAGATTTTTGTTTTTGTTTTTTTCATTACTGTGCATCTTTCTCAAGGTGTGAGGGAAAAATAAAGAAGGGAAAGTCAGTATTTTTTACACATGAACACTTCAATTAAAAAAAAATTTTTTTTTAATTTCTTTTTTTTTACCAGGTGAAGTTTGAGTTAATAATATGCACTATATCAGCTCAGCAGTCATCAAAACAGGTTTAATTTACATTTCATTCATGGCTTTTGGTAATCCAATGTGCTGTTAAACAAAATTCACCCTTACTTTTTGTCAATTGAGTTTAATACTTAGACACAGGGGCTTTCTGCAGGTAATCTATCTGCGGAATTCAGATTAGATTCAACTTTATTGTCATTGCACTTGTAGAAGGCAGTGAAATGCAGTTAGCATCCAACCAGAAGTGCAATAAATACAGAATATACAGGGTGGGGAAGCAAAATTTACAATATTTTGAGGCAGGGAGTGAAAGACAGTGTATGAGCAATTAGTTTATTGAAAGTCATGAGAATTCATTTGCCACAAGGAAATTGACATAATAGAAAATGTTTTTATTCTATGTGTCCTCCTTCTTTCTCAATAACTGCCTTCACACGCTTCCTGAAACTTGCGCAAGTGTTCCTCAAATATTCGGGTGACAACTTCTCCCATTCTTCTTTAATAGTATCTTCCAGACTTTCTTGTAATAGTTTTGCTCATAGTCATTCTCTTCTTTCCATTATAAACAGTCTTTATGGACACTCCAACTATTTTTGAAATCTCCTTTGGTATGACGAGTGCATTCAGCAAATCACACATTCTTTGACGTTTGCTTTCCTGATTACTCATATGGACAAAAGTTTCTGAAAAGGTATGGATAATAGTGTTAGGTATGATTATGACATCAATAAATGTTTGGTTTCAAAACAATTGTGCCTGCTGAGAAAAAACAACTAAATGTTCATTGTAAATTTTGCTTCCCCACCCTGTACAGCTACAGTATGTGATAAGGCAGAACTAAGGACATAATATACTGTGGAAGTAGTATGATGTATTAGGAGCAGTTCAGGTTCTTACCAGCAGGGGGAAGCACCAGCTCACTCACTTTAATTTAAAGCCTGATCCAAGTTTTAATCCATTTTTGTGACCACTAGTATTCATATGTGTCTGCCATTTTTGCAGGATTTCTTCAATATTGTCTTCTAATTTCAAAATAAGTAAATGTTTTTTCTGTACAGATGCATATTGGATTTCATTTCCCTGTGTGACTTCTGTATAAAAAACAAAAAAACAAACAAAAAAACAGTGTTATAAATTCTGTAGAAACTGAATATTCACAAGATAAATACTCTTAAAAGAAGGTTTCCTGATTTTTTACTTCTGCTCTATAAAATATTTCTATTTATATAAATTCACTTCATCAGTTCGTCAGGTATCAGAATTGTCTTACCTGCAGTGTGCGAGAACCACTGCGCGATTGGTCAGAAATCCAAAATGGGCGGGGTTAATGCTTTTCACCTGCCCCGGAAGTAAAGAACAGCATGATTCAAAATCTGTTATGTGGATTAAAAACACTCACTGTCTTCATGAACATGAGATGGTACGCACATTAAGTAATTTTATGTGCTGTCAAAAATAAAATAAAAATAATAATGCTGGTATTTTTTTAATGCAACGTGCACAGAGGAGCTGTTTTTATTTGTTTTTTTTTTCTCCTAAGGCATTTGATCGTCACACTATATCACACACTGAGTTTATGAGGGAATGGGGCTATAAAATTTATTCCGATCTTAATTTCTACAAACATGGGTGTTGTTCTGAGTGGCTGCAGGCAAAGTAAAAGCCTTAAGACTAAATGAATTAATTAGTTAAAACTCACTGAATGAGACAAAGACGAGCAAAAGTAAAGGTTGCAGTGTAAGCAATGAACATGAATATGGTCTTACTTTTGCTGTTTTCTGCTCATAACTTGGTTGAAATGAACGAAGCGTCTGCCAACACCTAATCCATTCTTTTGTGTTACATTGAAATGATTCCCAGTGGCAACAAATGGCCCAGGGTTTAAGAGGTTCATACAAGAAATCAACATGGTAAAAAATGTGGCTGCATCATTAAGGTTGGAACAGAAATAGACCTGAATGAAAGCTAAAACTGCACCTTATCCTCTCAGATTTATCAATATGAATCCTATTTAAAATAAGCATACAGATATAAATGATGTCTATTAGGAGATACAAATTAGAGAAAGATGTACAGTAACTACAGGCAGTGAGGATCCAACTACAGAAGAGGATTAGGGCCACTGGGGGGAAAAAAAGGTCATTATATATATATTATATATATTATAATTATATATATATATCTATATATATATATATATATAATATATATATCTATACTTGGGTGTGTGTATATATATATATATATATATATATATTATATATATATAATATACACAATTCTGAGAAAATGTCAGAACTATGAGATTAATGTGAGAATTCTGAGAAAAAAAGTCCGAATTTTGAGATAAATTCTGAATTCTGAGATTAAAGTCAGCATTCTGAGAAAAATTCTTAGCAAAAAAAGTCAGAATTCAGACTTTTTTGCTAAGAATTTTTTCTCAGAAATCTGAATTCTCACAGATTAATAATAAATAAATAAATATATATACACACACACACACACACACACATATATATATATATATATATATATATCTCTATATATTATATATATAATATATATATATATATATATATATATATATATACTGGACCTCATTTTTTCCCCCAGTAGCCCTGATCCTCTTCCTTATCTAACTCATGCAAACTAACCTGACTTTTTTTTTTTTTTTTTCCATTATACAAGTGTTTAAAGTATAAACCATCTCATCATATTAGACAGCAGTGGTGGCAGATGAAAACATTCTGTTATGTCAGTCAGCTGTTTTCATGAGTACTTGGACGAATTGTGGGACAGAATTCCATTCTATTCTCTGCTAAACAAAGTACTGAAGCTCCTTTCCTTCGCATGTAGACAATTCACACATCTCATCACGGCTGACAGTTATTCCATGCATTAATGTCTGAAAAATTAACATTTTCTCTTGTGTTTATGCCTTTTATCCACATGAAAAATCTCCAGTTTAGGTCACTGAAAATGATGACTTGTAAACAGTCCAGCTAAAGTTGAGACTTTAGAAAACTTTTATGGCACCAAATGTCAAAGAACTGCATCAACATCATGTGTGCGACCATTGTTTATCCTAACACTAACCCCATAACGGTGTTTTAGTGTATTTATGCAGGTTTTTATAGATGAAAACAATGGTGTGTATGATGTTATCACTGAAAATATCAATTTCTATTAATACATACATACATAGTACGTGTATACATGACATTAGATACTTTAGATTATTTCACAGTTATGAACCTTCCTCCACAAAAACAACTATTCAGACACATTTTTTTAGTCCCCTAGTGCTCAACTTCCTGTTTAGCCCCATTCTCCAGCTACAAAATCCAACCCTGAATCAAATCCAGTTCATGACGTTGACTGTAAAAAATGTTTGCATTGGTAAAAACAATCCCAATACAGTTGTTTGGCTCTGAAAATACATAAATACATACATACATACATACATACAGACTGTAACACTTACATAATTGTAGAAAGGCTATTTACTGAAAATATTTGGACTTTTCATTTATGTAACTCAAAAAATGCCTTGAGCCATTTTATTTCTAAGAATGTTAATTAGATTATCATTAAATTACTATAACATGGTGACGAGACATAACTGATGTGTAACTGAGTCAAGTGAAGTTGAAATTTGATAGAAACATAACAAATACATTCCAGTAAAGAGGTCCTGGGTAGGCTACATTCTTTTTGTCTTTTTTTGTTGTTCTGTCCTGTTTTGACACTTAAATCACACAGTAAAGCAAATCAACTACCAGGACCTGAAAGTAGGAGTCCTGAAAAAAAAGGAACAAAAGCACTCCCAGTAGTTTTTATGACACTTTTATGGCTGCAAAACCCAACCAGCCTGTTTTAACCTCCTAAGACTCAGCTATGGGTTTTCTGTCCACATTTGTGGACAAGAGTTTCACAACTTTATCCCAAAAAAAAAGAAAAGAAAACTTTCTGCCACAAAGGCCATTCCATAAAAATTTTAAAAACTGGATCTGAAAAAACTGTTGCATCATGATGTTTCCAATATAGGCACTTATTTAATAAAAACAAAAAAAAGCTTGGATTTGGCTGACATGTCCTGGGTCTCAGAAGGTTCATGAAATAGGGTCCTGAAAGGATGTGTGGTTTTATGGAGCAAATTGGGACAAAGTAATTTTTTTTTACTAGTCATTCATTCACGCTGAATTTATTTCCAAGAAATGAGGTCAGCAAAAAAAAAAAAAAAACATTCATGAGAAAAATGTAGTGATTCAGATCATCACTCTGAACTTTCACATTACTTCCAGAAACAGTTTTACAAGTGAAAAATAATTTCTTAATTCCACTTTGTTCCTTCTTCAACTAATTTGTTATTAGAAACTCATAGAACTCTCTATTAATTTGTCTTCAGATGTGTAGAGAGATTTTCTTTCAGGGGAGATTAAATTTGATCAACTTTTTCTTTATATTAATTAATTTTTAAATAGATCACTGATGTGTAATTTGTTATCTATTAAACCAGGGGTGTCAAACTCGTTTTAGTTCAGGGGCCACATTCAGCCTGATTTGATCTGCACTGGGCCAGACCAGAAAAATAATAACAGAATAACCTATAAATAATGACAACTCCAAATTTTTGTCTCTGTTTTAATGTAAAAAAAAAACCCATTAAATTATGAAAATACTTACTTTTATAAACTATCAAAAAAAAAAAAAAAACCTGAAAAAACTGAGATTTAAATTAAAAAACGTAAGAAAATTTAGCGCAATTTTAACAATATTATTCCATCCATCCATCCATTCTCTTCCGCTTATCCGGGGCCGGGTCGCGGGGGTAACAGTCTAAGCAGGGATGCCCAGACTTCCCTCTCCCCAGACACCTCCTCCAGCTCTTCCGGGGGGATCCCGAGGCGTTCCCAGGCCAGCCGAGAGACATAGTCTCTCCAACGTGTCCTGGGTCTTCCCCGAGGTCTCCTCCCGGTGGGACATGCCCGGAACACCTCCCAGGGAGGCGTCCAGGAGGCATCCGAAACAGATGCCCGAGCCACCTCAGCTGGCCCCTCTCGACGCGGAGGAGCAGCGGCTCTACTCCGAGCTCCTCCCTGGTGACTGAGCTCCTCACCCTATCCCTAAGGGTGCGCCCAGCCACCCGACGGAGGAAACTCATTTCGACCGCTTGTATCCGGGATCTTGTCCTTTCGGTCATGACCCAAAGCTCATGACCATAGGTGAGGGTAGGAACGTAGATTGAATATTATTCCTCCACTTCTCATTTGTCCATGTGCATTATGGATCAGATCTACAAAGACCCTAAACACTGAAGAACAGGCAGAAAAATTGTTAAAATTGTGCTGAATTTTCTTCAGACATTTCAGGTTGTTCATATTTGTTCAGGTTATTCATATTTTAATGTTACAGGATAGTTTGTAAATGTAAATATTTTCATAATTTAATGTTATTTTTTGCACTAAAACAAAGACAAAAAATGTAAATTGTTAATTATAGATTTTTTTTTGGCTTAATTGAAGATTTTTTTACTTAATTGAAGATTTTTTGATGATTGATCTGATTTTTTTTGTGTGTTCGTTCATATTATACATTAAATGCAACTTCTATCAGTTTTGAGTCTGAACTGAATGCGATCCTGAAGTGACCCGCATGCGCAAAAGAGGTCCTGACGTAATACATGACCACGCAGACATGCACTGTGTTTACGAAAGTAAATATGTTTTTCCCACCACTTCTCCTGGGATGCAGAATTGTGACATTTGTCGCATTTCAGTGATGTAAAGGTCGGATAAATGTGACCTGGCCGTTCAAACTGAAGTCACATTGCAAAATATTGGATACGTACGATTTAGGATCACATATGAAAGTGGCCTGGGTCAGATTTGAAAAAATCCAGTTTGTGCTGTTCAAACTGTCTTTAACAGATCAAATACAGGTCACATATGGGCAAAAAAATCAGATTTGGGCCACATTTGCCTGCAGTCTGACCGCAGCATTAGTTCGGAGCAGGGACACTTTGCTTCTTCTCCCCCCTCTTGTGTTTCCATGTTGTGCCGTCACGTGACTCAGCTGTGCAACGTAAACAAAAAAGCCACCGGCTCAGGTGTCCCGCCCACCAGCACACGCACAACGCATGCACAGACTGAGACACAGAGCAGAAGGATGGCATGGAAGAGCAGCGCCATGTGGGTATATTTTATTTTCAGGCCAAAAATGAAACAACAGCAAGCTGAATAATTTGTAAAAAGGCTATAAGGTACAGATCCTTTAGATTTAATTTTTGTATTGCAGTTTCTGAACACTACCTGAAAAAATTATTTGTTTTAATTTGGTTTCTCGTGATCATTCTGTGCACGTTATTAATTTACGAAAAAAACATTCCAGCCATGACAATATATGGGGAAAAACTGTTTTGTAACTGTTCTATTGTTTCTGAAAAAAACTTATTTTGATAATAAAGTATTTTCTGTTTACTTATAAACTATGCCCTAATTCTGTCCTGGGTTTTAATTATTTAATAATAAGAAAGGAAACACCACTAAACACTTAAAGGTCATGAAAATGAATTGAGATTTATCAATTCGATTATGCATCCACCTTAATTCTTGAAACGTATCAGTATCGGTATCGATACTGGTGATACTGGCCCTTTGTTTATTTGGTATCAGATCGATACCAAAATATGCAATATCTTACGCCACTACTGCAAATCTGAACTGTCTTAAGAAAAATATGTGCAATTTTAATAATATTATGCCTCAGCTTCTCATTTACACATGTGCATTACAACTTACAGATCACAGTGGAGCTACAAAGACACAAAACATTTAGTAACAGCTGTAATATTGTGAAAAATTTGGAGATTGGAGTTTGAAACAAAAATGAATTTGACACCTTTGATGATTAGTTAGAAAGTTTGGTGTTGAAATGGTTCAATGGCAGCTCACTGCTCCTACAGTACTATGAGCTAAAGCTAATGCTGACGCTAGGTGCTGTGTATGTGTATTATGGGTAAAATGCATAGACTGAATGGCCCTACAGAGAGAAAAAAGCATGTTAACCTTTAACCTTTATATGTTATTAGCTGATTCAAGGCACCGTTTACTGAAATACTGCACTCTTCGGCTGTCAATAGGCTACATCAATGAAATAAAATTTACAAAAATACAAATAAAGTTAAGAATGAATATAAGAAGTGGGCGCATGCAACTGTGATGGATTTTGGACTACGCGTCTTGGCCGTGACTCAACCATTTTTGGACAAAAGGACATACATTGGTCATGTGTGAGCTAATTCTAAATGCTAGCTTGCTGTCTACCTACAATAATAAACTTCATAATATTTGTGTCTTGTTTGTCTAACCTATAAAACATAGAAAAATAGTCATGTTCTCTGTCAAAATGTTTTACTTGACCTAATTTTTTTCTAATATGGAGCAAAAATTTAAAGGTAAGTCAGATCACTTAAGAGTCAAAAAAAAAAAAAAAAAAAACACAACCAAAAAATTTTTTTAAAATATGTAAATCAGTGTAAATCAATGGGAGTTAGGGAGTTTTGGAAGTAGCATCTAGTGGTCATCCATGGCTTTACACCTTAATATACTTCTACATTTACTTCGGGGTCGCTGTCCTCGTCCGTGTATCAAATACCATTTTTCTATTCAACTGAATGCTCACATTATTTTACCTTCGTCAGTCTTTGAGAACACCAACACGCCTCACATTGTTTTAAGGCAGCTGTTGACATTTCTTAATTTGACATGCATCCACTCACAAGATCATGCACTCAGAATAGATCAAGAAGTTTATTCACCGTTTACTTTGCAATGTATTCATAACCAGAGTACTGAAGAACAGTACAATTCAACATTTCTTGCGTGTATAACGAAGACAAACTTATGATTTCATTCGTATTAAGTCATTTACTACGCTGCCAAAAATGGAACAAGAAACATACAAAGTCCCGTTTTTCTTTAAAAACTCGTTAATGTCACAGACACAATCATCTGTGTTGTTTGAGAGGCTGTGGGCAAAGAAGAGACATTAATTGTAAAAATGCAATGTGATGTTGCTTGCAGTGATTAATCCAAATATACACGGTTAATGTTGTGGAGCACTGTGAGAATATGCAGAGATGTGTTTACTGACCCTGCCGACCTCAAACTACATGTTCAAGAATAGGATAAGGCAAGTGAAGGGAGATGTCTGCAAAAATCAGGTCTGATAAGAATGCACTAACACAAATAATCTGAATAATAACGATTGTACAAGAGGAAACCAAAAGTAAATGAGCTGCTATAGACCCCAATGTTAAAATATCCAACGTTACAGCAGAATTCATGTGTAAGCTGTAGCATAAAAACAGTTTCAGGCCAAAAATTGTGACTTGTCAGGAGTTAAACCTTCCAACTTTGACTTGAATTGCACCATTTTCATTGCAGCACCAGTTCTGGTGAGCAGGATGTAACTAAGAAGAACATCAGAAGAGCTGTCATGCTAAGGCTTCATAATGTTTACCAGTGCTTTATTACAATACCCTCCCTGTTAGCATAATTTAGCTTCATCAAAGTGTGATCACATCACAACCTTGTGGTCCCTTTGTTTTAGCTGAGTGGAGTCGAGTGGGAGAAGAAGCTCCGTTCCCACAATCCACTCCAATTTTGTCACAACAATCAGGTGATCTCTGTGGTGGCCTTTAGCATCTTATCCACAGGCTAGAAAATTATGACACCATGTGATAACATTTAAAACAAACACAGTGATAAGATGAACTTTGACTAAATATTAGAACGCTGAGTCAAAGTAGGAAAACTGATCCCATTACTTCATGTAACTCAAGTTAAAGCTAATATACACAATATATTTTCCTTACTGAGGAAACAGATGAATTTAACAATCTTTAGCTTCATTGGCTAATGCTGCTATACATTTTTACACTGCATTATTTGGTCTTTTAGCTAGCCGGCTAATTAGGCCAGCTAACTTAATTTGGTGCTAACATATCATACACATTTGCATAATATAATATTTAGTACATATTCCTCACTGGGGAAACAGATGAATTTGTAATATTTCTCTGCTAGTTTGACAGTCTTTAGCTTCACTGGCTAATGTTAGTATTATTTTGGTCATTTAGCTAGCCGGCGAATTAGGCCAGCTAAGGCTAATTTGGTGCTAATATATCACACACATTTGCACACTATAATATTTAGTTTTTATATTCCTCGCTGGGGAAACAGATGAATTTGTCATATTTCTCTGCTAGTTTGACAGTCTTTAGCTTCACTGGCTGTTAGTATTATTTTGGTCTGTTAGTTACCGGCTAATTAGGCCAGCTAATGCTAATACATCACATACATTTACATACTATAATACTGTGTTACATTATCACATTTACAGTTTTACATACAGTAATAAATATTAACACATACATTACTACATCACTATTGTAATTATGTATGCGTTAATATTTATTAAGTAGCTGTATTTGGTTCTTGCATGTGTAAATACAAGTGTTTAAAGGAAGTTAGGGGTAGCATGAGCACAGGCATATTCTGTTTTTTCTTGGACCGCGATATCTTTTTCATCTCTCATTGAGTAAAATGGAAAAATATCTAAATATGAATCAATGAATTTCATTAGAAGGCAAAAAGCTTGAATGTAAAACAGTTTATATGGCATAATTTCATCGGAACTGAATTAATTTTTATAGTAGTAACTGTGTCACAACAGACAATTTAGAGGCATGAGAATATTGACCAAAGCATTTTATTTTCAGTCCTTTATTTATTTTGTTTAAAACAAATTATACATGCATTGATTTTTCAAGAGTGTACTTTGAACACTTACTTAACTCCTGCCACCTTAAATTAGAGCATAACCTTTACCATACCAATAGTTATCCTGCATGTACTTGTAGATTTATTAAAATTTTGCATCTTTTACACACATTTCTGAAAAAAACACCACCTGTCCCATCAACTATCCTTGAATAAGAAGTACCCACCAAATAAACAAGCTGGTCAGAAGTTACAGATTGTTGGGAAATGATTTACAATGTAGGATTAAATAGGAACAACTGGACTGATACGTAAAACACATATACTGACTTTAAAAGTGTATGTGTATGTACAGTACAGAGACATTAGGCCTCAATGACTCAGAACATTAAAATATTAAAAAACAGACGAGGCTGACAAATATTAAGACTAAAACGACATGTACATTTGAAGACCAGCTGTTTATTAGTCCATCCTATTTACGATAAAGCAGGTTTTTCCTTTTGCTGTACATGGAACTGAGACAAAACACAGCATCAGTAACCACAGTGGGCAGAAAGGGGAAGAGCTTGAAGAAAAACATGTCCGCGAAAGACACCAGTAGGTATCTGTGTTTGGGCTGGGCTGATGTGATGGCGTGCAGCATGGCGTTGATGACCAGGCTGGCGTTACTGAAACCCGCTTTGCATGTTGACAGGAAGTAGTTGTTGGCCAGCTCTATGTACTGCCGGTTGAAGATTTGCTTGCGTTCCTCGTCTAATTTGTTCCATATATCCGAGCTCGTCTTCATCTTCAGGATGTTGGTGGCTTGGCCAAAGTTGCCTGGTTGGATGATACTCACCTTGGAAAAAAAAAAAAAAAAAGGCCAGTAAGGGTCAGTAAGTTAATGACAAAGTCATGAAGGCACATTAGCATTATCTTGACATCTGTCAATCACCTGTATTTATATCATCAGATAACTTATCAAACTCAAACTGGCCTACCATTGATTTCATCTCAATTCAGCTGAATGAAATCCAGCTAAAAAGAGACAAGTCATTAGGATCCATTTATTGTACATGCACTTTAACCCATAAAGACCCAGAGCTACTTTTATGACTGTTCTCAAATTCATTCGTCTATAAATTTAACCTTTCTTTTAACTGATTTATCACCAATCCCCTGTATTTTGCATTTTTTCAGTGAAAATCATGTACATTCCCATATTTGATTTACTGATCATGTAAAGGCTCAGATTAAAGTTGAGAGTTATTATAAATACAAATAGAGACAACTGGAGAAAAAGTAAAACATAGTAAAAAAAAAAAAAAAAAAAAAAAAAAAATATATATATATATATATATATATATATATATATATATATATATATATATCATTAACTGAACATAAAAACAAGTGTGTCTATCTACTGTCATTAATCAAACTCCATGGGTTTTACTGGTGAATTAATACTGTAGAAGATGACAGTGTTTCCACATCGACTATGGAGCCTCTGAATGTCCAAAAAAAGACACATGTGATGCTGCTGAAAAGCTGAAAAACTGCATTTTAAAAGAATTATTTTCATGTAGTGATAGGGTTAGTGGATCAACAGGTATTAAACATTTTAGATCAGTAGATACTATGGGTTGCCAGTGGATATTTGGGTCTTTATGGGTTAAAATTTTGGTTTGGTCCAAATCCCATTGACCAACATGGAGTAGACAGCCTTTATGATATATACTAAAGCATCTCCTAGGGGGCGATGGAGGCATTTTTCTTCACTTGTGTGGATGGTTGGAAGACAGAATCAGATGAAGGAACATTCCATGTCCTACAGGGCTGCGATTGGGTCATTAGTTTCTATTACATTGAAATACGTACTAATATTTAAACTAGTGTAACATGGTAATTGCAGTTAGCATCTGTCTTTAACACACCACATCTTAATGAAGCAGCACAAAACAAAAATATACAGGGACATTTACATACATCCATGAATCCCTGGACCCTTTAAAGTCATTAAAAAGTGGGTCAATGAGCCATTTCCCGTCATGTTCCATCTGTGGGTTTAATTTGACTGATGGGAAGCAAAGATTAACAATGCTACAGCAGTAAAACTAATGTTTTTATCTGTATTCACATCACATTTTATACTGATTAGACAGCTGATACAAGCAACACAAATGAAATGGGACTGATCTGACCGAGGTAAACAAGCCTTAGCATCTAGTATCTTGGCCCCATTTACCGTTGAAGATTGTGATCATCTTTTGCGACCACAGACTTCCCACACTGTTCCTTCAGGCCCAAATTGAACATAATTTGTAGATTGTGTGGACTTAACCGTACCTTCACACCAAAACTGGCCATTTCAACCCTTAAGCAATCCGCAAAAGCCTCCAGTCCTCTTTTGGACACGCTGTAGGCCCCATGTTCAGGCAGTTGAAGAAGGCGAAGATACTAGACACGTAGATCATCCGTCCTGTGGAAGGAAGGCGGGAATGTGACAAGAGTAGAGCATGAATGTGAGGGTCTCATCAGGCTTCGGCTCTGAGTTTACCTCTGGCAGCTCGAACCAGAGGGAGGAAGGCGATGGAGGTCCTGATGGAGCCGAACAGGTTGACGTCTAGCATGTGGTGGAAGTCTTCAATGGTGCTCCATTCGATTTCAGCCCAGTCTGAAATGCCGGCATTGTTCACAACTGCCCACAGACCTGGCAAAGGTCAAAGGTTAAACATACTGTATTACTGTCCAGAAGGAAAATGTGTACAGATGAATTCTTATACATGTGTGTTTATGTGGTTTTAGCTGGTGTAGAGGCGAATTTTTCTAAAAGAATCCTTGAACACGATACAGGAGCACATTAGACTCAACATCTTGTAAACATTAAATCTCAATGTCATCGTTATGGGAAAATATGTCTCTATGTTCCTGCGTGTTCAGAAGGGATGAGGATGAAGTTTGTATTTTTCTGTACTGGCTTTTTGTATGTTGCCGCTGTTAACTGTGAAATTTCCCCACAGTGGGATAATAAAGTCATATCGCATCTTATTCGAGCATATCGTTTACTACATAGCATCATATTTTTGGCCAAATTGTGATATCTGCCTATATTTACTGTCCAAACACTGCTGCTTCATTTTAGATATCACAATTTGGCCAGAAAAATGACTTTGGCAATAGTTTCCATAGTTCGATATTAATAGACACAGAATATTTTTACTAGAAGAAGTATGTTTATAAAATTTAGGCTTACTAAATCGTACCTTTTGTCGTCAATAGCCAATATATGTATAAGAATCAGAATAAGAATATTTTATTAATCCCATGGTAAATTATTGAGAGAGAGAGAGAGAAAAAGAGGGAGCGAGAGAGAGATATTTACTTATTTAAACAGAACATTACTGTAAAAAAATCAAAATCCTACCAAGTGTATTTTTCTCATTTCTTGTCAAAATATCTCCTCACACGTAAAATAAGGCATGATCACCTGAAGAGTAACTTTCCAGTGAGATATGACAACTTATTTTATATTTTATACTTTATAGATCTTGAAAATCTTATTTCAAGAAATCTTACAAGATAATTTTCACTTGTCCCATTGGCAGATGGGATTGGCCATAAGTGAACCAAAAAAAGAAAAACAAATGTCACACAACGTACAGCTATTTCATTGTGTATTTTTAAACAGTACTTTATGTCTGAAAAGGAGTTGGAAGAAACTGAGCTTTATATCGTCCAACCCCAATCTTACATGACTTGTCTCATCAGCTCATGTATACAGTCCATACATCTAAATACACGGCAAAAAAGGGGTGTCTAAAAACAACTTTAAAAACACTAAATCTGAGGAAAAAGGTACTCAATCACAATCAAAATCACCTCAAGAGTTAGCAATGGCAGATTTTTTTGCTTGAAGGAAGTGAAAAGTGAAAATTATCTTGGTAAGATTTCTTGAAATAAGATTTTCAAGATCTATTGTCTAAAAATCACTTCTTAAATCTGACTGAAAAGTTACTCTTGAGGTGATTATGTCTCATCTTAAGTGTGATGAGATATTTGGACTAGAAATGAGAAAAATACACTTGATAAGAATTTTTGCAGTGTAACCACTACACCACACCTACTCCTGACTACATAGCAAAAAAAAACGGGTGTCTAAAAGCAAGATTAAAAACACTAAATCTGAGGAAAAGGGTACTCAGAATAAGTGAAATATCTGTCCATGCAGCAAGATCATTTCACTTGACATGATTTCTTGAATTAAGATTGTTAAATCTAGAAATAAGCATATCTACAGATGTATGAACACTTAAAATAAGAAACTAACTCCTAAAACAAGATCATTTATCCAACACTTCTAAATCTAAGTTGTTTTTTTAAATCTAGGTAAGAACTAAATAATTTGCAGTGTAAATATAAACCAAATATACACATTAAACACACACTTAGAACAGCAATTTGTACTATAAGAACTACAATACATGCAATATTTGACCTAATATCACCAAAATCAGTCCAGTATGTGTTTTAGTGTTGACTTTTTTTGACTCTTTCTTTTTGTTTTTGAGTCTGAACACAATATTTGACTGCTTTACCTTTCTCTGGCAGGTTGTTTTGGACCGTCGTCTTGGCCTGTCGTACGTCTTCATCATTTGTGACGTCCAGCTTGAGGATTTTCAGATTACTGGAGCTCTTCCCGGCCAGACTCTGAGCCCCGGCCCCTTCTGGATACAAACACCCGGCGAACACCACGAAGCCTTTCAGGTCCAGGCTCAGAGCCAGCTGGTGTCCGAAGCCGCTGTCGCAGCCCGTTATCAGCACGCCGTAACCATGGCAACCCTGCAAAGGTCCACGGTGCTGATGGGAGAAGAGCTTGACGAGGTAGAAGAGCAGGATGGCGATGATGGGGATGACACCGATGATCGGGCCGATGACTGATATGGTAATCATGCTGGTGTGTGTCTGCGGACTGAGGAGCATTCACAAACTAAAGGCCTTTATAAACATTTCCCAACGTTCCAGCAGATAAGAACGCACTTTGGTCTGTCTTCAGATGTGTGAGGCTCAATTTCACACAGTTGAGTCAGCTTTCATGTGACCTGAAAGACACCTCTGTTGTCCAAGAAAAAACCCCAACACCAAATTTTCTTTTTCTGTTCTGCTTTCTTTTCTTTTCTTTGGCTTTATATCCTTGGATAACTTCATTTCTGTGAATGATGACCCTTATCAATACAAGTCAGAATAAATCCACTATTTGTTAGAGCTCAGAGTTGGGGTTTAGCTTTAAAAAAACATTTTCATTTCATTTTTTTCAGATTTTTTCAGGAATCACAATTCGGGGTAGAACCACACAATCTGTTCAACTGACGTCACAAGGACATGATTTAGGCAAAAACAACTTTTTGTTAATAGAAATTATCTGCGTCAGAGATAAAATGTCCTAAACGTTACATGTTTTAATAAGATTAGTTGGAAAACAAATGACAAAAGCACTGGTTTGCTGATGTTTTCAAGGTATATGATATAAATTAAGATATGTTAGTTTATGTACATTTATACAATAGATTTATAAATGTTGCACTGATAGAACCTGTAAAGTGAATGTATCGTCATGTGCAGACAGTGTTTTGAAGCAGATCTAGTAGCTCTGACACATTTCTTTTGAGTTAAACCCATTCTCTCGTTCATTCTCGAATTTCACATTTTGACTGTATCTTGGACTTCAGCCAACCAATTTTTATGACTTGATTTTTCTTTATCAGTGACTCACACGTGGTAAAATTTCACTACTTTTATTCTGGAAGCATTTTACCTCGTAGAACAGTGTTATTTTACAAAGGTGATAATATGTATGTATTAGATTTCATTTCATAGAGGACGTCTTCTAGTTTCTGTATCCGACATGTAACTGAAACCCAGTCGAGACTACATCACTTTAAGAGATTTTACAAAATAATTCTCAATCTAAATCTAAACAGTGGCATTTAAACTTTCCCAGATTTATTACACGATAAAAATCAGGGGATGAGTCGTAAATAAATCCCAGTTTGTCGTATCAGAAAGAACTAAACACTACTTCAGTGCCATTTATGGAGTTTAAAGACGGTCCATCCAAACAATCTATTATTAAGATTCACATTTTTTATCAAATTCATGCTGTATTTTAACATTGCCCCCTCAGGCTTGTACTGTAGGCACTAGGCATGATGGGTAATCACTAAATCCACCTCTGTTCAGGGCCAATCTGGACTCATCAGACCATATTTTACATTGAAACACATTCTAATTTTTGTTCTCTATTAAACGTCTATTAAACGACTGTTGAAGAAATAAGAAGCTCCTCACTGCATCAGATAAAGCATTAAAGAACTGAAACAGCTTTAATAATTATCCAGTGGAAGCCTTTTTGTACCAGATTATGTATATTTTCTGTATATTTAATTTAATTCATGGTTCTATTATAGATCAGGTTATGACAGTCCTGTATAAATTAACTAAATCTATTCACAAATGTAATGTACTACATAGGATGTTGTAAGTTTTAGGACATATCAGCATATTATTAGAATATTTGTAAGATTATTATCGCTACAAACTAATGTCTCCGGAAAGATTTACACACCAGAATGACCCATTTCTTGATTATATTACATTATGGTTATTAATCTGTATGGATGCTTAATAATACACCCTTCTCTTACCTGCATGTTTACTACTACATCCAAATTAATGTTATAATTAACAAAAATCTCGTGGTAATTACATTTACATTTCTAAACCATCATATGAGCTTATGAAAGTAACTGAAAATTACATACTGTCCGTTTCAGCAAAGATTGATGTGTTGAATCTTAAATTGGGGATTTTTTCCCCATGTATGAATAGGGTGCATTTAGATATGAACAAGCATGTAAAAAATTAAAATCAGAATAATGGATTCATTATACAGAACACTGGTGCATTATATACAAAAACACAGGGGAAAAAAAGTTCAGCTGTATCAAGATAGTGTTGGTGTGAAGGTCTGGGGTAGAACGAAAGGAAATGAACAAAAACACTTACAAACTAGTGTTCAGAGAACGCAAACCTCCGGCAAGCACCCCAAACGGTGTGCATGTGTGGATCGACCGTTTCTTTCTAAATTAAACAGTTTCAAGGTTGTTCCATACAGCAGAAAAATTGCAGTCAAACATGGTAAGACTAAAATAACAAAAGTCAACAGAGCGTAGCGGAAGAGAAATAGAGCGGAACAATATTTCGTACAAAGTTGAAGCTTGGTACCAGTCATGTGTATGTCAAACTATATTAAATTCCAATCAGTATTTGTTGAGTTATAATGAAGAATGTGTCGTAAAGGGGATTTTCAGTGTTAAATTGAAATGTCCACAGAGTCCACATTCCACAGTGGATGTGGACAATTTTGAGCCAGATACAAGATATTGTTCTACAATACGGGTGGATCAAACTGGAGGCTAATCAGAGTCCTTTTGAATTTTTTATGAATCTTCCAAAATTGCTCAGTGATAAGAGACAGGAAAATTTGAGATTTTGCAACCTTGCTGTGACCTTGAACTTTGGCCTACTTGGCCCAAAATTGAATGGGTTGGTCCCAGGGCCTAGGCCTATCTGTGGGTACAATTTGGTAAAGATGGTTGTAATAGTTTTCCCGTAAAGTTGCTAACAAACAAACAAACAAACAAACAAACAAACAAACAAACAAACAAACACACAAAGCAAAGTGATCATCATACCACCTGGTGGAGGTAATAAGGGTTCTAAAAGGTGATTTGGGTAGAAATCCTCACCATCTATGAAATCTTTTAAAAGTAAAAGATTTAAGACAGAAACTAAAAAGACCTTAAACTCACAAAACCAAAGATTAAGTAGAAATAAAATTAACTTTTGGAAAAATACAAAAATAAATCAGAATAAAATGCTGTTTTTTTGTTTTAAGGGTAATAAGGGGAGATCAAAAATGGTAGCACGGATTCCTCAGAGTTCACAACCAATACCCCCCTCATATCCACACCCACTCAGGACAATGAGCCTCAGCTGTGGTGGAAACAACAGCTGAATCCACTCACACCTGATCCACAGAACCTGAAGGAAGGATCGCCTGGAACTCTAGATTCATTCATGTTGGTGTGACGGAGCACCCCCTTTGCTGGGTGCAGACAGTGCACACTCACACTCACACACACACACACACACACACACACACACAGTTTCCTGTAGTTCGTACAAGGGTGCACACTTGACTGTTCTGCACACCAACATACGCACACATTCAACACGTCCATGCTTGACACTCACCACACACTCTGCTTCCTGCAGATTGACGCTGAGTCGCCCAAACAGGGGCGTAGCTAGTGCCCCGTCTAATAAAGGGGGCGCCGGGCGGGAAAATGGTCACCTGACCATTTAGTTGGTGGTTTTCACTAATTATGTTTATTTCTCTCTGGTAGAGAGTGATTTGTGATAAATATAGAGTGGAAATGTTAAAGAGGGTATTTTTCTTTATCTCCCTTGTGTTCTGATGTGTCATCTTCTTGTGATTTTCTGAGGAAAAATCATGTTTCAATAATTGATTGCTGTGGGTCATGCCCAGTGGGAGGAGCTTTTCCATATATATGTCGGCCATTTTGGCTTTGTTGTGAGAGTGACATAGAGCTGACGGCACATTGTAGGTGTTTGTCAGTCTACAAAGAGGTTTTGACTTTTCTTTTCCTTTTTCTGTTAACTCATGTAAATAGCTGTCACTGGAATAAAAAAGCCTTAAAAGGAAGACCTTCATCTTTTTGTTTTTCTTCAACTAGCCATATTATTGAGTTTACAAACAGAGCCCTGCTACAGTTTGGCTTTCAGAGGTAGTTTAATATAATACCGGGTTTCTGCAGGTATCAGCAAATCTAATTTAATGCTTCTTAGTGCCACTTTAAACAAATTTAATACTAATGTCCAACTGCAGATACAGTTTTATATATAGTTTTACGACGGTTTATCATCGACAGGCTTTAACCAGGTTCTGAATAGTTCCTCCTTCAATCACTTCTGCTGAAACTTGCATTTTCCCATTTTTCCAATATTTCCTAATATTCCCTCTGCTCTTTCCCCACAGCATGAGCATGCTCACAGCACACTGCATTCCAAACATGCGGTGTTGTGACTTCATGTATTGGCCGTAAACAGTAGGCAATTGAAGGTTTCGGCCAATCAATCATCACACTATACTGCCGATCAAAATTATTAAATGTTTATATTAATCAAAATAAATCGTGAACAATTTTTTTTGTTTTTCCATCAAGTGCATTTAATTTTTTAATGCCTCTGGACATTGAATTTAATGCTTTTTAATGCCATTTAAGGCCTTAATTTTCACAAAATCTATTTAATGATTTTTAATGCTTTTTAGTGACTCTGTAATAATATATCTGTTAAATAATAGGATTTAATATATGTTAAATCCACCTCAGGGCAAAACAATTAAAGGGAAACAAATTCAGTCTCATAGTTCACTAATAATACATTTGGAACTCTGATCAGTAATTAGTGTTAACTTATTAAATCTGACCAAAATCATTATTGATAGAATGTAGAAGTAGATTTGGAGTTCTGTAACGTACACAATGGTTCATTCATGCCGTTTAGAGCAGAGGTGTCAAACACATGGTCCGTGGGCCAAAAGCGGCCAACCACAGGGTGCAATCCGGTCTATGGGATGGATTTGTGAAATGTAAAAATTACACTGAAGATATTAACAATCAAGGATGTTAAAATCATTTTAGTTCAGGGGTCACACACAGACCAATATAATCTAACACTACTATAAGAACCTCTATATAATAGTAACATTTTTTTTGTCTTTATTTGTGCAAAAACTACAATTAAACAATGAGAATGTTTACATGTACAAACTATCCTTTAGAAAAATGTAAAGATGAACAACCAGAAATTTTTAAAGAAAAGAAGTGCAATTTTAACAACATTATGCCTCAGTTTATCATTTACATGTGTGTATTATAACTTAAAGATCACAGTGGATCTAAAAAATACACAGAACATTTAGAAACGGGCTAAATTTTGTTAAAATTGCAGAAGAAATTTCATGTTATTCATATTTATTCAGGTTATTCACATTTTTTTGTGAAAGAATAGTTTGCAAACGTAAATATTTTATAATTTTACTTTTTCACACTAAAACAGGTATTATGATAGCATTTTACTGGTCTGACCCACATGAGATCATCTTGTTCTATATGCTCTAATGTGTTTAGTATTGCTTCAAAATATGTGAAAATATTTATATTTCCTTTTTTTTTTTTTTTAGTTTTCAACCCATTATTTGTCATTTATTTAGCATCATCATTAATCATCCACTTGTAAAACCTCCTTTAAAAAAATGCCTCCCATATTTATTTCATCATCATAAATTTGTCACATATATGAACATTAAAACTGAAGAACAGACAGAAAAATAAAAAGCAAAACAGACCAACAGTGACTGCTTCAGTGCTGAATAAACATGAAAATAATAAGTCATAAATTGACTTGTTGTGAGATTGCGATCAGCAGTGACACACAGATTCATTAGACGACAGATACATCGAAAAGATATTGGAGATGTGCCCGTTCTAAATAGCGTACAATGTGGTTTTACAGTGTGTGGTGTTTGACTAGGGAGCACAGACCGAGGAGGTGAGGAACTACGACCCCTGGTGGTCAACATGGAGAACTGCAGGTACATGTGAAAGCTTAAACTTCTCATCTTCTGAAGTTTGTCGGTGTTGTCTGATCTCTAAAAGTGATCTCAACCATAAGCTGTAAAATCAACCTGCATAGAAAAAGAATATATATTTAATTCTTCATACAGAAGATGCATCAAATCAATTCAGTCAAAGCTTAATTTGCATTTTTTTTTTTTTTTTTACACAGATCTACAGTATTTTCATTAATGTTTAATGTTAATTTCTTTAAAATACTTTTCACTGGGATTTTTTTTTTTTTTAAGTTTTGTAATTTTGAGAATAAAGAACGTCAAATATTAGAGCCAAGTACAGAAATAAAAGTTAAACCAGAAGAGGAAGATTTTATGCATTTTTTTTTTGCATTTTAAGAATAAAGTCAGAATGTTGATATTAAAGTGAAGACATTGAAATTGATTCAAATGTAGTTGTAATTCAGTTTTATTCTTAGCGTTCAATTAATTTATTCTGAAAATTAAAAAATAAACTCTAATTTATTTTATTTTTTATATAATAAAAGTTTGTCTTGATTCTCCACGTTTCAGCTTCATTCTTAAGAAATTCTTGCAAAACAAAAAGAATTTTGAAGACTATTACTATTATAATTATTAGTTAATTTACCTCTCGTCAACCGTGCATCCATATCCATTGGGGAAAAAGCCTCTGATTGTTTTCATAAATGATTTTTGAAATGAAAGGTAAATGTTTGCATGCTCAGCAATGCATTAACATGAAACACAAAACATGAGTTCAGTGTGTTAGGCAGAATCTGACACAAGCATCTAATAAAACAGGCTACGTGAAAACAATATTACTAAAGTGGTAAAAAACTACTATATTATTACTTTATTTTAGAAATACAGACTCTATTGTTTGTTGAGTTGCTACTGAAACCAGGTGACATGTTGATCCGATACAGATCAGTCTGAATCTACCGTCTAACTCCACGTTTCCCTGTCTGAGCTCAGCAGCCAATGGCATCACGGCATTTTCCCGGCGTCATCCAATCAGGTTTCCACTTTCCCGAACGTCCCGTCAGGCGGTCGGTAGTGCTTGGGGAAGGCCTTGAGCTGCAGGGAGTTAAAGGCGTACTTTCGGCATCCGACGTTCTTCACAGTGTTTTCTCGTCTGCAGCCCTCACTGAGGAGACAAAGGGACAAAGGGATGGGACGTTCACAGACAGTGGGACAAAACAACAGCATATATGATGAGTGACGCATGATAACGGTGTTTGTTTCCATATTTATGGATTAAAAACATGCCGGTATTTTAATAATAATATGCTGATTTAAGGCCAATTTGAATTAAAAAAAAAACAAAAAACAAAACAGAATCCTGACATATGGATGGATTGGAATTAGATTAAATTCAAAAGTGTAAGAAATAACTGAACAACAAAACAATAATTCACTTCTTAATTTGTCTAATATTATAACGCAGCAATATTCAGCCATGCAGTTCGTTTTATTATAATACAACATGTAATAATCTGTTTACATTTTAGTCATTTCTCCTCCTCTTCTATGTTTAATTTATTTATTATTATTACCTGCACTTTGCTTCTGTTGTATTATTATCTTAAATGTGTTTCTCTTTTCAATGTGTCTTTTTTATTTTAATTGTCTGCTTTCCAGTGCATTGTTCTTCATGCAACATGTTGAATCTCTTGAATCTTGAAAAATAAACCTATTTTTCTTACAGTGGTGGAAAAAAAGTTTTTGTTCACCCCATGTATTTGTGATAAAGTCATTGAACTGCTCCCTTCTGTGTATTTTTCACTTATATTATGATGAATTAAGAAATCATTCAGTTATATTATTTGTATGAGATGACAATAAAAGAAGAATGTGTCAAAAATAACAAAAATGAATGTAAAATGTGTCAATTTTGTGATTTTGTGCTGATTTTGTCTGTGCTGGTCTGAGATCTTCCTCAACAAAATGAAAATAATGAACATTACTTGTGGTTTTCAGAGCTTCTAAACAACAAAACACTGAAATATTTTGAGTTTTATTTGATAATGTGAAGCGAGTAAACACGAAAGAGAACAACTGTTTACGATAAATATACAGTGGTGGAAAAAAGTTTGTTTACCCCATGCATGTGTAATATATTATATTAAAAATCACTCTTTCAAGTCTTTGAACTCTGCTAAGTATTGTTCCATTCTCCAAACCCACATGCTCCCTTCTGCACATGCTCAGTTCAGTCGAGGTCAAAACTGGGTGTTTCAGCAAAAATAATGAAACACATCCAGGACATGACATGTTGAAACTGTCAGCAATTTAGTTTGTTCTTTTTTTTCTTGTTTGATTTGATTTTTGATTTGGTGATTTATTCCGAACATGTGATGAAATTTAGCATATACGTGAACAAGCAAAACATAAAAAATGATACAAAATCAACAATCGAGACAATCTTAGACTGAGGAATAGTTTCATTTACATGCCCAAAAAGGGGTGGGAAGAAGTGCAACTTGTTAGCAATAAACAAAAAATCATTAGCATTTGTTTGTGTCTGTCTGATGCAGCCACACCTTTATAAAAACAAAATATTTCATGATAATATTTGAGACTGTGTGAAATTTTAAGGGTGTGCCACAATTTTTTTTCCACACTGCTGTATATTACATGTCCGAAACATAGATGCAGTTACTGAAAATTGCCAGTAGATGACAGCACACATCACAAACCACTGAACTGGATGAAGAAAAACATCAATATAGATGAAAATATGCTCCAGCACTCACTTATACACACACACATTTCAACAAAGAAGACAAACAGAAGGATATACAGAAGCACACCTGGATAGAAGACACATGAAAACACACTGATGAAATTTTAAGAGGAAAAAAAAAAAGTCCAGAGTCTGGTTCTATTCTGCAGCTGGACGCAGTTTATTACAGCAGGAGTGTGGCGTTCAGGGCACACTGACTGGCAGGGGTTTTAAGGGTTTGTGGTACATTAAATGCAGCATGTAGCTAAAGCTTTGGACATGACTGTCGAAATGAAACAACATGAGAAAAAAAACTGACCTTAAACATAAAAATATGGACCACTGGGATCTGTTGAGAAGTTTCACAGTAGAATTCCAACGTAAATACCATTATCTTTAATTCAGTTTCAGTTAATTCAAGAATAAAACCACCCAAAACCTAAAGCTTTTGTATCTGATTCTCAAAATGAAACACGATAATAGTGATTAAAAGTCAAAATTACAATCTTCACATGAGAAACCATATGGAAACGATTAATGTAATAACTTCCCTTTAATAAAATATCAGTGTTTCTTTTTTTTTAGTAACACTGAGTCTTTTACTGTAAACTGACAAAGAGCTCATTAACATTATACTCATTACAGATTAATTACAGCCGACAAGAAACTGTTATGCCGGAAAATCACTTCACCAAAAGACTCCTTATAGTGGATCACAAATGGTTTAAACTTCTGCATTAATTTGGTTAAAACAATATAAAGATGCTTTAACAGTTAACATCGATTCACCTTTAGGCAACACAGAGTCAATGCTACATGTTTTATCTGTTTATAAGGCTCAAAATAAGGACACGAAACACAACACTAAACAAAATATGATAAAAAAAGGCAAAAAAAAAAAGGCTGTAAATATGTATTATGCCACCGCCTTCTTGGGTCCATTTAGAACCCTAATTTTAATCAATTCTGCATCATATTTCCTCAAATCAAACTGGAGATTTTACTTGTGCAAAGTTAATTTATAGTTTCAAAAACTAAATCTCATACCGTAGCATCTATGGAAACATTTGCAACCAAACAGCAGCACAACAAAACATGCTTTGTACTCAGATTTTTTTTTTTTTTTTGGTCACCATGGTGATTTTACACCATAATTCTCATTAAACTACAGATTTTAAACGTTCAAGATTTATACATGTATGTGTGCTTAGTTTGTGTTGTGAATGTGTCATTTGCTGACTTTAGCCAAATCTATTTCTGTATAATATTGTGTTTTTACATCTATGGTAGACTCTCTTCTGCTCTTCTTCAGTAGCAACATTAACGTTGTCAACACGAGCATGTCTGAATCTCACAAAATGAAGCTTTAATTTGACATTATTATTATTTATGAGAATTTCAGAACAAATTTAAGCATAAAACTAGCAGAAAAGTTCAATAAAAAGGCCCATGGTGGTTGAGATGGGTTATCTATTCTGTTAAATAAAAAACTATATCACCAGAATATTAAGAAATGATGACGATAGTTTCATTTGACACAGAACGTTTAACCCACAGATATAAATGATGCTTTCAGTGACCGATGAGGGGAAAGTGGGCTCACTATTTGGCATTAAACCAGATCAAGTTGTCATTTCTAAGTGTACTTGTCCTGTAAAGTCATTCTGAAGGGGGTACATTAACAGTCATGACCAAACAAAACACATGCACATATGAACGTTACAGCCACTGTACCGACATATTCAGCTGTAATTTAAACCGATGACAGCATCATTGGCACGAGCAAAAACTATTCACATTGTAGAGGTTTGTTTTGAATAATATACTCTGCTTTGGAATAACTTAAGACGATATATGCTCTGTAGCAATGGTCAGCATTTAAGCAAACAAGCATTCAAATACAACTTTTATATACAGCGATACAAATATATTCTCTGATATATCTGGTTTCTGAAGAATAAAAAAACAAAGACAATTAAATATAACTGGAAAAAAAGCTTAAGAGTCCTCTTTTAAAGTTACGATTTATAATAAATCATTAAGGAAGCACTTTAATTGCACGTCTAAATACGGGGAATTTATAATCACAACCAACTGGGAGACACAGGATACTGTAAAAACGTAAATTCTGTCAGAACAGACTTTAACTCCAATTCCAAAGTGCGTTAGAGCTAAGTTAAGAAATGGAAACGAAGGGGTTATTTCTCTGAAAAGAAACTTGCGATTACTGAAATTAAAGTGCAGAGATTAGAGATTTATTTTAATTTTCTAACCTCAGATATGTCCATGGTTATTTCTTGTAAACTTCTCACAGAGTCTCTGAGAATTTCTGTTGTTTCTTGCAAATCCATGAATTTAATCTCTTAGAATATCTAAATGTTTTCTATAAAAGTATTTTTCATTAGCGAATGTGTTCATTTCCTCCATTATTATGTGTTGATGCCCCATAGGATGTATTTTATATGAATCCATATTAGGTGTAGTTTTCTGTTTGATATACTGTACATCTGTATCACAGAGGTAGATCTAAGCAGAAGCGCCAACAGGAGATACACAATATCTCTAAAGAACAAAGACTGTAACGTACCAAAAAAAAAAAAAAACATTTCCGTTAAAGTCAATTATACTTGTTAAATATCTGCAACAGTTTTTACAAATTATTACAAGATGTCTGCAGAATTATGCATCTAAACTAAAAAATATTCCTAATGAAAACAACTTGAGTGAGCGTTAAATTCTGCAAGTATCCAAATGAAAGCATTGCAGAACGTATCTCTTTAAATCACATGTGCATATGAAGTGATATTTCCTGCTATATCTCACTTCTCTGCACTGGTTCCATCATAGAAAAGGGGACTTTTCTGTATGTGAGGGGTCATCAGAGCACAGTTCACTCCCAAAGGAGGCTATTTTTGCTCTGATCCATTTCCTTACTGGGTCGATCTAAATGAGACCGAGCCTCCAAACCTCTGGGAGGAGACTGATGCTTTCATTTAGCTCCACAGGCTCAACTATTGATTTGTTACAGTGTAGGTTTGCGATGCACAAACCCGCCTGAGGACATCTTGGTTTAGGTGTCCTTCAGCGTCACGACTGGCCTCAAAATGATAGAATTACTCTGCAACGCAATCGCACACTACATCCTGTAACGCAAAAGGAATCTTTAGTTTCACTATGTTACAACTATGCCTGTGGAAAATAGAGGGTATGCACATGATGTCACTAGTCGCTTTTCCATTGGACATCTGCGTAAAACTTTACCGATTTTTACTAAATGTCAAAAAAACAGAAGTGCATAATGTCAGTTTTTCCAATAAAATCACAAATGCGATCATTTGTTTATTTACTGTCATGAGAAGTCATTCCATAAACATGGAGACGAACATAAATATCTGTTGTTTTCATTCTAGAATGCCCGTTGCCCCTCTATCCCGTACTAATTTTAAAAAAAAAGATTCCGCTTCCTCATGTGTCCACACATACCGTACCATGTTTGTTTTAAAACTCTTCTTCTTCGCTTGTTGTAACCTCCATCAACATCTGTTTTTTTTTTTTGTTCATGTGACTCTAGTTGCACAAAAAGGTCTTTCCATTGCAGTTTTGCCTGATATACTAATTTCGCAACCCCCAAAAAACCACCTCTTGCAAGCACACAAATGAGAGTTTTGCCGAAATTGTCATTTTTCCATTAGGCAAATTTTAATGCGCAAGTTATATTCGAGCAATTTGAGGGTCAATGGAAAAGCGACTATTGTCACCGAGTGGCACAAACCATAGCTTACTTATACCATGAAACACTCAAACAAAAAATTATCTAAAATCAACTACAGCTACTGCTAATGCCCTCATGTTGCTGAAAGTACCTCCACATTCTATACTGTCAGTTGTGTAGAAACATTTTTTTTTTAAATTTACTGCTAAACTAACAGCTAATATCTACGCAGATAGTAGCAGCTCCACCAAAAACAGATTTTTAAAGTTGTTGAAGATCTTTGACACTGAACAACTAAAAAATAACCACAATACCTGCATACAACAGTTGGCATCCAAAGCCCATCAGTTGGTTTACTAACATTCTATCATATTCCTACATTACTTATTGATAAAAGTGATCATATACAGTGGCAACAAGCAATGTACAGCTTAACTTTTCAAAAATATACAGTTTCGATGATTTCCTCGACACTTGCTTGTATCAGGACCAGAAAAAATATGACATACAGCCTTTGTTTTAGCTGTTGTTGGGGGCTATCGTTGGCTAGAACTCAATAACTGTGACTTAAACACAAAGCATCGTAGCGGGATTTGTATTATTCATATATTTTATAAAAAGTAAAATGCATGAGCAAGTCTCACATTTTAGTGTTGAAATTAGGTATAAATGTCCTGGCCACACGTCAATATCCATGGCATTTGTCTTGTAATTTCTCTGCATGTTTTGCCACTCAGTCCAACTGTGGTTGGGGGGTGTGTGTGTGTGTGTGTGTGACATCAATGCATACCCTCTATAACAGTTCTTCCTCTTTCATGAGAAACAAAGACAGATGACTACAGTAAAGTAAACAATACTTTCTATGTGGATATTAAACAGATTGCATCGGCCCACTGCGGCTTAATCTCTACATAAAAACGGATCCTACAAACCTGGATTCACCTGATAAAACATCGACAAAAGCATTTGGCACAAGCATGGATACATTCCTCTTTCACAGATACAATATAGTAAACCTGCTACATCATATAACCCTTAAATTCAGTGTCCTGTCTCTATATAACACAGCTCTATAAAGCTAATATTAACTGGAGTTGCACATTAACATCTGAGTAAACAGGAGTGAAAAATGCTGTCTGGGGTGTAAAACCTATAGTCCTACACTGCATAATCAAACACATCCCCTGAATATCCTACGATCATACATTCCACGATCAATGCATCCGGTAAACATAAAGATTTGGCTGGAAAACGGCGCTACTGTGCACTGCGACGGCATGGAAGCTGAGGAACGGAAACAAATGAATCCCCAAAAAGTGACACTGATGCTCAAATCTGAGGCAAAAGTCACAATGTTAACTCAACGGGTTTTGTTGTATTTCATTTTCCCCACAAAAGGGAGGTATTTCAGACACTTTGAGCCACATGCAGGGGTGCAAAGGCCAAAGAAAGAACATAGTATTAGATAGATATTTTATAATAGAACGCTCTGTGTTCATATGACTGTTAAAAAAATAAAATTCAGATTTTAACATCAACAATTCATCCATTTTTGATATAACACAGCTCTGGAAAAAAAAGAGAAGTCCACACTTATTTCCAAGAATCCTGACACAAAGTACCATTATATTTAGGTTGTGATAATGCCATAGATAGCGTTTGGTTTGGGTTAGAAAATGGGCATAAAAATGAAAACTATAAGAATAAACACAACTACTATAAACACTGGTCAGTTATGTTTCAGTCCACAAAGCCTGTTAATTCATCATGACCCTCTTCTTTCATTATTTGTATTATTTTTCTTTTAAACTAACCAATTTTACACCATTAATATTCCATTTTTCAATACTAATTAATGAACCCTTTGAGCTCAAAAGTTGCAATATTGTGACAAGCCACATAACTGAATGCAACAGACCATAACTCCAGATAGAGTTCCAAATCTTGTTACCACCTCCCACCAATAGATGGCGTACATGAGCCCCTTCAATCCTAACACCATTTCAGGGCATGTTTACATTGAAAGTGAAGAAGAAAATCGAGTTTAAAGACGTGGTACCGAGCTGGTTTACTAAATTTAGACAGATAAGGACAGATTTAGCTACTCTGCTGCTTGGCTAAAAAGCTACTAAAACTTACTGCATTTTGCTTTCTACTGATGTTTAAATTAATTTATTTTAAGGATAAGATGACAAAAAAAAACCCCCAACAAAACATAAAGAAAACTTCCATGTAAATATGTTCACAAAGTTACACAATAAATCCAATATGGCCGCCACCCTGTGACATCACAATATGCAAAGTAGATGATTAAGTAAGTAAGTACATTTTTGAAATCTTGATATAAAAATTCATCATTTTTTTTTGAATGAAAAAAGAAAATGCAGGTTCCTAAAGGGTTAATTTATTTCCTGTTATCTGGGGTAGTAGTGGGGTGAATCTGTACTTTGGTTTGTTGAAATGTTGAAAAATTCAATAAAAACTATCTTATTATAATACTAATTTGTCATTTCCATCCCAGACCCCATCTATCATGGTTTTCCCTATTTGACAACGTCACATACCGGACCTCACTTTGTCTTTATTCCTGCTTATTCCTTAACATCTATTGGCCCATTTTGTCTAATTTAGTGGTGAAACTGAAACATGAAAAGTCCCTTAAAGTTGTGTTAACCACAGACATCTCAAAAACACATGAAAGAAAATGTAATGACTTCATAATGAGGAACTGAAAGTGGAAAACGCTTACTCATTTCCACATTTTTAGCCTCATTTCTGCAGCATTCTTCATGTTCAAACATTATGAAGTAACCCAACTTGAAAAGATGCCTGTAAATAGTACTAACAGTTCCCATTTTTTTCCAGAGCTGCACGCAGAAATCATCAGGCTGCATGTAAACAGTTGATAAATACTTGAAAGTGCACAGGCTGAAGTAGAAGCAAGCAACCTCCTCCTACCGCTGCTAGGAAGACTTAAATAAATAAAGTGAGCGAACGCTGCAAGAAAAATATTTGCATCATTTTGGCACTAAACAAAAGCTTTCTCTGGTTTAGCTTGTAAAATAAGTGCATGGAAGACAGAGGTCAATGAATCTAAAGCTAAACATACGGCACAAAAAAATCAAGCCAAAGTGCAGAGTATGAATGCCATGTTTTTCCAGTATAACGGCTACTATCAACAATAACTCTTTCCTGAAAGCAAGATATATATGTATATATAATCTTATCTTTATACATTTAAACAATGCAGGTATCATTCCTGACCACAAATACACAAATTACCACTAAAACCTCCATTTTGTTGTCAGTGTCACAATGTAGAGTAAGGCAGGGAACTCACTGACAATAAAAACAAACCACACAGGGTCATCTCAGTCTGTCCACTAGAGGGAGCTGTTCACTGGATATTGGAAAACCCACAAAGTCACTAGAGTCCACACTAAGCCTGCTTCATTTTTTACAATAAAAGGGGTTTGGCTCTTCAAAAGAGTTAGTGCTGTTCCTGTTTGTGTGTTTGCGGCGGGTTCTGCTGTATGGAAACACATCGTTTTGGGCTCAGATGTCAGCTGTGATGGCAGTTTTGTTCTTTGCTGACAGCAGAACAAAGTCGAGACATGGCCTTTTCCTAAAAGTCAGCACTGTGTTGCACAAGCTCTATGCAAGTCCAAAAGTTGACTATGTTTAATGTCATTGTTATCTTACGACAGAGTTTATGTGATGCTAACATTTGAAGGCCCGTATCTCCTCCAAACGCAACAAGATGGGTATAAATTAAGAGTTAAATCTAAGCCTTAGTCCTTAATAGAGGTAAAACCTGCTGTAAAATGGAGGTTGGCAGTAAAAAAGTAAAGTACACTGACTGTTTTATGTTGGTAATGTGTTCTCTGAGACATTTATGACGGTCTCCAATCATGTACTTCCATGCTTACACAATTTCGGGTGTGTAAATGTGGTGCACTGTGCAGATGTACACTAAAACAGTCAAAATGTTGGGTGTGGAATGCGTGGATCTTTACCATCTTATCTGTGTAGCCGAAGGAGAGGGAGGCTCAGATTCCTCTTCTTCTTAATGCTCAGCTGATTCACAATTAACACTATTTGTACCGGCTTCTAATAGCAGTGTGTGACTTATTCGTTTTATCTTCTGGTTGTGTTTTTTTATGTTTTAGATGCTGTTTATCCTATTACTGTGTATCTGTTTTTATGACTTTTAGTATATCTTATATTTATTCTTATTTTTACTAGTTTTAGCGTATCTTGTATTTTTACCTGCAACTTTGTACAGCACTTTGCATTGTTTTAAATATGCTCTATAAATAAACTTGACCGTTGCCAACATTGCTATTTCCCCTTTGGGTAAGTGCACAATAACTGATTGGACTTTGAGACAATACAAACCAGTAAACCGTGGATTATCAATACATACGTGCGCTAACAGAAATCTCAATTTGAGACACAGGGCATGGCTTCCATCAAAGGAGAAACAGAAGATCACCTATAATTCTGCCAATATACAATATGACAGGGCCAGTAAAGCTGTCAACTGAACTAAATTCTTAGCTTTCCTATTGTTTAACAAAACCTTTGAGATGACACAGTAACAAAGTGATCTTCCATTCTTTGATGGGACAAATGGCGCTGATGCCTTACATTAATCAGCAATAGAAAATAATAATAATATTTTGGTTCGTTTGGCTTTAACTCCAGAATACTTAAAGGGTTAATATATATTATTTAGTGATATCTAGTGGCAGAGTTGTGCGTTGTAATGCTCTGCCGTCACCCTGACCTTTCCCTACAATGGCGTCTGTCATTATTCAGTGGTTTGTCTGATCTGGGCTTTTTAGTTAAAGGAATAGTAAGTGCCCACTCTCAGAAATAGGAGACGATAATGCATTTTAATGCTGGATGCTTCGCTTCATAAAATGGAAAATAAGAACAGGAGGTGGAGGAAAACCGATCTGAGACTCTGAAGAAACAAGCAGAACTCCATCAACTATATCAAAGTACTTACATAGATAAAAATGGCTCATTGGGAGGTAACGAAACACTAACAAAAGTGCAATAATTCCTATTTTCAGGTGATTAAATATAACATTTCTGTGTGTAGATCCCACTTAATCACCTGTAAATCTTATAAACTGGATGTTTAAGATGGAGCTTACATTTCACTGGTGCAACCACAGCTTTAGTTATATCCTCTTGAGACCGACCAATGCATTTATTACCTCTGCAGGGGACAGGAGTTTCACAGCTTTAGTTGAAAACAAAAACTGTCCACTGCAAAGGACATTCCATAAAAAAAAATGCATCTAAAAAAACTGTTGCATTATGCTGTTTTCAATCAATAATTGCAATTATTCAATGTAAAAAAGCCCAAACTTTTATTTTCCTGGGTCTCAGGAGGATAAACCGATTATATACCCTTTTTAATTGTGTTTCATTGGTGGACACCTTTATGGAGACAACCATAAAATTAATTCAGCTGGCTTAATGTGGACGTTGATTGAATATTAACTTTTGGCAAACAAACAAAAAAAAAAACCCACCAAAAAAAAGGGGGGTTTGCAGCAGGGCTCGACCCCTGATAGATGGGGCATTGGTTATGTAAAGCCCTTAGTCAGGGTGGAACAGTGTGGACATGCTGTACAGAATTACTGTGCACATATTCCACACATGCTCACAGGACAGTGGCACAGTTTCTGAGACACCCATGGGAGTCGCTGTGGAGTCCCATCCCTCCCTTTTATAAAAGTCTGATGTTTTGTGTGGAGGCCGTTCAGCTGCAGCGGAGCTTGGACAGGAAATAGGCCACGCTGAGGAAGATCCACACCACCAGGAGGTTGGGGCTGAGGGCCAGGAGGGGCAGCGAGTACAGCAGGCTGGGGTCCAGCCGGAAGTCACGCACAGGCAGCAACCCACTCAGGTTCTTCTGGATCACCCCCTCCCTCGTACCGATGCTGCCGGGGGTCGGTGAGGACGGGAGGAAGAAGACGAGGAGGAGGATGACCAAAATGTAGAGGTAAAAGGATTGAAGGAAAGGGAATGGGTGTAGATGTCAGAGAGGGTATTGGCGGGGAAATGGAAAGTAGAGAAAGGAGAACAAGGATGGAAAGATGAAAAAAACAAGAAGAGCAGCAGGAAAGAGAGTCAGATGGAAATAAGAGGAAGAAAGTAAGAGACGGGAAGAGAGGAAGGAAGGAAAGCAGCCAGAGTAAACAGATGGCATGCACACCGGTGAAATGCCAAATTAACAGGTGTCAACGAAGAAGCCACACCCCGCCATGGTTGAAGGGGGTTTCCATGGCGCCACAGCAAAATAACAACAATATTCCAACGTAAAGAAATCATATGAACATCACAACAAATGAACGTAAACCACAAAACCACCACATTAAAACAATCCCACAAACATGAGCCGACCGACCAAAAGAAAACCAGGACACCCAAGAAACAGGAGGAGGAAAAAGACAAAGAGAGAAAACAGAGAAAAATTAAGAGAGGTGTTCTTTTCAGAAAAGGAAAGAAGATAAGAAAATACAGCAATGGCTGTCCATGTTTCATACTCTACAACATGGGGCGGAGGAGAGGGAAGGAGGGGGAATGGTAGGAAAAATGCATTGGTTTTATTTTTGAATGAAAACCAACACCGGTGGGAAAAACACCCTTTAAATTCAAGAAATGTAATATTTGGAGTAATTTTGTACCGCAAGCTGATGAGAATGCTAGGTTGCAGAAAGAGAAACTGAAACAAAGTGATAATTATTCAGGTTTATGGAACAGAAAAGATAGTTTTGGTACCAGATTTGGACCAGAAAACCAAGCAAATAATTGTGGTAACTTCTTAACACCAGTATTTCAAAGTAATGTATGACAATTTAAGGGATTTATGATGTTATCTTTAGCTTTACTAGTTATAAAATAGAAGGCTGACATTTTTCTCATATAATAATAGACTAGGTTCTAGTTTTTCTAAAGAACGTCTAATTTAAGTCACAAAGAATACAGAAGAATACCAGTTTCCTTCTCAAACACTTGGAATGGAAGCTACATTATTCATATTAGCTACTGTTTACCTTAAATCAGCATCTTAATAAAATAATTTCAGCTGTGTATCCTCCATAAATTGTATTAAAAACGTGGATGGGCTACGGTGACATCACTGGTTTTTGTACTATCATTTAAGACTGTGTTTTGGACGTTGCCATATTAGCTTTTTCAAGCCAAACATGACCATATGTGGAGCAAAAGAACAGAGCTGGTGTGTGAGTCATGACACTAAATGTCATCAAAAAGTTTGTCACTCAGTGGCTTTGTCAATGCAGTTTATTTACCACAACTACAATGGAGCTGTCTGCCACGAAAAAAAAATTTTATTCAATGAACTGAAGCAATAATGTATAAAAGGGCCACCTGTAAATATATTACAGTGTTAAAATAAATTACATAAGACCATAACTCCTTCAAAGATAAAACGACTTGGTATTTTTAGAGATAATTTCAGTAGAAGTCAATGGCAGCTGTGGTGGCTAACGTTAGCTTGCTAGCTAAGAATTGCTGATTTGGATGTGAGAATTGTGCTGCATTTATTTAATGAAAAAATATAAACATCTTATTTCATTGCTACTAAAACCTATCCATTTAAATCCCAGATATCTACTTCTAAATACTGGTGTCAGGAAGTAGCGTTGGAACAAATTGGGTTTGTTGTCAATTCAACACCTAGCTAATGATTATGCTAGTTAGCTTGTAAATGAGTGGTTTTTTTTTGCTAACAAAGCTCAAATTTAGCAGGTTCCTGAATAAGAAAAGTTATTTAACTTAAAGGGTGTATTGTTCTTTTTCTTAATCATTTCAACAACTATGGTATGGCCTTAATGACGGAACATCGCAGGCTTTTTTTTTTTCCCAGCATGCATCATAAAGCTCATAAAACAATTCTAAACAAAACTGCCAAAATGGCTTTTTCATGCTCGTCGGCTGATGAGGACAGGGGTAGAAAAAGGAGAGAAAAGGGGAGGAAAAGGTGAAGAGACATCGTATCATGCTAATATCTGTGGAAGTGCAGTTTTATTGCGCACATGTACAGCAAGACAGTAATTGCGATTACATCTTTGACATGGATTTAACGACATATCTACATATATAGTCACATAAAACACAACGCTTTGACACAAACACTGGAGGAAAAATTCACATCCAGCACAGACAGAAGAAACACTGGAGATTGTTCACGTCTTTATCATATATTTAAAACATATTTGCTGGAAATTATCGATATACTCAAGTACTCAAGATAAACGCTCTGCACATTTTTTTTCTATTTCCTGGCTCTCATAGTATTAGTTGTTACAATCCAGTTAAAAGCCTTTTCCCAAACCACATATTGACTTGCAAATGTTGGCAGGAAATGTGTTATTTTTTATCTGCCAACACATATTTAATAAAAGCTGGGATATCTGAACACCTGGACAAATAAAACCAGCCTCAAGTGGCAAAACCTGACTAGTTTGCTTTTAAATAAGGAGTACCTCATTGAAAAAAAAGTGCAGTTATCCTCCGTTATCAGGTTTTATGACAATCAGATATTATTTGAAAGAAAATAAACTGAATTTGAAAGAAGGAGGGATGAAGGAGGATGTATGTCGAGCAAAAAAAATGTTCCAGTACTTAAAATAAACGAAATATTCTGCCAGCTGGTTTGCAACTCAGACTCTGAAACAGCATAAAGTAGCTTTGAATAAAAGGAAAAGACGGACAAGACGGACATACAGACTCACAGACGTACAACCAAGCACCCGATACACACTTGAATAGCAGTTAGGTACTTAACTTCTCCAGACACTTGTCATATTTAACAGGAAAAACCTTGACTTTTTAAAAGAAAATAAAGAAGATAAGAATTGGGATGGAGTTCAAACGTGACAAGAGCCTGGTGACATAAGTAACCAACTGGATTTCCACATATTCAAGTATCATCTCTGAGGTGAACCAGCATCTCCTGATCAGTGTCCAGTGGGTTTTACAGAGGAAGCAGGCAACGGCATGAGTTTTAAACCTCACATGGGCAAAACAGTTTCAGTTTCATCATCCTGACCATAGTTTAGGATGCGTTCAGATGGTGCACACTGACACATGTTCATCAGCTTCTACACTTTTGACAGTGTTTGTCACTGTCTGATCTGCGGTAGAAAATTAAATTGTTGTATATGTATGTGAAAATGCAGCTACTTCCTGTTACTTAACTTACAGCAGCCTTAGAGATTTCAATAAAATAACAGTATCATTTGTTTTATCGGTTAAATGACAAAGAAATAGAATGTTCCCCTGTTAGTCAAATAAATATACACAGCTTAGCCAAAAAAGTCCCATATTCTAATAATAAGCTATAGACTTATTGAGACTTTAGATTTGATGATGACACATATTCAATGCCACAACATTAATTTCTATCATTTTTTGTTCACTAACATTGCTGAGTCTAGTCCTACCAAACTGCATAAATCCCAGATCATAACACTGCCCCCACAGGCTTGTACTGTAGACATCAGGCATGATGGGTAATCACTTCACCCACCTCTCTTCACTCTGGAGCAGGGTCAGTCTGGACTCATCAGACCACATGAATTTTCCAACTGAAACACTGTCCAATCTTTATTCTCTTTATCAAACTGATGATTGTTTCAGAAATGAGAAGCTACTCACTGCATCAGTTATGGTTAAAAAAAAAACAAACTTGGAACTTTTGTTGCAGTGATTCCATTGGGACGGATCTGAACTATTTACTTAATTAACCCTGTAAAGCCTGAACCATTTAATCATTGACAGAAAATTCTAGTTCTTTGAAACTGGAGCCTTTATTGGTCCTTCTGAACAAACCTTTTTTTTTTTCAAATATCAATTTCCATGTATGAGTTTCAGTTTTGTTTCATATTTGATCCATCGGGTCTCAATGCTCAAATATTATTATTTTTGAACAATTGAACACATAACATAACACAAACATATCTAACAAATTGATAATTCATTTTCAAAACTGGCAAAGTTCTGCCTCCTTCCTCATGAATGAAAATCCTATAGTGTCACTGAAAAGGCCTCTGGTGAATGAAATCCTCCCCCCTGATGGATTATCCATGTATTGCATGTATCTAATTGTATTCATCAGGTTTTTCAAGGAAAAAAACATCACACTGATCATGTAGAGGGCTTCAAAACTCATGTATCAAATAGTATACATTTGGCATTATGGGGTTAAATTCAGATGGTGAATTTTTTGTCCGGGCTGTGTATGTTTTGTGTAGAATCAACTGTCAAACAAGCTAACAGAGGCTCATATTAGCTAGCAAGATAACAGCAGCTAATGTTAGCTTGTAGGCTGCAAACTGCTTGTCCAATCGGAAACAGAATCGGACATATAACTAAACAAAGTAAGAAGAGAGGACAGCAGCTCCAAAAGCCACACTTTTATCTATTTAATCCAGAAAATGTCGCTAATGTAGCACCATATATTAGATACCTTTACCACACTTTACAAAAAAGAAAGATATCTGTTTATTTAATAAGAACTGATTTAAATACTATATTTCATAACTGGAAATACAAATATCTAACAGTTCAGATCAATTTTTACTGCAGTACCAACTATTCTTTGTCTGTAAGTACCAGTGACAGGAAGTAGCTGCTTTTCTACACGTATACAGCAAATTAGGTTTTTGTTATGGATCTGATTGTGACCATACCTGGGTATTAGGGATGTTGTTAGTGAGGAGAAAAAAAGAGAGAAGTACGGTAATGTTTTGGAAAAAAATATGAGATTAAAGGTGTCGCTGCATGAGAAAAAACTTGGATATTCTCTGAGATTGTAAAGTCATGAATTTAGAAGAAAAAAAAACCTCTGAAACATAGTAAGTCAGGTGAGATAGTATAAAAAAAGAAGAGGAAACAACAGGAGAAAGTTGGATAGGCTTAGAAAACAACTCAGGTTTAGGGAAAGATTGTTTTCTCACATATTTATGACTTCATTGTCTTCAAAAATATCCAAGTTTTTTGTTTTTTCAAACTACTACCCCACTCCTTCTGTTTTTTTTGTTTTGTTTTGTTTTTTACCCATATTGGTTGTAATATGTCATTATAAAACCAGCTGTAATAGCACAGTTTGTTCTAAACTCTAATACTGATGTATGAGTGTTCACTGCTTTGCCCAGGTGAGGTTTTCATATGTCCATGTGTCGTGCGGTGACAGGGCGTCCTACCTGCGCATACAGTCCAGGGCCTGCGTGAACACCTGAGGGGCCATGCCGTGTTCATGCTGCAGGATCAGACACTGCTCCAGGGTCACAGACATGGCTGTGCGGTCTTTGGCGCTTTTGCAGCTGGTGAATCGAACCCCGTTCAGACGGCGACAGATCTACCATAAGACACCAGACGCCGATGAATAAAACTAGAGTCCACTGCTTCGTTTGAAATCTTCGTAAAGCATGGTAATTCCAGACTAATAGAAAGTACAACATTGCCATATCCTCCTGAGACCAAGCAATGCATTTTTGTCACAGCTTTACATAAAAAAAAGACAAAAATGCTGTGCACTGCAAAGGAAATTTCATGAAAAAAAAAAAAAAAAAAAAAGGATCTCAAAAAACTGTTGCATCATTCTGTTTCCAATCAAGACAATTATTTAATGTAAAAAACTCAAAATGTTTGCTTTCCTAGGTCTCAGGAGGATATAGTCTCCAATATCTTTACACCCAACAATGATTCTTGCTTCAAATTCACAAATTCACTCAACAGGACATGAACTGTTCTTGAACCAGATCTTTTTAAACTTGCACTTACCATATATGACAAAAGTAATAAAAATATTTAAAGTTTTTTCTTGTAGAAATATCTACCACTTTGCAACACACTAGCCATGTGTTTTCTGATGAATTCTGACCAGTTTCTTCCCAGCTTGTATTAGTATTTATTAATTTCATAAGGGTTTTATTTAGTGCTTTTATTACTGTGATCAAACCATATTAAATGCCAGACTGAAGTTAATGCAAATCTATAACGGTATTAAAAACTTAATACTCAGGACCACATTTTTAGACCTGCCAAAAAGTAACCAATATAATTTTATAGGTCAAGTCATCTGAAATATACTTTAATTGACAACAAGAAACTTAATAATTCTTCAATTACTACAGTAAATTTTTAGGTTTCACCTCGGCAGCCTGCCAGAGAATGTCCACGTTCTTGTTTTTCCTGGCATGCACATTCTGTCCCAGGAACCTTAGCAGTTCAGGAAGGCAAGTCTGAGAACGAGACCTTGGGAGACCTGCAGGGAAATATATAAACGGAGTAGAGTGGATAGACAGTGGGAAAAAGGAAACAGCTTAAGAGTAGTACAAGTAGGAACAAAAGCTGTAGCTGTTGTTATGGGACATTAGTACATGTAGGTACTTACAGTCCTCAGGCAGGACTTCTTTGAATTGTTCATAGTATGAATTTAACCTGGACAGACTCTCCAGATTAATGATCTCCTGTAGGGACGTGTCTCCAAACCTGAACAACGAAATGAAACCCACTTGAGTACCTTACAGAACCTAAAACCAAATTTCATTGCACTGTACATTTTGCAATGACAATAAAGCCTATTCTATTCTATTCTATTAGAACACATTTTCATCAGACACCCACTAATCTTTAGGTGTGTGTTTTCCACTCACTTCTCAGCCAGTGTCTGCTGTTCATTAATGCCCACGTTAAAATGCACCGGCTGAACCCTCAGCAGCATGCCGCTCTGGATCTCCCGTGGTAATGCGTCGAACATGGTGCCCGGCAGCGGGATGCGCACGTTAAAACCGTCACGGTTCCCTGTGATGATGGGCAACATGTCAGGGGCGGAGCTGCCGGTTGCCTGGGTAACCTAAGAATGACATAAAGGAAAATTAAAAGACTTAAAAAAAATTTATTACACTTTACTTGCAGCTCCTCTGATTTCTATATGAATCTAAATGTTATAAAGTGATAAAATCAAAAATGAACTAAAATCATCATGAGTGAAACAATTATCGTTTTGATGTTATTGTGATAAAGATGTTATTGGATTGTACAGCAGTTAGCATGCCTTTAGTGAGAGAAAGATGAAAAGGAAGAATAAGGACAAAAAGTAGCAGTGGAAGAAGGACAAGAAGAAGAAAAAGACGGTATTCAAGTAAAAAGAAGATGATGATGATGGTTGTGGTTACATCTGGACCGTCTAGACCAATTTGTATCTAACTTCACAAACAGGTTTCAATATGTGTGTTTTCTACTGGAGTTGACATACAGATAACAACTTCAGTCAAGCAAGGTATATTGTTTTCTCTATAACCACCAGACTCCTTTGAAAGAAAAAGTAATTTAACCAAAGAAAACATAGAACTTGCTAGTTTACTGCTGCCTTGAGGGGTTAGTTTGTTAGTTTGGATCTTCATTGAAATAATGAAACACAAAAGTCATAAGATAACCCACACAAACTAACAAGTGGAGGCTGTCATAGACCAGTG